>NC_137237.1:40179046-40598484 GCF_051294905.1 Botryllus schlosseri | reverse complement strand
TCTAACCCTAACCCTAACCCTAACCCTAACCCTAACCCTAACCCTAACCCTAACCCTAACCCTAACCCTAACCCTAACCCTAACCCTAACCCTAACCCTAACCCTAACCCTAACCCTAACCCTAACCCTAACCCTAACCCTAACCCTAACCCTAACCCTAACCCTAACCCTAACCCTAACCCTAACCCTAACCCTAACCCTAACCCTAACCCTAACCCTAACCCTAACCCTAACCCTAACCCTAACCCTAACCCTAACCCTAACCCTAACCCTAACCCTAACCCTAACCCTAACCCTAACCCTAACCCTAACCCTAACCCTAACCCTAACCCTAACCCTAACCCTAACCCTAACCCTAACCCTAACCCTAACCCTAACCCTAACCCTAACCCTAACCCTAACCCTAACCCTAACCCTAACCCTAACCCTAACCCTAACCCTAACCCTAACCCTAACCCTAACCCTAACCCTAACCCTAACCCTAACCCTAACCCTAACCCTAACCCTAACCCTAACCCTAACCCTAACCCTAACCCTAACCCTAACCCTAACCCTAACCCTAACCCTAACCCTAACCCTAACCCTAACCCTAACCCTAACCCTAACCCTAACCCTAACCCTAACCCTAACCCTAACCCTAACCCTAACCCTAACCCTAACCCTAACCCTAACCCTAACCCTAACCCTAACCCTAACCCTAACCCTAACCCTAACCCTAACCCTAACCCTAACCCTAACCCTAACCCTAACCCTAACCCTAACCCTAACCCTAACCCTAACCCTAACCCTAACCCTAACCCTAACCCTAACCCTAACCCTAACCCTAACCCTAACCCTAACCCTAACCCTAACCCTAACCCTAACCCTAACCCTAACCCTAACCCTAACCCTAACCCTAACCCTAACCCTAACCCTAACCCTAACCCTAACCCTAACCCTAACCCTAACCCTAACCCTAACCCTAACCCTAACCCTAACCCTAACCCTAACCCTAACCCTAACCCTAACCCTAACCCTAACCCTAACCCTAACCCTAACCCTAACCCTAACCCTAACCCTAACCCTAACCCTAACCCTAACCCTAACCCTAACCCTAACCCTAACCCTAACCCTAACCCTAACCCTAACCCTAACCCTAACCCTAACCCTAACCCTAACCCTAACCCTAACCCTAACCCTAACCCTAACCCTAACCCTAACCCTAACCCTAACCCTAACCCTAACCCTAACCCTAACCCTAACCCTAACCCTAACCCTAACCCTAACCCTAACCCTAACCCTAACCCTAACCCTAACCCTAACCCTAACCCTAACCCTAACCCTAACCCTAACCCTAACCCTAACCCTAACCCTAACCCTAACCCTAACCCTAACCCTAACCCTAACCCTAACCCTAACCCTAACCCTAACCCTAACCCTAACCCTAACCCTAACCCTAACCCTAACCCTAACCCTAACCCTAACCCTAACCCTAACCCTAACCCTAACCCTAACCCTAACCCTAACCCTAACCCTAACCCTAACCCTAACCCTAACCCTAACCCTAACCCTAACCCTAACCCTAACCCTAACCCTAACCCTAACCCTAACCCTAACCCTAACCCTAACCCTAACCCTAACCCTAACCCTAACCCTAACCCTAACCCTAACCCTAACCCTAACCCTAACCCTAACCCTAACCCTAACCCTAACCCTAACCCTAACCCTAACCCTAACCCTAACCCTAACCCTAACCCTAACCCTAACCCTAACCCTAACCCTAACCCTAACCCTAACCCTAACCCTAACCCTAACCCTAACCCTAACCCTAACCCTAACCCTAACCCTAACCCTAACCCTAACCCTAACCCTAACCCTAACCCTAACCCTAACCCTAACCCTAACCCTAACCCTAACCCTAACCCTAACCCTAACCCTAACCCTAACCCTAACCCTAACCCTAACCCTAACCCTAACCCTAACCCTAACCCTAACCCTAACCCTAACCCTAACCCTAACCCTAACCCTAACCCTAACCCTAACCCTAACCCTAACCCTAACCCTAACCCTAACCCTAACCCTAACCCTAACCCTAACCCTAACCCTAACCCTAACCCTAACCCTAACCCTAACCCTAACCCTAACCCTAACCCTAACCCTAACCCTAACCCTAACCCTAACCCTAACCCTAACCCTAACCCTAACCCTAACCCTAACCCTAACCCTAACCCTAACCCTAACCCTAACCCTAACCCTAACCCTAACCCTAACCCTAACCCTAACCCTAACCCTAACCCTAACCCTAACCCTAACCCTAACCCTAACCCTAACCCTAACCCTAACCCTAACCCTAACCCTAACCCTAACCCTAACCCTAACCCTAACCCTAACCCTAACCCTAACCCTAACCCTAACCCTAACCCTAACCCTAACCCTAACCCTAACCCTAACCCTAACCCTAACCCTAACCCTAACCCTAACCCTAACCCTAACCCTAACCCTAACCCTAACCCTAACCCTAACCCTAACCCTAACCCTAACCCTAACCCTAACCCTAACCCTAACCCTAACCCTAACCCTAACCCTAACCCTAACCCTAACCCTAACCCTAACCCTAACCCTAACCCTAACCCTAACCCTAACCCTAACCCTAACCCTAACCCTAACCCTAACCCTAACCCTAACCCTAACCCTAACCCTAACCCTAACCCTAACCCTAACCCTAACCCTAACCCTAACCCTAACCCTAACCCTAACCCTAACCCTAACCCTAACCCTAACCCTAACCCTAACCCTAACCCTAACCCTAACCCTAACCCTAACCCTAACCCTAACCCTAACCCTAACCCTAACCCTAACCCTAACCCTAACCCTAACCCTAACCCTAACCCTAACCCTAACCCTAACCCTAACCCTAACCCTAACCCTAACCCTAACCCTAACCCTAACCCTAACCCTAACCCTAACCCTAACCCTAACCCTAACCCTAACCCTAACCCTAACCCTAACCCTAACCCTAACCCTAACCCTAACCCTAACCCTAACCCTAACCCTAACCCTAACCCTAACCCTAACCCTAACCCTAACCCTAACCCTAACCCTAACCCTAACCCTAACCCTAACCCTAACCCTAACCCTAACCCTAACCCTAACCCTAACCCCTAACCCTAACCCTAACCCTAACCCTAACCCTAACCCTAACCCTAACCCTAACCCTAACCCTAACCCTTGACATGCGTTTGGTGCCTTCGATACCCGGAATTTGGCGCCTTCGATACCTGGAGCCGATCACGAAAGCGTGACGGAGTCCGGAATTTTTCCGGATAAAGTCGAAATGTCACAGTATTGGCGTATGCTTGAATTCGTGGCGACGATCATGAGTGGCGCCGATCATGAAAATCGATCAGGTCTTATGCTTAATCTGATGGCGCCATCATGACTGGCGCCCATCATGAAAATCGACCAGGTCCGAAATCCCTATCGTAGGTGAATTCGACCGTGAGGAATGCGTGGGTCGTTGTTCCAAACCCCCTGGTCGCGTTCTACTGCTCCCGTAGCGTTCAACGGTTCAACATGACACGAAATTTGCGTCTTCAATACGTGGCGCCTATCATGAGTCCGGAATTTTTTCCGGCTAAAGTTCCAATTTTTTGCCGGCCAAAAGTCACCAACGAGAGCCCACACAGGATTCTGGAGATGATATGAGCAAGTCTGAAATGCCCGTCTATGTTACTTTGTGTGGGCTAGGTCGAAAAACGACCAAGTCGTATCTGGTGGCGACATCATGAGCTGGCGCCTATCATGAAAATCTCCCTATCTCTTAACAGACATGCGTTTGGTGCCTTCGATACCCGGAATTTGGCGCCTTCGATACCTGGAGCCGATCACGAAAGCGTGACGGAGTCCGGAATTTTTCCGGATAAAGTCGAAATGTCACAGTATTGGCGTATGCTTGAATTCGTGGCGACGATCATGAGTGGCGCCGATCATGAAAATCGATCAGGTCTTATGCTTAATCTGATGGCGCCATCATGACTGGCGCCCATCATGAAAATCGACCAGGTCCGAAATCCCTATCGTAGGTGAATTCGACCGTGAGGAATGCGTGGGTCGTTGTTCCAAACCCCCTGGTCGCGTTCTACTGCTCCCGTAGCGTTCAACGGTTCAACATGACACGAAATTTGCGTCTTCAATACGTGGCGCCTATCATGAGTCCGGAATTTTTTCCGGCTAAAGTTCCAATTTTTTGCCGGCCAAAAGTCACCAACGAGAGCCCACACAGGATTCTGGAGATGATATGAGCAAGTCTGAAATGCCCGTCTATGTTACTTTGTGTGGGCTAGGTCGAAAAACGACCAAGTCGTATCTGGTGGCGACATCATGAGCTGGCGCCTATCATGAAAATCTCCCTATCTCTTAACAGACATGCGTTTGGTGCCTTCGATACCCGGAATTTGGCGCCTTCGATACCTGGAGCCGATCACGAAAGCGTGACGGAGTCCGGAATTTTTCCGGATAAAGTCGAAATGTCACAGTATTGGCGTATGCTTGAATTCGTGGCGACGATCATGAGTGGCGCCGATCATGAAAATCGATCAGGTCTTATGCTTAATCTGATGGCGCCATCATGACTGGCGCCCATCATGAAAATCGACCAGGTCCGAAATCCCTATCGTAGGTGAATTCGACCGTGAGGAATGCGTGGGTCGTTGTTCCAAACCCCCTGGTCGCGTTCTACTGCTCCCGTAGCGTTCAACGGTTCAACATGACACGAAATTTGCGTCTTCAATACGTGGCGCCTATCATGAGTCCGGAATTTTTTCCGGCTAAAGTTCCAATTTTTTGCCGGCCAAAAGTCACCAACGAGAGCCCACACAGGATTCTGGAGATGATATGAGCAAGTCTGAAATGCCCGTCTATGTTACTTTGTGTGGGCTAGGTCGAAAAACGACCAAGTCGTATCTGGTGGCGACATCATGAGCTGGCGCCTATCATGAAAATCTCCCTATCTCTTAACATGGGTCGAGGTCGAAAACAGTTGGAGTTTTTCGACTACTTTCTTTTTCGTTCTAAACCACCTAGGCGTGGTCATCTGCTGAGCAAAATTGTACACGGCTACAAGAGCGAGTGCTGCCTGAGTTTTCAGCAGATGCGCGAAAAAATCAGATTTATCAAAAATTGTCTGATTAGAAATAAATACGGGTGAACGAAGCTGCTGTTTGTTTCATCGTTTCGTGGAAGGACCTTTTCACTTTGAAGATAGGTGTTCACATTATTTCCACCCCTGAAATCGAAAAAAAAAATAGACACGTGTATAAAACAGTTAATGCCTACCCACCTCGAAAAAAGTTGAAGTTTTTTTTGTCGAATATTTTCTAAGTCCGAGATCTCTCCACTTTAAGCCAGGGTCGAGATCGAAAAATACTTGAAGTTCGGCCGACGAAGACCGAGCCAAACCCCGGTGATTTTTTTCGGACTCCAACGAAAAGAATAAGCGCGCAGCGAGGCCCGATCGCCGACCAAAAACCACCCAAGAACCGTGGCGATCTTTTTCGGACTCTGACGAAAAAAAAAGTCCCCGCGCGCGCCCCAAATTAACGGGGCGTGCGCGGGGACACACTTTCAAGCACGAAATCAAAAACGAAAATATTTGCTACTTCCAACGACGGCTGCTGATTTAGGCGGGCGCAGGCAGCACCGTTGTGAATAGGTGTTTCGCCCCGACTCCGCTTCGGGCTCGCGTCCGTCTATCCGGGGGCCCTTCCGGATAGACGACCGCGACAGCCCGAAGCGGAGTAGGAACGGCTGCCCGCATCCCGACAAGATCAGCGACCGTCTCCCACTTCTACTTCACTGCTTCTACTCGTGCTCACCATTCCGGGCTGATGAACGGCCCCATCCTTCGCTTGCTCGGCTGAATTTCTTCACTTTGACATTCAGAGCACTGGGCAGAGCTCGCATTACCCAGAGTCATTTTCTCAGTGCGGAGTACCCGTACTGTTAACCATCTTTCGGTTTCGCGGCACTGCTTCTACTCGTGCTCACCATTCAGGGCTGATGAACGGCCCCATCCTTCGCTTGCTCGGCTGAATTTCTTCACTTTGACATTCAGAGCACTGGGCAGAGCTCGCATTACCCAGAGTCATTTTCTCAGTGCGGAGTACCCGTACTGTTAACCATCTTTCGGTTTCGCGGCACTGCTTCTACTCGTGCTCACCATTCAGGGCTGATGAACGGCCCCATCCTTCGCTTGCTCGGCTGAATTTCTTCACTTTGACATTCAGAGCACTGGGCAGAGCTGCTTTACCCAGAGTCAATTTCTCAGTACAGAAAACCCGCACTGCTACGAGTTCGCTTCCCGGCGCTACCGCGTCCTTCGACGCGGGGGAGGCCAGGGTTGCCACGCCCCGCAAAGTTCGTTTTCCGCGCCGGCCTCGCCCTCGACCGGCGTTGTACCTTGGAGACTAACGAGAGAACGCACTCTCCTTAACTGCGCAAGGCGAACGGACTGTCCCGACAACATGCGGGACTCACGGGCCGATCGCACCCGCGGTTCCCAACACGAAGCCAGAGTCGTACGAACGCTTGCGCCCCGCATTGCTTCTGGTCGGCAGCTTGCTCAAGGCCGCCGCTCATTTTTTCTCGTTCGCCGCGGCGAAAGACCGGGTCCTAGAGGCGTTCGGACCCGTTCCCCGCTCGCGCTCCGCATCGCGTCGGCGACTTGCTTAAGGCCACCTCGCATTCTGTTTCGTTCGCCGCGGCCGAAGACCGGGTCCTAGAGGCGTTCGGACCCGTTCCCCGCTCGCGCTCCGCATCGCGTCGGCGACTTGCTTAAGGCCGCCGCGCATTCTTACGTGGCAATTGACGACTTTCGCTACACCTTAACGGCCAATCCTGACCGGCTGCGTCACACCGACTCCACCGCAAGGAATTCAACGATTTTTCTCGCCACAGTTTCTCAATGAAAACGTTCTCTGCGACCAGTGACTTGCTCAAGGCCACCGCTCATTTTTTCTCGTTCGCCGCGGCGAAAGACCGGGTTCTAGAGGCGTTCGGACCCGTTCCCCGCTCGCGCTCCGCATCGCGTCGGCGACTTGCTTAAGGCCACCTCGCATTCTGTTTCGTTCGCCGCGGCCGAAGACCGGGTCCTAGAGGCGTTCGGACCCGTTCCCCGCTCGCGCTCCGCATCGCGTCGGCGACTTGCTTAAGGCCACCTCGCATTCTGTTTCGTTCGCCGCGGCCGAAGACCGGGTCCTAGAGGCGTTCGGACCCGTTCCCCGCTCGCGCTCCGCATCGCGTCGGCGACTTGCTTAAGGCCGCCGCGCATTCTTACGTGGCAATTGACGACTTTCGCTACACCTTAACGGCCAATCCTGACCGGCTGCGTCACACCGACTCCACCGCAAGGAATTCAACGATTTTTCTCGCCACAGTTTCTCAATGAAAACGTTCTCTGCGACCAGTGACTTGCTCAAGGCCACCGCTCATTTTTTCTCGTTCGCCGCGGCGAAAGACCGGGTTCTAGAGGCGTTCGGACCCGTTCCCCGCTCGCGCTCCGCATCGCGTCGGCGACTTGCTTAAGGCCACCTCGCATTCTGTTTCGTTCGCCACGGCCGAAGACCGGGTCCTAGAGGCGTTCGGACCCGTTCCCCGCTCGCGCTCCGCATCGCGTCGGCGACTTGCTTAAGGCCGCCGCGCATTCTTACGTGGCAATTGACGACTTTCGCTACACCTTAACGGCCAATCCTGACCGGCTGCGTCACACCGACTCCACCGCAAGGAATTCAACGATTTTTTTCGCCACGCTTAAATTGCATATATCTGATTTTCGTCACGTGCACCCAGCTCACAAATGATTTTACACCTCGTTCGGTTTCACCATGCGACGCGCTTGGCGACGCGACGCCTGACAGGCGCCTTTCGATTTATGCACCACCATCCACAATTTCGCGCTCCCTCTCTAGGATCGAACCCTGATCCGGTCGCAGCGGTGTACGAAACACCCAAGTTGCCGTTTACGCGTGGTTATCCGGAGCATTTTCGATAACTGCACGCCTTCCGCGGACGGTCGGCGCTCAATCGCATGTATCGGCTCCAGGAAGGCCACGTCGCGAGAGGCGCGCGGCTGGCCGCGACGCCTATCCACCATCTTTCGGGCAAGCGTAAACGCTCTTTCACAACACCGACCGACCGACCGCAATCGGCAGGAGCGGCATCTAGTATCGCTGCGGGTTCTCGTTTCGCCCGACAACTTGCGTTCACGCTATAATCGTTCATAGGTCCGTGTTCTCGTGAGAGGTCAAGGAGTCGCGAGGCGAACGGACGCTTCCGGCAGAGCGCGGGACTCACGGGCCGTACGGACCGCAGTTCCCGAATCGTAACCGGAGTCGGACGAACTTTCGCGACAACCTTACCTAGACCATCGACCGCGAGCAGGTCGTGGCCCGCCCCGGGAAGCCCATTCGACGGTGCGACTCGCGCGCAACGACGCGGCAGGGCGCGATGCCCCGCCGACGCCGAAGCGCGCCCCCGCGCCCGACACAAAGCGACCCCGAGCTGACGACAGGACCTTATCGTTTATCCTCAAGACGGTCCCGCCTGGATTTGAACTCTCTTCGCCACTTCGATTCTGACCGCCGCCAATCGCCACGGAGCCGCGCCCGAGAAGCCGAAAGTCGCTCCGGCCGAGCGTACCGCGCACGGTGGCGCGATAGCGACGACCGGGTCGACAAACGGCGAGGGCCCGGACCCCGAGCATTGACGACAGCGCTCGTAAACCGTAGAACGACGAGCCTTGCGACCCGACGCCCAAACATTCAGGTTTGTCCTTACCGTGGGCGGCCCGCGAAGGCCTCCACACGCACGATTCGCGGTTGGAGAGTATCCACCGTCAAGAGTCGTCTCATCGTCATCCGCAACGTATCTGGACAACGCGCGGGATTACGGCCCACGCACCGACCTTCGCTCTCGATTAATGAAAACGCCCTTGGCGAGCGTTCCCGCAACTGTTCGTACCACCGCCGAACGACGAATTTCACTTCTAGCGGCGGGGCACGTTCATAAGGCACTTACCATGCCTTGGGTAGACACTTGAATGATATATCTCGCGCACTGCGAGGTCCGCCCCTGGGCGGGGACCAGGGTGTCGGCTACCTCCGACACCGGCGCCGCCGTTCTCGGCGCCCGCGTAGGTACTTACGCTCTCGATTAAAAGGCGTATCCGCCGTTTCGCGTCCACGCCGCGTACTCGCGCGACGCCGGCCTACCCCCTCGACCGACGCCTGAATTTTTGCTGCCCCAGCTCATAATTTAGCTCCGCCGGCTCGCCGGAGTGCGACACACCGGTCTGCCGGCTTCTCGACGCCGGATTCTCTCCTCGGCGACGCCGCAAGGCTACGTAGGAAGGGTCTGGGCCGCGAGGCCCGAAGTACAACGCGTCGCGTCCGCGCAGCATTTATTGAGTCCGCTCTCCGGTATGCCTCATGGCTGTATGACAGGTGTAGGGTCACTATCATCCATATCCCGCCGTCTACGGCATACCGGGCAAGCTCGCTCTATGCAGCGATTGGCGACACGCAACGTTTAAACCCGCGACTCGAGGTTCGCCGACCCGTGATTAGTGCTGGCTTCGCACCCCCATATGCTTTCGCTCCAACCGGTGACGACGGATCAATTCCGCCGCGCCGACAGCCCCTCTCGCCGGCAGATTCAACGTTACGCTCCCGGCCTCCCGTCAGGCGCCGGGCGCGCGCCCCTTCCTATATTAGTAATTTTTCGGAAACCCTGGTGACTTTTTTCTACTTAGTCGTTTTTCAGGGTCGCACCCGGGCCGGGGGGCCGGAAAATTTTCGCCGGCCAAGAAAATTTTTTTTCCCGGAAAATAAATTTTTTTTTCCGAAAAAATAAAAAATAATTAAAAAAAAACTTTTCGAAAATGCCTCCCACGGGACCCCACACACGAAGTTTGGGGCCGATCCGACCAACTATAGGCGTTCCGCCCGTGTCAAGGTATGGGCCCTATGTTAAGGTATGGGCGAGGTGCGAAAAACGACTAAGTCCGAAATCTTCCTCGAAAAAAGTCGATCTTTTTCGCCGGCCAAAAGTCATCCATAAGACCCCGCACACGAAGTTTGGAGTCGATCGGACCGAGTCCAGCCGATCTACCGTAGGCTCCCATGTTAAAGAATGGGCGCTCGGACTTTAACTTTCTCTCAACTCGGTCTCGGATTTTTTCCAAGTCCGAAATCCCCATACTTTAACATGGGGCCGAGATCGTGAAAAAGTTAAAGTCCGAAAAAAAATTTTTCACCTAAAAACCACACGGGCGCGTTCCCCGCACTGTTTGAAGACGCCCCGCAAAGGAATTATCCCGATCCGACAAACGGCTCGGCCTCCAGAGCCGGTCAAAGGTCCGATTTCGGCGGGCTTTAACCGGGGATATCTCGGCTCCGGTGTGTCCGATTTCGAAAATTTTTTTTTTCCCGGATTCGTCTCGCTGCGCCGCTTCCAACGAGGGGTCCAGCGTGGGTCTGGTCCAAACAGGGGCCGAGCTATTCACGAAAAACTCGTATCTCGGCTCCTGTGCATCCTAGAGCTACGTGCATAGTCGAAATGGACTCCTGATGCCAAAGCAAGGGTGAAAATTTTTCTTTCTCGTGCGGCCTCCTGGCGACCGGAAAAGTGGCTAGCGGGGGTCTACGAGCTCCCACGAGTCCGTCGGTGTGCGGGAAATCGAAATCGGAGAAAAAAAATTTTCGACCTCGTCGGATTTTTTCCAAGTCCGAAATCCCCATACTTTAACACGGGGCCGAGATCATAAAAAAGTTAAAGTCCGAAAAAAAATTTTTTCGCCTGAAAACCACACGGGCGCGTTCCCCGCACTGTTTGAAGACGCCCCGCAAAGGAATTATCCCGATCCGACAAACGGCTCGGCCTCCAGAGCCGGTCAAAGGTCCGATTTCGGCGGGCTTTAACCGGGGATATCTCGGCTCCGGTGTGTCCGATTTCAAAAATTTTTTTTTCCCGGATTCGTCTCGCTGCGCCGCTTCCAACGAGGGGTCCAGCGTGGGTCTGGTCCGAACAGGGGCCGAGCTATTCACGAAAAACTCGTATCTCGGCTCCTGTGCATCCTAGAGCTACGTGCATAGTCGAAATGGACTCCTGATGCCAAAGCAAGGGTGAAAATTTTTCTTTCTCGTGCGGCCTCCTGGCGACCGGAAAAGTGGCTAGCGGGGGTCTACGAGCTCCCACGAGTCCGTCGGTGTGCTGGAAATCGAAATCGGAGAAAAAAAATTTTCGACCTCGTCGGATTTTTTCCAAGTCCGAAATCCCCATACTTTAACACGGGGCCGAGATCATAAAAAAGTTAAAGTCCGAAAAAAAATTTTTTCGCCTGAAAACCACACGGGCGCGTTCCCCGCACTGTTTGAAGACGCCCCGCAAAGGAATTATCCCGATCCGACAAACGGCTCGGCCTCCAGAGCCGGTCAAAGGTCCGATTTTGGCGCGCTTCAACCGGAGATATCTCGGCTCCGGCAAGTCCGATTTCGATAATTTTTTTTTTTCCCGGATTCGTCTCGCTGCGCCGCTTCCAACGAGGGGTCCCGCGTGTGTCTGGCCCGAACAGGAGCCGAGCTATTCGCAAAAAACTCGTATCTCGGCTCCTGTGCGTCCTAGAGCTACGCGGATAGTCGAAATGGACTCCTGATGCCAAAGCGAGTGTGAAAATTTTTCTTTCTCGTACGGCCTCCCAGCGCCCGGAAAACGGTGTATTCGCGATCTACGGGCTCCCACGAGTCCGCCGATGTGCGGGAAATCGGAATCGGAGAAAAAAAAATTTCGACAATACTCGGATTTTTTCTAAGTCCGAACCCCCGGGAAAAACGACCAAGTCCAAAATTTCCCTCGGCAAAAGTTGATTTTTTTTGCCGGCCAAAAGTCATCCACGAGACCCCTCACACGAAGTTTGGAACCGATCCGAGCAAGTTCGGCCGACCTACCGTAGGCCCCCATGTTAAAGTATGGGCGAGGTCGAAAAACGACTAAGTCCAACATTTTCCTCGGCAAAAGTTGATTTTTTTTGCCGGCCAAAAGTCATCCACGAGACCCCTCACACGAAGTTTGGAACCGATCCGAGCAAGTTCGGCCGACCTACCGTAGGCCCCCATGTTAAAGTATGGGCGAGGTCGAAAAACGACTAAGTCCAAAATTTTCCTCGGCAAAAGTTGATTTTTTTTGCCGGCAAAAAGTCATCCACGAGACCCCTCACACGAAGTTTGGAACCGATCCGAGCAAGTTCGGCCGACCTACCGTAGGCCCCCATGTTAAAGTATGGGCGAGGTCGAAAAACGACTAAGTCCAAAATTTTCCTCGGCAAAAGTTGATTTTTTTTGCCGGCCAAAAGTCATCCACGAGACCCCTCACACGAAGTTTGGAACCGATCCGAGCAAGTTCGGCCGACCTACCGTAGGCCCCCATGTTAAAGTATGGGCGAGGTCGAAAAACGACTAAGTCCAAAATTTTCCTCGGCAAAAGTTGATTTTTTTTGCCGGCAAAAAGTCATCCACGAGACCCCTCACACGAAGTTTGGAACCGATCCGAGCAAGTTCGGCCGACCTACCGTAGGCCCCCATGTTAAAGTATGGGCGAGGTCGAAAAACGACTAAGTCCAAAATTTTCCTCGGCAAAAGTTGATTTTTTTTGCCGGCAAAAAGTCATCCATGAGACCCCTCACACGAAGTTTGGAACCGATCCGAGCAAGTATAGGCGGTCCGCCCGTGTTATGGTATGGGCCCTATGTTAAGGTATGGACGAAGTGCGAGAAACGACCAAGTCCGAAATCCCCATATTGTACGTGTGGGAGACCAGTAAGAGAGGTTGCCGCGTCTTGTAAGCCCTGCACCCGACCACCGCAGCGATATTCAGGCCCTGAATCAGTGTGACTGCTCCGCAATCGCCGGTCAAAAACCCGAAAAAATTGGGAAAAATCGCGAAAAACCGTGTTTCGGCGCGTGCTGCTTCGTCGATATCGCTCCCTGTCCTTGTCGGAGGCCCGTAAAAGCGGTCTGTCCCTGTTGTAGGCCCTGCACCAGACAACCACAGCGAAATTCAGGACCTCAAACAGTGTCACGGCCCCGTAATTGTCGCGCAAAATTCCAAAAATGGTCGAAAACCGTGTTTCGGCGCGTGCTGCTTCGTCGATATCGCTTCCTGTCCTTGTCGGAGACCCGTAAAAGCGGTCTGTCCCTGTTGTAGGCCCTGCACCAGACAACCACAGCGAAATTCAGGACCTCAAACAGTGTCACGGCCCCGTAATTGTCGCGCAAAATTCCAAAAATGGTCGAAAACCGTGTTTCGGCGCGTGCTGCTTCGTCGATATCGCTCCCTGTCCTTGTCGGAGGCCCGTAAAAGCGGTCTGTCCCTGTTGTAGGCCCTGCACCAGACAACCACAGCGAAATTCAGGACCTCAAACAGTGTCACGGCCCCGTAATTGTCGCGCAAAATTCCAAAAATGGTCGAAAACCGTGTTTCGGCGCGTGCTGCTTCGTCGATATCGCTTCCTGTCCTTGTCGGAGACCCGTAAAAGCGGTCTGTCCCTGTTGTAGGCCCTGCACCAGACAACCACAGCGAAATTCAGGACCTCAAACAGTGTCACGGCCCCGTAATTGTCGCGCAAAATTCCAAAAATGGTCGAAAACCGTGTTTCGGCGCGTGCTGCTTCGTCGATATCGCTCCCTGTCCTTGTCGGAGGCCCGTAAAAGCGGTCTGTCCCTGTTGTAGGCCCTGCACCAGACAACCACAGCGAGATTTGGGACCTTAAACAGTGTCACGGCTCCGCAATGTCGGTCAAAAACCCGAAAAAATTCAAAAAAATCGGCCCAGACCGATTTTCGGGAAAAAAATTTTCCGGCCCTCTATGACGTAATAATAACCCGGGAATATCTTTTTTCAGAAAATTCTCGCCGCGCGCTCATATGCTATTGAACTGTCGCGTTGGGAGGACGTTGTGAGAGGATTACCGTGCATCAGGAACATTTATTGGAATTTCAAGTCACCGGGTGAGTGAAAATTTCTTCTTGTTGTGAAATCCACATACTTTAGCGTGGCGCGATTCGGCGAAATAGCTTTTACCGAGTCCAAAACCGTGTTTCGGCGGGTACTGCATCGTCTATATTGGTAGTTGTGCGTGCCGGCTAGGCGTAAAACGGGTTTAGGCGTCTTGTAGACTTGGCACGCGACCTGCACAGCGAGATTTAGGGCCGCAAACCGCACGACGGCTCCGCAATTGTCGGTCAAAATTAAAATAATTGTCCAAAACAGCGTTTCGGCGGGTACTGCACCGTCTATATTGGTAGTTGTGCGTGCCGGCTACGCGTAAAACGGGTTGAGGCGTCTTGTAGACTTGGCACGCGACAACCACAGCGAGATTTAAAGCCGCAAAGAGCACGACGGCTCCGCAATTGTCGGTCAAAATTAAAATAATTGTCCAAAACAGTGTTTCGGCGGGTACTGCATCGTCTATATTGGTAGTTGTGCGTGCCGGCTACGCGTAAAACGGGTTGAGGCGTCTTGTAGACTTGGCACGCGACAACCACAGCGAGATTTAGAGCCGCAAAGAGCACGGCCGCTCCGCAATTGTCGGTCAAAATTAAAATAATTGTCCAAAACAGCGTTTCGGCGGGTACTGCATCGTCTATATTGGTAGTTGTGCGTGCCGGCTACGTGTAAAACGGGTTGAGGCGTCCTGTAGACTTGGCACGCGACAACCACAGCGAGATTTAGAGCCGCAAAGAGTGTCAACAACCGCCCAAAAGGCATAAAAATCGTCAAAAAACGTGTTTCGGCGGGCCCCAGACCGATTTTCGAGAAAAAAATTTTCTGGCCCTCTATGACGTAATAATGACCCGAGAATATCTTTTTCCAGATAATTCTCGCCGCGCGCTCATATGCTATTGAACTGTCGCGTTGGGAGGACGTTGTGAGAGGATTACCGTGCATCAGGAACATTTATTGGAATTTCAAGTCACCGGGTGAGTGAAAATTTCTTCTTGTTGTGAAATCCACATACTTTAGCGTGGCGCGATTCGGCGAAATAGCTTTTACCGAGTCCAAAACCGTGTTTCGGCGGGTACTGCATCGTCTATATTGGTAGTTGTGCGTGCCGGCTAGGCGTAAAACGGGTTTAGGCGTCTTGTAGACTTGGCACGCGACCTGCACAGCGAGATTTAGGGCCGCAAACCGCACGACGGCTCCGCAATTGTCGGTCAAAATTAAAATAATTGTCCAAAACAGCGTTTCGGCGGGTACTGCACCGTCTATATTGGTAGTTGTGCGTGCCGGCTACGCGTAAAACGGGTTTAGGCGTCTTGTAGACTTGGCACGCGACCTGCACAGCGAGATTTAGGGCCGCAAACCGCACGACGGCTCCGCAATTGTCGGTCAAAATTAAAATAATTGTCCAAAACAGCGTTTCGGCGGGTACTGCACCGTCTATATTGGTAGTTGTGCGTGCCGGCTACGCGTAAAACGGGTTTAGGCGTCTTGTAGACTTGGCACGCGACCTGCACAGCGAGATTTAGGGCCGCAAACCGCACGACGGCTCCGCAATTGTCGGTCAAAATTAAAATAATTGTCCAAAACAGCGTTTCGGCGGGTACTGCACCGTCTATATTGGTAGTTGTGCGTGCCGGCTACGCGTAAAACGGGTTTAGGCGTCTTGTAGACTTGGCACGCGACCTGCACAGCGAGATTTAGGGCCGCAAACCGCACGACGGCTCCGCAATTGTCGGTCAAAATTAAAATAATTGTCCAAAACAGCGTTTCGGCGGGTACTGCACCGTCTATATTGGTAGTTGTGCGTGCCGGCTACGCGTAAAACGGGTTTAGGCGTCTTGTAGACTTGGCATGCTACCTGCACAGCGAGATTTAGGACCTTAAACAGTGTCAACAACCGCCCAAAATGCATAAAAATCGTCAAAAAACGTGTTTCGGCGGGCCCCAGACCGATTTTCGATAAAAAAATTTTCGGGCCATCTATGACGTAATAATGACCCGGGAATATCTTTTTCCAGATAATTCTCGCCGCGCGCTCATATGCTATTGAACTGTCGAGTTAGAAGGACGTTTGGAGTGGATTACCGTGCATCAAGAACATATAATGGAATCTCAAGTCGTCGGGTGAGTGAAAATGTCTTCTAATTTCGAAATCCCTATGCTTAAGCGTGGCGCGATTCGGCGAAATAGCTTTTACCGAGTCCAAAATCGTTGGTTTTCGGTCCATAACTCTCTCTGCTCCGGTAACTTCAACATGGCGCGATTTTTAATATTTCTATTGTAGCGATCCCGTTGCAATTCGACCCACGAAAAGAATCAGACTCGACAGGTGTCAAGTTTGCCATATACAAACCAAAGGTCATAGAACGAGGCATCTTCGTAACGTTCATAAGTGGTCCGTGGACAGAATTAAAGAGTAAGATCGTTGTTGGCTTATTTATAACAACCAGAAGCAAATAAATATTACGTGTCACAGGTCTGCTCGCTACTTGCGCGATCCCAAGCAATGTCGTCCACGGTCTTGGTGTGGTCTCTGCTCTAGATCAGTAGCCACGGCATATATAGCAACCCACTGGAGGATTATTCATTCCGATAAAATACGCGACGGCTTCGGGATAGGTTGCGAGACCTACCAGGAAAACTTTAAAAAGTTGACCTTCGAGTCCGACTTTTCAAGCGTGAGTAACTCTGATGGTAATGTGTCACTTTTCACCGAAATAATGCAGATCCGTTTATTACAGCTACTCTCCCTGTACGAAAGGCATCGCCAAGTGCAAGCGCTCGACGAAGCCAACACCAAAATGGTCGTCAGCAAACTAAAATCAGTGTTCAAGAAGTATGTGGTTGACGAGCCGGAAGAATTAGTCACGTACATTTCTAACGCCGACGGGACACTGTCCGCGAGCACTATTTTCAACACCCTGACGTCGCTAAAGGTATTTCTTGAATTTGCGCGTATGCACCATCCGGCATTGTTGGAAAAAGTGGTTTCACCGGACAAACAACTGAGAGCCATACAAATCATCGCGACGTACTCTAGAGCGACCAATAAAAGAAGAAAGCGGCAGCACGAGAAACGTTTGTCCTTCGACATGGACGTCATCAATAAAAATTGGCCGAATATCAAAAGGTTCGTGCTAAGGTTAAAATATCGTAAAGTTTTAGGTTTAATATGCGTGTTTTTCTAGAATGATCAAAAGCGAAACGTTTAAAAGAGACCTCCATCAACCGTTAACAAACGAAAACGTGCGGGATTGCTTGGCCGCGACAATCATCCAGGTTGGACTTGAAAGTGGCACGAGACTGTCATATTTTCGTAGAGTGACCGGATACGAGCTTAGCCACGCCGTCCGTTCTGTGAACGATCCCGAAATGTTAGTCGTACAGGTCGACCACAACAAGTGCCCTTCGAATCAGGGCTTGTTAGTAATGAGTCGACAAGACTGTGAACGATTCAAACAGGTAGGTGTTACGAAGATGTGAACGTGTAATGGAGCGGTCTCCAGCCTCTTTTCGATTTCAGATTTGCAAGCAAACGAATCCAGACTTGGATTTTTCACGAGAAGAAGTAGCGTTACGGAACTCCAACGGCAAGCCCTTCCTAAATTTATCGGTTTGTGTCGGGGAATATCTCGGTCGCCACGAAGTCTGCCTCACGTACCAGCATTTGCGTAAAATAGTCGCGACGATGGCCAGTTCGCTGGACGACATCGGACAATATCATGTCGCGATGTCCTCGTCCCACAGTACAGAGATCGCGAGTCGACACTATGACGGAATAGGCAGAACCAAGAGGGCGGCTGCCGGAGCGATTCTATGCAAGAAATTACTCGGGATGGCCATGTCAAGTACACATGACGACCTATATTCGGAATTGGCCGCGTCAAGCGTTCCTCAGAATGAAGGTATGTAAAGTCATAATAAACTACGACGTCATACATCTGATCGCAACTGTTAATTAAGGATCATTTGAATCACCAACCGCAACCCCGACTACAGCTGAACCAGATCCGCAAGCAAGGCACGATACAAATTTTCACAACGAGGATGATATGCAAGCAAACGCAGCTACCTCAGTGCCTTTAATCGCTACGGAACAGGACACACAAATCGTCACACCGACTTCAGCCCCGAGCACGGTTCAACCAGAGGCGGAAAGAAAGGACGACACCACTTTAGACACCGACGATGACATGCATTCAAACGGATCTAGCTCGGAGCCTCTAATCGCTACGGACCGCGACACAAAGATCGTCACAAATGAGGGTAATCTATTTGCTATTACCGTCTGAATTGCATGTCTGATCACGTTCAAACGCGCAGGTAATGACGTCGAGGAGCTGGCGGACTCGATATGTAACCGGCAGAGAGGTAGCAAGACCACTTTGACAAACGAGCAAGTCGTGAAATTGATCAAAGACGTTCGCCTGCGTGCATTTTATGACGACAGCGGACCTCTACTGAGCAAAATTGTTCACGAATATAAATCAGAATGCTATTTGACTTTTCAACAAATGCGTTCAAAATTAAGATTGATCAAGTCGTTCCTAATCAATAATAAATCTTGATAAACAGAGTTTTGTTCTCTGACTCTTTATTTTGATCGTCATTCATGGGGAAAGAGGTTTGAACGTGCTTCGGAATTAATAATGGTAAATCTTCCGAAATCGTGGCGCCAATCATGATACGTCTAAGGCCCCTTCACGACGTCGAGAGCGCGACGCACTTACACTCCGTACGAAATTCATGAGCGGCTCCACCAGCTCACGATGGCGGAGAATTATCATGAGACCTCGTACACGTTTTAACGCAAAATGAAGGCGCCAATAAAGTCCCTAACCCTAACCCTAACCCTAACCCTAACCCTAACCCTAACCCTAACCCTAACCCTAACCCTAACCCTAACCCTAACCCTAACCCTAACCCTAACCCTAACCCTAACCCTAACCCTAACCCTAACCCTAACCCTAACCCTAACCCTAACCCTAACCCTAACCCTAACCCTAACCCTAACCCTAACCCTAACCCTAACCCTAACCCTAACCCTAACCCTAACCCTAACCCTAACCCTAACCCTAACCCTAACCCTAACCCTAACCCTAACCCTAACCCTAACCCTAACCCTAACCCTAACCCTAACCCTAACCCTAACCCTAACCCTAACCCTAACCCTAACCCTAACCCTAACCCTAACCCTAACCCTAACCCTAACCCTAACCCTAACCCTAACCCTAACCCTAACCCTAACCCTAACCCTAACCCTAACGCTAACCCTAACCCTAACCCTAACCCTAACCCTAACCCTGGTTCGATTGCTGGCTTTCGAAGATTGCGCCGTGTCCAGCGAATGTACATACGACTCACAAACTACTTAAGCGCCCGTAATACAATCATCTTACATATTGATTGTGTTAAGGTGAGTCCGCATTACAAAATGCTCCGAGTGCGCTCGGATTTTTCAATCAGTCGTATCTGATAAGCAGGCTTCCTAGTAGCCGAGCTTGCTAGATAATTTTGAGAAATAATCTGTGAGCTTTGGCCTGCATCGTGATTCGATATTTCACATTACGCAGGAACGGAACTAAACAGACGGTATTATCAGCTGGCCAATGATAGTTTGTTCAGGGTCTGTAGATAAGATTGGTTCGATTGCTGGCTTCCGAAGATTGCGCCGTGTCCAGCGAATGTACATACGACTCACGAACTACTTAAGCGCCCGTAATACAATCACCTTACATATTGATTGTCTTAAGGCGAGTCCGCATTACAAAATGCTCCTGGTGCATTCGGATTTTTCAATTTGTCGTACCTGATAAGCAGGCTTCCTAGGAGCCGAGCTTGCTAGATAATTTTGAGAAATAATATGTGAGTTTTGGCCTGCATCGTGATTCGATTTTTCACATTACGCAAGAACCGATCTAAACAGACGGTATTATCAGCTGGCCAATGATGGTTTGTTCAGGTTCTGTAGATTAGATTGGATCGATTTCTGGCTTTCGAAGATTGCGCCGTGTCCAGCGAATGTACATACGACTCACGAACTAATCAAGCGCCCGTAATACAATCATCTTACATATTGATTGTGTTAAGGTGAGTCCGCATTACAAAATGCTCCGAGTGCGCTCGGATTTTTCAATTTGTCGTACCTGATAAGCAGGCTTCCTAGGAGCCGAGCATGCTAGATAATTTTGAGAAATTATATGTGAGTTTTGGCCTGCATCGTGATTCGATATTTCACATTACGCAGGAACGGACCGAAAAAGACGGTATTATCAGCTGGCCAATGATAGTTTGTTCAGGGTCTGTAGATAAGATTGGTTCGATTGCTGGCTTCCGAAGATTGCGCCGTGTCCAGCAAATGTACATACGACTCACAAACTACTTAAGCGCCCGTAATACAATCATCTTACATATTGATTGTGTTAAGGTGAGTCCGCATTACAAAATGCTCCGAGTGCGCTCGGATTTTTCAATTAGTCGTATCTGATAAACAAGCTTCCTAGTAGCCGAGCTTGATAGATAATTTTGAGAAATAAAATGTGAGTTTTGGCCTGCATCGTGATTCGATATTTCACATTACGCAGGAACGGACCGAAACAGACGGTATTATCAGCTGGCCAATGATAGTTTGTTCAGGGTCTGTAGATAAGATTGGTTCGATTGCTGGCTTTCGAAGATTGCGCCGTGTCCAGTAAAAGGACATACGACTCACGAACTACTCAAGTGCCCGTAATACAATCACCTTACATATTGATTGTGTTAAGGTGAGTCCGCAATACAAAATGCTCCTGGTGCGCTCGGATTTTTCAATTTGTCGTACCTGATAAGCAGGCTTCCTAGGAGCCGAGCATGCTAGATAATTTTGAGAAATAATATGTGAGTTTT
Source organism: Botryllus schlosseri (assembly GCF_051294905.1). Taxonomy (NCBI): domain Eukaryota; kingdom Metazoa; phylum Chordata; class Ascidiacea; order Stolidobranchia; family Styelidae; genus Botryllus; species Botryllus schlosseri. The sequence continues at coordinate 40,577,568 of NC_137237.1, read as the reverse complement.
GGCCTGCATCGTGATTCGATATTTCACATTACGCAGGAACGGACCTAAACAGACGGTATTATCAGCGGGCCAATGAAGGTTTGTTCACGGACTCTAGATAAGATTGGTTCGATTGCTGGCTTCCGAAGATTGCGCCGTGTCCAGTAAAAGGACATACGACTCAAGTACTAATCAAGCGCCCGTAATACAATCACCTTACATATTGATTGTGTTAAGGTGAGTCCGCATTACAAAATGCTCCGAGTGCGCTCGGATTTTTCAATTAGTCGTATCTGAGAAGCAGGCTTCCTAGTAGCCGAGCTTGCTAGATAATATTGAGAAATAATATGTGAGCTTTGGCCTGCATCGTGATTCGATATTTCACATTACGCAGGAACGGAACTAAACAGACGGTATTATCAGCTGGCCAATGATAGTTTGTTCAGGGTCTGTAGATAAGATTGGTTCGATTGCTGGCTACCGAAGATTGCGCCGTGTCCAGCGAATGTACATACGACTCACGAACTACTTAAGCGCCCGTAATACAATCACCTTACATATTGATTGTCTTAAGGCGAGTCCGCATTACAAAATGCTCCTGGTGCATTCGGATTTTTCAATTTGTCGTACCTGATAAGCAGGCTTCCTAGGAGCCGAGCTTGCTAGATAATTTTGAGAAATAATATGTGAGTTTTGGCCTGCATCGTGATTCGATTTTTCACATTACGCAAGAACCGATCTAAACAGACGGTATTATCAGCTGGCCAATGATAGTTTGTTCAGGGTCTGTAGATAAGATTGGTTCGATTGCTGGCTTTCGAAGATTGCGCCGTGTCCAGTAAAAGGACATACGACTCACGAACTACTCAAGTGCCCGTAATACAATCACCTTACATATTGATTGTGTTAAGGTGAGTCCGCAATACAAAATGCTCCTGGTGCGCTCGGATTTTTCAATTTGTCGTACCTGATAAGCAGGCTTCCTAGGAGCCGAGCATGCTAGATAATTTTGAGAAATAATATGTGAGTTTTGGCTTGCATCGTGATTCGATATTTCACATTACGCAGGAACGGACCGAAACAGACGGTATTATCAGCTGGCCAATGATGGTTTGTTCAGGGTCTGTAGATAAGATTGGTTCGATTGCTGGCTACCGAAGATTGCGCCGTGTCCAGCGAATGTACATACGACTCACGAACTACTTAAGCGCCCGTAATACAATCACCTTACATATTGATTGTCTTAAGGTGAGTCCGCATTACAAAATGCTCCGAGTGCGCTCGGATTTTTCAATTTGTCGTACCTGATAAGCAGGCTTCCTAGGAGCCGAGCTTGCTAGATAATTTTGAGAAATAATATGTGAGTTTTGGCCTGCATCGTGATTCGATTTTTCACATTACGCAAGAACCGATCTAAACAGACGGTATTATCAGCTGGCCAATGATAGTTTGTTCAGGGTCTGTAGATAAGATTGGTTCGATTGCTGGCTTCCGAAGATTGCGCCGTGTCCAGCAAATGTACATACGACTCACAAACTACTTAAGCGCCCGTAATACAATCATCTTACATATTGATTGTGTTAAGCCGCATTACAAAATGCTCCGAGTGCGCTCGGATTTTTCAATTAGTCGTATCTGATAAACAGGCTTCCTAGTAGCCGAGCTTGCTAGATAATTTTGAGAAATAAAATGTGAGTTTTGGCCTGCATCGTGATTCGATATTTCACATTACGCAGGAACGGACCGAAACAGACGGTATTATCAGCTGGCCAATGATAGTTTGTTCAGGGTCTGTAGATAAGATTGGTTCGATTGCTGGCTTTCGAAGATTGCGCCGTGTCCAGTAAAAGGACATACGACTCACGAACTACTCAAGTGCCCGTAATACAATCACCTTACATATTGATTGTGTTAAGGTGAGTCCGCAATACAAAATGCTCCTGGTGCGCTCGGATTTTTCAATTTGTCGTACCTGATAAGCAGGCTTCCTAGGAGCCGAGCATGCTAGATAATTTTGAGAAATAATATGTGAGTTTTGGCCTGCATCGTGATTCGATATTTCACATTACGCAGGAACGGACCTAAACAGACGGTATTATCAGCGGGCCAATGAAGGTTTGTTCACGGACTCTAGATAAGATTGGTTCGATTGCTGGCTTCCGAAGATTGCGCCGTGTCCAGTAAAAGGACATACGACTCAAGTACTAATCAAGCGCCCGTAATACAATCACCTTACATATTGATTGTGTTAAGGTGAGTCCGCATTACAATGTGCTCCGAGTGCGCTCGGATTTTTCAATTAGTCGTATCTGAGAAGCAGGCTTCCTAGTAGCCGAGCTTGCTAGATAATATTGAGAAATAATATGTGAGTTTTGGCCTGCATCGTGATTAGATTTTTCACATTACGCAAGAACGGACCTAAACAGACGGTATTATCAGCTGGCCAATGATAGTTTGTTCAGGGTCTGTAGATAAGATTGGATCGATTGCTGGCTTTAGAAGATTGCGCCGTGTCCAGCGAGTGTACATACGACTCACGAACTACTTAAGCGCCCGTAATACAATCACCTTACATATTGATAATTTTGAGAAATAAAATGTGAGTTTTGGCCTGCATCGTGATTCGATTTTTCACATTACGCAAGAACCGATCTAAACAGACGGTGTTATCAGATGGCCAATGATGGTTTGTTCAGGGTCTGTAGATAAGATTGGTTCGATTGCTGGCTTCCTAAGATTGCGCCGTATCCAGTAAAAGGACATACGACTCACCAACTACTCAAGTGCCCGTAATACAATCACCTTACATATTGATTGTGTTAAGGTGAGTCCGCAATACAAAATGCTCCTGGTGCGCTCGGATTTCTCAATTTGTCGTACCTGATAAGCAGGCTTCCTAGGAGCCGAGCATGCTAGATAATTTTGAGAAATAATATGTGAGTTTTGGCCTGCATCGTGATTCGATATTTCACATTACGCAGGAACGGACCTAAACAGACGGTATTATCAGCTGGCCAATGATAGTTTGTTCAAGGTCTGTAGATAAGATTGGTTCGATTGCTGGCTTCCGAAGATTGCGCCGTGTCCAGCGAATGTACATACGACTCACGAACTACTTAAGCGCCCGTAATGCAATCATCTTACATATTGATTGTGTTAAGGTGAGTCCGCATTAAAAAATGCTCCGAGTGCGCTCGGATTTTTCAATTAGTCGTATTTGATAAGCAGGCTTCCTAGTAGCCGAGCTTGCTAGATAATTTTGAGAAATAATATGTGAGTTATGGCCTGCATCGTGATTCGATATTTCACATTACGCAGGAACGGACCTAAACAGACGGTATTATCAGCTGGCCAATGAAGGTTTGTTCACGGACTCTAGATAAGATTGGTTCGATTGCTGGCTTCCGAAGATTGCGCCGTGTCCAGTAAAAGGACATACGACTCAAGTACTAATCAAGCGCCCGTAATACAATCACCTTACATATTGATTGTGTTAAGGTGAGTCCGCATTACAAAATGCTCCGAGTGCGCTCGGATTTTTCAATTAGTCGTATCTGATATGCAGGCTTCCTAGTAGCCGAGCTTGCTAGATAATTTTGAGAAATAATATGTGAGTTTTGGCCTGCAACGTGATTCGATTTTTAACATTACGCAAGAACCGACCTAAAATACGGTGTTTTCAGCTGGCCAATGATGGTTTGTTCAGGTTCTGTAGATAAGATTGGTTCGATTGCTGGCTTTCGAAGATTGCGCCGTGTCCAGCGAATGTACATACGACTCACGAACTACTTAAGCGCCCGTAATACAATCACCTTACATATTGATTGTCTTAAGACGAGTCCGCATTACAAAATGCTCCTGGTGCCCTCGGATTTTTCAATTTGTCGTACCTGATAAGCAGGCTTCCTAGGAGCCGAGCTTGCTAGATAATTTTGAGAAATAATATGTGAGTTTTGGCCTGCATCGTGATTCGATATTTCACATTACGCAAGAACCGATCTAAACAGACGGTATTATCAGCTGGCCAATGATGGTTTGTTCACGGTCTGTAGATAAGATTGGTTCGATTGCTGGCTTCCGAAGATTGCGCCGTGTCCAGTAAAAGGACATACGACTCAAGAACTAATCAAGCGCCCGTAATACAATCATCTTAAATATTGATTGTCTTAAGGTGAGTCCGCATTACAAAATGCTCCGAGTGCGCTCGGATTTTTCAATTAGTCGTATCTGATAAGCAGGCTTCCTAGTAGCCGAGCTTGCTAGATAATTTTGAGAAATAATCTGTGAGTTTTGGCCTGCATCGTGATTCGATATTTCACATTACGCAGGAACGGACAAAAACAGACGGTATTATCAGCTGGCCAATGATAGTTTGTTCAGGGTCTGTAGATAAGATTGGTTCGATTGCTGGCTTCCGAAGATTGCGCCGTGTCCAGCAAATGTACATACGACTCACAAACTACTTAAGCGCCCGTGATACCATCATCTTACATATTGATTGTGTTAAGGTGAGTCCGCATTACAAAATGCTCCGAGTGCGCTCGGATTTTTCAATTAGTCGTATCTGATAAACAGGCTTCCTAGTAGCCGAGCTTGCTAGATAATTTTGAGAAATAAAATGTGAGTTTTGGCCTGCATCGTGATTCGATTTTTCACATTACGCAAGAACCGATCTAAACAGACGGTGTTATCAGCTGGCCAATGATGGTTTGTTCAGGGTCTGTAGATAAGATTGGTTCGATTGCTGGCTTCCTAAGATTGCGCCGTGTCCAGTAAAAGGACATACGACTCACGAACTACTCAAGTGCCCGTAATACAATCACCTTACATATTGATTGTGTTAAGGTGAGTCCGCAATACAAAATGCTCCTGGTGCGCTCGGATTTCTCAATTTGTCGTACCTGATAAGCAGGCTTCCTAGGAGCCGAGCATGCTAGATAATTTTGAGAAATAATATGTGAGTTTTGGCCTGCATCGTGATTCGATATTTCACATTACGCAGGAACGGACCTAAACAGACGGTATTATCAGCTGGCCAATGATAGTTTGTTCAGGGTCTGTAGATAAGATTGGTTCGATTGCTGGCTTCCGAAGATTGCGCCGTGTCCAGCGAATGTACATACGACTCACGAACTACTTAAGCGCCCGTAATGCAATCATCTTACATATTAATTGTGTTAAGGTGAGTCCGCATTAAAAAATGCTCCGAGTGCGCTCGGATTATTCAATTAGTCGTATTTGATAAGCAGGCTTCCTAGTAGCCGAGCTTGCTAGATAATTTTGAGAAATAATATGTGAGTTATGGCCTGCATCGTGATTCGATATTTCACATTACGCAGGAACGGACCTAAACAGACGGTATTATCAGCTGGCCAATGAAGGTTTGTTCACGGACTCTAGATAAGATTGGTTCGATTGCTGGCTTCCGAAGATTGCGCCGTGTCCAGTAAAAGGACATACGACTCACGAACTACTTAAGCGCCCGTAATACAACACCTTACATATTGATTGTGTTAAGGTGAGTGCTCATTACAAAATGCTCCTGGTGCGCTTGGATTTTTCAATTTGTCGTACCTGATAAGCAGGGTTCCTAGGAGCCGAGCATGCTAGATAATTTTGAGAAATAATATGTGAGTTTTGGCCTGCATCGTGATTCGATATTTCACATTACGCAGGAACGGACCTAAACAGACGGTATTATCAGCTGGCCAATGATAGTTTGTTCAGGCTCTGTAGATAAGATTTGTTCGATTGCTGGCTTCCGAAGATTGCGCCGTGTCCAGCGAATGTACATACGACTCACGAACTACTTAAGCGCCCGTAATACAATCATCCTACATATTGATTGTGTTAAGGTGAGTCCGCATTACAAAATGCTCCGAGTGCGCTCGGATTTTTCAATTAGTCGTATTTGATAAGCAGGCTTCCTAGTAGCCGAGCTTGCTAGATAATTTTGAGAAATTATATGTGAGTTTTGGCCTGCATCGTGATTCGATATTTCACATTACGCAGGAACGGACCTAAACAGACGGTATTATCAGCTGGCCAATGATGGTTTGTTCAGGTTCTGTAGATAAGATTGGTTCGATTGCTGGCTTTCGAAGATTGCGCCGTGTCCAGCGAATGTACATACGACTCACGAACTATTTAAGCGCCCGTAATACAATCACCTTACATATTGATTGTCTTAAGGCGAGTCCGCATTACAAAATGCTCCTGGTGCCCTCGGATTTTTCAATTTGTCGTACCTGATAAGCAGGCTTCCTAGGAGCCGAGCTTGCTAGATAATTTTGAGAAATAATATGTGAGTTTTGGCCTGCATCGTGATTCGATATTTCACATTACGCAAGAACCGATCTAAACAGACGGTATTATCAGCTGGCCAATGATGGTTTGTTCACGGTCTGTAGATAAGATTGGTTCGATTGCTGGCTTCCGAAGATTGCGCCGTGTCCAGTAAAAGGACATACGACTCAAGAACTAATCAAGCGCCCGTAATACAATCATCTTACATATTGATTGTCTTAAGGTGAGTCCGCATTACAAAATGCTCCGAGTGCGCTCGGATTTTTCAATTAGTCGTATCTGATAAGCAGGCTTTCTAGTAGCCGAGCTTGCTGGATAATTTTGAGAAATAATCTGTGAGTTTTGGCCTGCATCGTGATTCGATATTTCACATTACGCAGGAACGGAACTAAACAGACGGTATTATCAGCTGGCCAATGATAGTTTGTTCAGGGTCTGTAGATAAGATTGGTTCGATTGCTGGCTTCCGAAGATTGCGCCGTGTCCAGCGAATGTACATACGACTCACGAACTACTTAAGCGCCCGTAATACAATCATCTTACATATTGATTGTGTTAAGGTGAGTCCGCATTACAAAATGCTCCGAGTGCGCTCGGATTTTTCAATTATTCGTATCTGATAAGCAGGCTTCCTAGTGGCCGAGCTTGCTAGATAATTTTGAGAAATAATATGTGAGTTTTGGCCTGCATCGTGATTCGATTTTTCACATTACGCAAGAACCGATCTAAACAAACGGTATTATCAGCTGGCCAATGATGGTTTGTTCAGGTTCTGTAGATTAGATTGGATCGATTTCTGGCTTTCGAAGATTGCGCCGTGTCCAGCGAATGTTCATACGACTCACGAACTAATCAAGCGCCCGTAATACAATCATCTTACATATTGATTGTGTTAAGGTGAGTCCGCATTACAAAATGCTCCGAGTGCGCTCGGATTTTTCAATTTGTCGTACCTGATAAGCAGGCTTCCTAGGAGCCGAGCATGCTAGATAATTTTGAGAAATTATATGTGAGTTTTGGCCTGCATCGTGATTCGATATTTCACATTACGCAGGAACGGACCGAAACAGACGGTATTATCTGCTGGCCAATGATAGTTTGTTCAGGGTCTGTAGATAAGATTGGTTCGATTGCTGGCTTCCGAAGATTGCGCCGTGTCCAGCAAATGTACATACGACTCACAAACTATTTAAGCGCCCGTAATACAATCATCTTACATATTGATTGTGTTAAGGTGAGTCCGCATTACAAAATGCTCCGAGTGCGCTCGGATTTTTCAATTAGTCGTATCTGATAAGCAGGCTTCCTAGTAGCCGAGCTTGCTAGATAATTTTGAGAAATAAAATGTGAGTTTTGGCCTGCATCGTGATTCGATTTTTCACATTACGCAAGAACCGATCTAAACAGACGGTATTATCAGCTGGCCAATGATGGTTTGTTCAGGGTCTGTAGATAAGATTGGTTCGATTGCTAGCTTACGAAGATTGCGCCGTGTCCAGTAAAAGGACATACGACTCACGAACTACTTAAGCGCCCGTAATACAACACCTTACATATTGATTGTGTTAAGGTGAGTCCACATTACAAAATGCTCCTGGTGCGCTCGGATTTTTCAATTTGTCGTACCTGATAAGCAGGCTTCCTAGGAGCCGAGCATGCTAGATAATTTTGAGAAATAATATGTGAGTTTTGGCCTGCATCGTGATTCGATATTTCACATTACGCAGGAACGGACCTAAACAGACGGTATTATCAGCTGGCCAATGATAGTTTGTTCCGGGTCTGTAGATAAGATTTGTTCGATTGCTGGCTTCCGAAGATTGCGCCGTGTCCAGCGAATGTACATACGACTCACGAACTACTTAAGCGCCCGTAATACAATCATCCTACATATTGATTGTGTTAAGGTGAGTCCGCATTACAAAATGCTCCGAGTGCGCTCGGATTTTTCAATTAGTCGTAATTGATAAGCAGGCTTCCTAGTAGCCGAGCTTGCTAGATAATTTTGAGAAATAATATGTGAGTTTTGGCCTGCATCGTGATTCGATATTTCACATTACGCAGGAACGGACCTAAACAGACGGTATTATCAGCTGGCCAATGATGGTTTGTTCACGGACTCTAGATAAGATTGGTTCGATTGCTGGCTTCCGAAGATTGCGCCGTGTCCAGTAAAAGGACATACGACTCAAGTACTAATCAAGCGCCCGTAATACAATCACCTTACATATTGATTGTGTTAAGGTGAGTCAGCATTACAAAATGCTCCGAGTGCGCTCGGATTTTTCAATTATTCGTATCTGATAAGCAGGCTTCCTAGTAGCCGAGCTTGCTAGATAATTTTGAGAAATAATATGTGAGTTTTGGCCTGCAACGTGATTCGATTTTTAACATTACGCAAGAACCGACTTAAAATACGGTGTTTTCAGCTGGCCAATGATGGTTTGTTCAGGTTCTGTAGATAAGTTTGGTTCGATTGCTGGCTTTCGAAGATTGCGCCGTGTCCAGCGAATGTACATACGACTCATGAACTACTTAAGCGCCCGTAATACAATCACCTTACATATTGATTGTCTTAAGGCGAGTCCGCATTACAAAATGCTCCTGGTGCCCTCGGATTTTTCAATTTGTCGTACCTGATAAGCAGGCTTCCTGGAGCCGAGCTTGCTAGATAATTTTGAGAAATAATATGTGAGTTTTGGCCTGCATCGTGATTCGATATTTCACATTACGCAGGAACCGATCTAAACAGACGGTATTATCAGCTGGCCAATGATGGTTTGTTCACGGTCTGTAGATAAGATTGGTTCGATTGCTGGCTTCCGAAGATTGCGTCGTGTCCAGTAAAAGGACATACGACTCAAGAACTAATCAAGCGCCCGTAATACAATCACCTTACATATTGATTGTCTTAAGGTGAGTCCGCATTACAAAATGCTCCGAGTGCGCTCGGATTTTTCAATTAGTCGTATCTGAAAAGCAGGCTTCCTAGTAGCCGAGCTTGCTAGATAATTTTGAGAAATAATATGTGAGTTTTGGCCTGCATCGTGATTCGATATTTCACATTACGCAGGAACGGAACTAAACAGACGGTATTATCAGCTGGCCAATGATAGTTTGTTCAGGGTCTGTAGATAAGATTGGTTCGATTGCTGGCTTCCGACGATTGCGCCGTGTCCAGCGAATGTACATACGACTCACGAACTACTTAAGCGCCCGTAATACAATCATCTTACATATTGATTGTGTTAAGGTGAGTCCGCATTACAAAATGCTCCGAGTGCGCTCGGATTTTTCAATTAGTCGTATCTGATAAACAGGCTTCCTAGTAGCCGAGCTTGCTAGATAATTTTGAGAAATAAAATGTGAGTTTTGGCCTGCATCGTGATTCGATATTTCACATTACGCAGGAACGGACCGAAACAGACGGTATTATCAGCTGGCCAATGATAGTTTGTTCAGGGTCTGTAGATAAGATTGGTTCGATTGCTGGCTTTCGAAGATTGCGCCGTGTCCAGCGAATGTACATACGACTCACGAACTACTTTAGCGCCCGTAATGCAATCATCTTACATATTGATTGTGTTAAGGTGAGTCCGCATTACAAAATGCTCCGAGTGCGCTCGGATTTTTCAATTAGTCGTATTTGATAAGCAGGCTTCCTAGTAGCCGAGCTTGCTAGATAATTTTGAGAAATAATATGTGAGTTATGGCCTGCATCGTGATTCGATATTTCACATTACGCAGGAACGGACCTAAACAGACAGTATTATCCGCGGGCCAATGAAGGTTTGTTCACGGACTCTAGATAAGATTGGTTCGATTGCTGGCTTCCGAAGATTGCGCCGTGTCCAGTAAAAGGACATACGACTCAAGTACTAATCAAGCGCCTGTAATACAATCACCTTACATATTGATTGTGTTAAGGTGAGTCCGCATTACAAAATGCTCCGAGTGCGCTCGGATTTTTCAATCAGTCGTATCTGATAAGCAGGCTTCCTAGTAGCCGAGCTTGCTAGATAATTTTGAGAAATAATCTGTGAGTTTTGGCCTGCATCGTGATTCGATATTTCACATTACGCAGGAACGGAACTAAACAGACGGTATTATCAGCTGGCCAATGATAGTTTGTTCAGGGTCTGTAGATAAGATTGGTTCGATTGCTGGCTTCCGAAGATTGCGCCGTGTCCAGCGAATGTACATACGACTCACGAACTACTTAAGCGCCCGTAATACAATCACCTTACATATTGATTGTCTTAAGGCGAGTCCGCATTACAAAATGCTCCTGGTGCATTCTGATTTTTCAATTTGTCGTACCTGATAAGCAGGCTTCCTAGGAGCCGAGCTTGCTAGATAATTTTGAGAAATAATATGTGAGTTTTGGCCTGCATCGTGATTCGATTTTTCACATTACGCAAGAACCGATCTAAACAGACGGTATTATCAGCTGGCCAATGATGGTTTGTTCAGGGTCTGTAGATAAGATTGGTTCGATTGCTGGCTTCCGAAGATTGCGCCGTGTCCAGCAAATGTACATACGACTCACAAACTACTTAAGCGCCCGTAATACAATCATCTTACATATTGATTGTGTTAAGGTGTGTCCGCATTACAAAATGCTCCGAGTGCGCTCGGATTTTTCAATTAGTCGTATTTGATAAACAGGCTTCCTAGTAGCCGAGCTTGCTAGATAATTTTGAGAAATAAAATGTGAGTTTTGGCCTGCATCGTGATTCGATATTTCACATTACGCAGGAACGGACCGAAACAGACGGTATTATCAGCTGGCCAATGATAGTTTGTTCAGGGTCTGTAGATAAGATTGGTTCGATTGCTGGCTTTCGAAGATTGCGCCGTGTCCAGCGAATGTACATACGACTCACAAACTACTTAAGCGCCCGTAATACAATCATCTTACATATTGATTGTGTTAAGGTGAGTCCGCATTACAAAATGCTCCGAGTGCGCTCGGATTTTTCAATCAGTCGTATCTGATAAGCAGGCTTCCTAGTAGCCGAGCTTGCTAGATAATTTTGAGAAATAATCTGTGAGCTTTGGCCTGCATCGTGATTCGATATTTCACATTACGCAGGAACGGAACTAAACAGACGGTATTATCAGCTGGCCAATGATAGTTTGTTCAGGGTCTGTAAATAAGATTGGTTCGATTGCTGGCTTCCGAAGATTGCGCCGTGTCCAGCGAATGTACATACGACTCACGAACTACTTAAGCGCCCGTAATACAATCACCTTACATATTGATTGTCTTAAGGCGAGTCCGCATTACAAAATGCTCCTGGTGCATTCGGATTTTTCAATTTGTCGTACCTGATAAGCAGGCTTCCTAGGAGCCGAGCTTGCTAGATAATTTTGAGAAATAATATGTGAGTTTTGGCCTGCATCGTGATTCGATTTTTCACATTACGCAAGAACCGATCTAAACAGACGGTATTATCAGCTGGCCAATGATGGTTTGTTCGGGTTCTGTAGATTAGATTGGATCGATTTCTGGCTTTCGAAGATTGCGCCGTGTCCAGCGAATGTACATACGACTCACGAACTAATCAAGCGCCCGTAATACAATCATCTTACATATTGATTGTGTTAAGGTGAGTCCGCATTACAAAATGCTCCGAGTGCGCTCGGATTTTTCAATTTGTCGTACCTGATAAGCAGGCTTCCTAGGAGCCGAGCATGCTAGATAATTTTGAGAAATTATATGTGAGTTTTGGCCTGCATCGTGATTCGATATTTCACATTACGCAGGAACGGACCGAAACAGACGGTATTATCAGCTGGCCAATGATAGTTTGTTCAGGGTCTGTAGATAAGATTGGTTCGATTGCTGGCTTCCGAAGATTGCGCCGTGTCCAGCAAATGTACATACGACTCACAAACTACTTAAGCGCCCGTAATACAATCATCTTACATATTGATTGTGTTAAGGTGAGTCCGCATTACAAAATGCTCCGAGTGCGCTCGGATTTTTCAATTAGTCGTATCTGATAAACAGGCTTCCTAGTAGCCGAGCTTGCTAGATAATTTTGAGAAATAAAATGTGAGTTTTGGCCTGCATCGTGATTCGATATTTCACATTACGCAGGAACGGACCGAAACAGACGGTATTATCAGCTGGCCAATGATAGTTTGTTCAGGGTCTGTAGATAAGATTGGTTCGATTGCTGGCTTTCGAAGATTGCGCCGTGTCCAGTAAAAGGACATACGACTCACGAACTACTCAAGTGCCCGTAATACAATCACCTTACATATTGATTGTGTTAAGGTGAGTCCGCAATACAAAATGCTCCTGGTGCGCTCGGATTTTTCAATTTGTCGTACCTGATAAGCAGGCTTCCTAGGAGCCGAGCATGCTAGATAATTTTGAGAAATAATATGTGAGTTTTGGCCTGCATCGTGATTCGATATTTCACATTACGCAGGAACGGACCTAAACAGACGGTATTATCAGCGGGCCAATGAAGGTTTGTTCACGGACTCTAGATAAGATTAGTTCGATTGCTGGCTTCCGAAGATTGCGCCGTGTCCAGTAAAAGGACATACGACTCAAGTACTAATCAAGCGCCCGTAATACAATCACCTTACATATTGATTGTGTTAAGGTGAGTCCGCATTACAAAATGCTCCGAGTGCGCTCGGATTTTTCAATTAGTCGTATCTGATAAGCAGGCTTCCTAGTTTCCGAGCTTGCTAGATAATTTTGAGAAATAAAATGTGAGTTTTGGCCTGCATCGTGATTCGATTTTTCACATTACGCAAGAACCGATCTAAACAGACGGTATTATCAGCTGGCCAATGATAGTTTGTTCAGGGTCTGTAGATAAGATTGGTTCGATTGCTGGCTTCCGAAGATTGCGCCGTGTCCAGCGAATGTACATACGACTCACAAACTACTTAAGCGCCCGTAATACAATCATCTTACATATTGATTGTGTTAAGGTGAGTCCGCATTACAAAATGCTTCGAGTGCGCTCGGATTTTTCAATTAGTCGTATCTGATAAGCAGGCTTCCTAGTTTCCGAGCTTGCTAGATAATTTTGAGAAATAAAATGTGAGTTTTGGCCTGCATCGTGATTCGATTTTTCACATTACGCAAGAACCGATCTAAACAGACGGTATTATCAGCTGGCCAATGATGGTTTGTTCAGGGTCTGTAGATAAGATTGGTTCGATTGCTAGCTTCCGAAGATTGCGCCGTGTCCAGTAAAAGGACATACGACTCACGAACTACTTAAGCGCCCGTAATACAACACCTTACATATTGATTGTGTTAAGGTCAGTCCGCATTACAAAATGCTCCTGGTGCGCTCGGATTTTTCAATTTGTCGTACCTGATAAGCAGGCTTCCTAGGAGCCGAGCATGCTAGATAATTTTGAGAAATAATATGTGAGTTTTGGCCTGCATCGTGATTCGATATTTCACATTACGCAGGAACGGACCTAATCAGACGGTATTATCAGCTGGCCAATGATAATTTGTTCAGGGTCTGTAGATAAGATTTGTTCGATTGCTGGCTTCCGAAGATTGCGCCGTGTCCAGCGAATGTACATACGACTCACGAACTACTTAAGCGCCCGTAATACAATCATCCTACATATTGATTGTGTTAAGGTGAGTCCGCATTACAAAATGCTCCGAGTGCGCTCGGATTTTTCAATTAGTCGTATTTGATAAGCAGGCTTCCTAGTAGCCGAGCTTGCTAGATAATTTTGAGAAATAATATGTGAGTTTTGGCCTGCATCGTGATTCGATATTTCACATTACGCAGGAACGGACCTAAACAGACGGTATTATCAGCTGGCCAATGATGGTTTGTTCACGGACTCTAGATAAGATTGGTTCGATTGCTGGCTTCCGAAGATTGCGATGTGTCCAGTAAAAGGACATACGACTCAAGTACTAATCAAGCGCCCGTAATACAATCACCTTACATATTGATTGTGTTAAGGTGAGTCCGCATTACAAAATGCTCCGAGTGCGCTCGGATTTTTCAATTAGTCGTATCTGATAAGCAGGCTTCCTAGTAGCCGAGCTTGCTAGATAATTTTGAGAAATAATATGTGAGTTTTGGCCTGCAACGTAATTCGATTTTTAACATTACGCAAGAACCGACCTAAAATACGGTGTTTTCAGCTGGCCAATGATGGTTTGTTCAGGTTCTGTAGATAAGATTGGTTCGACTGCTGGCTTTCGAAGATTGCGCCGTGTCCAGCGAATGTACATACGACTCACGAACTACTTAAGCGCCCGTAATACAATCACCTTACATATTGATTGTCTTAAGGCGAGTCCGCATTTCAAAATGCTCCTTGTGCCCTCGGATTTTTCAATTTGTCGTACCTGATAAGCAGGCTTCCTAGGAGCCGAGCTTGCTAGATAATTTTGAGAAATAATATGTGAGTTTTGGCCTGCATCGTGATTCGATATTTCACATTACGCAAGAACCGATATAAACAGACGGTATTATCAGCTGGCCAATGATGGTTTGTTCACGGTCTGTAGATAAGATTGGTTCGATTGCTGGCTTCCGAAGATTGCGTCGTGTCCAGTAAAAGGACATACGACTCAAGAACTAATCAAGCGCCCGTAATACAATCACCTTACATATTGATTGTCTTAAGGTGAGTCCGCATTACAAAATGCTCCGAGTGCGCTCGGATTTTTCAATTAGTCGTATCTGATAAACAGGCTTCCTAGTAGCCGAGCTTGCTAGATAATTTTGAGAAATAAAATGTGAGTTTTGGCCTGCATCGTGATTCGATATTTCACATTACGCAGGAACTGACCGAAACAGACGGTATTATCAGCTGGCCAATGATAGTTTGTTCAGGGTCTGTAGATAAGATTGGTTCGATTGCTGGCTTTCGAAGATTGCGCCGTGTCCAGCGAATGTACATACGACTCACGAACTACTTTAGCGCCCGTAATGCAATCATCTTACATATTGATTGTGTTAAGGTGAGTCCGCATTACAAAATGCTCCGAGTGCGCTCGGATTTTTCAATTAGTCGTATTTGATAAGCAGGCTTCCTAGTAGCCGAGCTTGCTAGATAATTTTGAGAAATAATATGTGAGTTATGGCCTGCATCGTGATTCGATATTTCACATTACGCAGGAACGGACCTAAACAGACAGTATTATCCGCGGGCCAATGAAGGTTTGTTCACGGACTCTAGATAAGATTGGTTCGATTGCTGGCTTCCGAAGATTGCGCCGTGTCCAGTAAAAGGACATACGACTCAAGTACTAATCAAGCGCCTGTAATACAATCACCTTACATATTGATTGTGTTAAGGTGAGTCCGCATTACAAAATGCTCCGAGTGCGCTCGGATTTTTCAATCAGTCGTATCTGATAAGCAGGCTTCCTAGTAGCCGAGCTTGCTAGATAATTTTGAGAAATAATCTGTGAGTTTTGGCCTGCATCGTGATTCGATATTTCACATTACGCAGGAACGGAACTAAACAGACGGTATTATCAGCTGGCCAATGATAGTTTGTTCAGGGTCTGTAGATAAGATTGGTTCGATTGCTGGCTTCCGAAGATTGCGCCGTGTCCAGCGAATGTACATACGACTCACGAACTACTTAAGCGCCTGTAATACAATCACCTTACATATTGATTGTCTTAAGGCGAGTCCGCATTACAAAATGCTCCTGGTGCATTCTGATTTTTCAATTTGTCGTACCTGATAAGCAGGCTTCCTAGGAGCCGAGCTTGCTAGATAATTTTGAGAAATAATATGTGAGTTTTGGCCTGCATCGTGATTCGATTTTTCACATTACGCAAGAACCGATCTAAACAGACGGTATTATCAGCTGGCCAATGATGGTTTGTTCAGGGTCTGTAGATAAGATTGGTTCGATTGCTGGCTTCCGAAGATTGCGCCGTGTCCAGCAAATGTACATACGACTCACAAACTACTTAAGCGCCCGTAATACAATCATCTTACATATTGATTGTGTTAAGGTGTGTCCGCATTACAAAATGCTCCGAGTGCGCTCGGATTTTTCAATTAGTCGTATTTGATAAACAGGCTTCCTAGTAGCCGAGCTTGCTAGATAATTTTGAGAAATAAAATGTGAGTTTTGGCCTGCATCGTGATTCGATATTTCACATTACGCAGGAACGGACCGAAACAGACGGTATTATCAGCTGGCCAATGATAGTTTGTTCAGGGTCTGTAGATAAGATTGGTTCGATTGCTGGCTTTCGAAGATTGCGCCGTGTCCAGCGAATGTACATACGACTCACAAACTACTTAAGCGCCCGTAATACAATCATCTTACATATTGATTGTGTTAAGGTGAGTCCGCATTACAAAATGCTCCGAGTGCGCTCGGATTTTTCAATCAGTCGTATCTGATAAGCAGGCTTCCTAGTAGCCGAGCTTGCTAGATAATTTTGAGAAATAATCTGTGAGCTTTGGCCTGCATCGTGATTCGATATTTCACATTACGCAGGAACGGAACTAAACAGACGGTATTATCAGCTGGCCAATGATAGTTTGTTCAGGGTCTGTAAATAAGATTGGTTCGATTGCTGGCTTCCGAAGATTGCGCCGTGTCCAGCGAATGTACATACGACTCACGAACTACTTAAGCGCCCGTAATACAATCACCTTACATATTGATTGTCTTAAGGCGAGTCCGCATTACAAAATGCTCCTGGTGCATTCGGATTTTTCAATTTGTCGTACCTGATAAGCAGGCTTCCTAGGAGCCGAGCTTGCTAGATAATTTTGAGAAATAATATGTGAGTTTTGGCCTGCATCGTGATTCGATTTTTCACATTACGCAAGAACCGATCTAAACAGACGGTATTATCAGCTGGCCAATGATGGTTTGTTCGGGTTCTGTAGATTAGATTGGATCGATTTCTGGCTTTCGAAGATTGCGCCGTGTCCAGCGAATGTACATACGACTCACGAACTAATCAAGCGCCCGTAATACAATCATCTTACATATTGATTGTGTTAAGGTGAGTCCGCATTACAAAATGCTCCGAGTGCGCTCGGATTTTTCAATTTGTCGTACCTGATAAGCAGGCTTCCTAGGAGCCGAGCATGCTAGATAATTTTGAGAAATTATATGTGAGTTTTGGCCTGCATCGTGATTCGATATTTCACATTACGCAGGAACGGACCGAAACAGACGGTATTATCAGCTGGCCAATGATAGTTTGTTCAGGGTCTGTAGATAAGATTGGTTCGATTGCTGGCTTCCGAAGATTGCGCCGTGTCCAGCAAATGTACATACGACTCACAAACTACTTAAGCGCCCGTAATACAATCATCTTACATATTGATTGTGTTAAGGTGAGTCCGCATTACAAAATGCTCCGAGTGCGCTCGGATTTTTCAATTAGTCGTATCTGATAAACAGGCTTCCTAGTAGCCGAGCTTGCTAGATAATTTTGAGAAATAAAATGTGAGTTTTGGCCTGCATCGTGATTCGATATTTCACATTACGCAGGAACGGACCGAAACAGACGGTATTATCAGCTGGCCAATGATAGTTTGTTCAGGGTCTGTAGATAAGATTGGTTCGATTGCTGGCTTTCGAAGATTGCGCCGTGTCCAGTAAAAGGACATACGACTCACGAACTACTCAAGTGCCCGTAATACAATCACCTTACATATTGATTGTGTTAAGGTGAGTCCGCAATACAAAATGCTCCTGGTGCGCTCGGATTTTTCAATTTGTCGTACCTGATAAGCAGGCTTCCTAGGAGCCGAGCATGCTAGATAATTTTGAGAAATAATATGTGAGTTTTGGCCTGCATCGTGATTCGATATTTCACATTACGCAGGAACGGACCTAAACAGACGGTATTATCAGCGGGCCAATGAAGGTTTGTTCACGGACTCTAGATAAGATTAGTTCGATTGCTGGCTTCCGAAGATTGCGCCGTGTCCAGTAAAAGGACATACGACTCAAGTACTAATCAAGCGCCCGTAATACAATCACCTTACATATTGATTGTGTTAAGGTGAGTCCGCATTACAAAATGCTCCGAGTGCGCTCGGATTTTTCAATTAGTCGTATCTGATAAGCAGGCTTCCTAGTTTCCGAGCTTGCTAGATAATTTTGAGAAATAAAATGTGAGTTTTGGCCTGCATCGTGATTCGATTTTTCACATTACGCAAGAACCGATCTAAACAGACGGTATTATCAGCTGGCCAATGATAGTTTGTTCAGGGTCTGTAGATAAGATTGGTTCGATTGCTGGCTTCCGAAGATTGCGCCGTGTCCAGCGAATGTACATACGACTCACAAACTACTTAAGCGCCCGTAATACAATCATCTTACATATTGATTGTGTTAAGGTGAGTCCGCATTACAAAATGCTTCGAGTGCGCTCGGATTTTTCAATTAGTCGTATCTGATAAGCAGGCTTCCTAGTTTCCGAGCTTGCTAGATAATTTTGAGAAATAAAATGTGAGTTTTGGCCTGCATCGTGATTCGATTTTTCACATTACGCAAGAACCGATCTAAACAGACGGTATTATCAGCTGGCCAATGATGGTTTGTTCAGGTCTGTAGATAAGATTGGTTCGATTGCTAGCTTCCGAAGATTGCGCCGTGTCCAGTAAAAGGACATACGACTCACGAACTACTTAAGCGCCCGTAATACAACACCTTACATATTGATTGTGTTAAGGTCAGTCCGCATTACAAAATGCTCCTGGTGCGCTCGGATTTTTCAATTTGTCGTACCTGATAAGCAGGCTTCCTAGGATCCGAGCATGCTAGATAATTTTGAGAAATAATATGTGAGTTTTGGCCTGCATCGTGATTCGATATTTCACATTACGCAGGAACGGACCTAATCAGACGGTATTATCAGCTGGCCAATGATAATTTGTTCAGGGTCTGTAGATAAGATTTGTTCGATTGCTGGCTTCCGAAGATTGCGCCGTGTCCAGCGAATGTACATACGACTCACGAACTACTTAAGCGCCCGTAATACAATCATCCTACATATTGATTGTGTTAAGGTGAGTCCGCATTACAAAATGCTCCGAGTGCGCTCGGATTTTTCAATTAGTCGTATTTGATAAGCAGGCTTCCTAGTAGCCGAGCTTGCTAGATAATTTTGAGAAATAATATGTGAGTTTTGGCCTGCATCGTGATTCGATATTTCACATTACGCAGGAACGGACCTAAACAGACGGTATTATCAGCTGGCCAATGATGGTTTGTTCACGGACTCTAGATAAGATTGGTTCGATTGCTGGCTTCCGAAGATTGCGATGTGTCCAGTAAAAGGACATACGACTCAAGTACTAATCAAGCGCCCGTAATACAATCACCTTACATATTGATTGTGTTAAGGTGAGTCCGCATTACAAAATGCTCCGAGTGCGCTCGGATTTTTCAATTAGTCGTATCTGATAAGCAGGCTTCCTAGTAGCCGAGCTTGCTAGATAATTTTGAGAAATAATATGTGAGTTTTGGCCTGCAACGTAATTCGATTTTTAACATTACGCAAGAACCGACCTAAAATACGGTGTTTTCAGCTGGCCAATGATGGTTTGTTCAGGTTCTGTAGATAAGATTGGTTCGACTGCTGGCTTTCGAAGATTGCGCCGTGTCCAGCGAATGTACATACGACTCACGAACTACTTAAGCGCCCGTAATACAATCACCTTACATATTGATTGTCTTAAGGCGAGTCCGCATTACAAAATGCTCCTTGTGCCCTCGGATTTTTCAATTTGTCGTACCTGATAAGCAGGCTTCCTAGGAGCCGAGCTTGCTAGATAATTTTGAGAAATAATATGTGAGTTTTGGCCTGCATCGGGCCAAAACTCGGGCGCTTGAAATATCGAATCACGATGCAGGCCAAAACTCACATATTATTTCTCAAAATTATCTAGCAAGCTCGGCTACTAGGAAGCCTGCTTTTCATATACGACTAATTGAAAAATCCGAGCGCACTCGGAGCATTTTGTAATGCGGACTCACCTTAAGACAATCAATATGTAAGGTGATTGTATTACGGGCGCTTGATTAGTTCTTGAGTCGTATGTCCTTTTACTGGACACGACGCAATCTTCGGAAGCCAGCAATCGAACCAATCTTATCTACAGACCGTGAACAAACCATCATTGGCCAGCTGATAATACCGTCTGTTTAGATCGGTTCTTGCGTAATGTGAAATATCGAATCACGATGCAGGCCAAAACTCACAGATTATTTCTCAAAATTATCTAGCAAGCTCGGCTACTAGGAAGCCTGCTTATCAAATACGACTAATTGAAAAATCCGAGCGCACTCGGAGCATTTTGTAATGCGGACTCACCTTAACACAATCAATATGTAAGATGATTGCATTACGGGCGCTTAAGTAGTTCGTGAGTCGTATGTACATTCGCTGGACACGGCGCAATCTTCGAAAGCCAGCAATCGAACCAATCTTATCTACAGACCCTGAACAAACTATCATTGGCCAGCTGATAATACCGTCTGTTTCGGTCCGTTCCTGCGTAATGTGAAATATCGAATCACGATGCAGGCCCAAACTCACATTTTATTTCTCAAAATTATTTAGCAAGCTCGGCTACTAGGAAGCCTGTTTATCAGATACGACTAACTGAAAAATCCGAGCGCACTCGGAGCATTTTGTAATGCGGACTCACCTTAACACAATCAATATGTAAGATGATTGTATTACGGGCGCTTAAGTAGTTTGTGAGTCGTATGTACATTTGCTGGACACGGCGCAATCTTCGGAAGCCAGCAATCGAACCAATCTTATCTAGAGTCCGTGAACAAACCTTCATTGGCCCGCTGATAATACCGTCTGTTTAGGTCCGTTCCTGCGTAATGTGAAATATCGAATCACGATGCAGGCTATAACTCACATATTATTTCTCAAAATCATCTAGCAAGCTCGGCTACTAGGAAGCCTGCTTATCAAATACGACTAATTGAAAAATCCGAGCGCACTCGGAGCATTTTGTAATGCGGACTCACCTTAACACAATCAATATGTAAGATGATTGCATTACGGGCGCTTAAGTAGTTCGTGAGTCGTATGTACATTCGCTGGACACGGCGCAATCTTCGAAAGCCAGCAATCGAACCAATCTTATCTACAGACCCTGAACAAACCATCATTGGCCAGCTGATAATACCGTCTGTTTCGGTCCGTTGCTGCGTAATGTGAAATATCGAATCACGATGCAGGCCAAAACTCACATTTTATTTGTCAAAATTATCTAGCAAGCTCGGCTACAAGGAAGCCTGTTTTTCAGATACGACTAATTGAAAAATCCGACTGCACTCGAAGCATTTTGTAATGCGGACTCACCTTAACACAATCAATATGTAAGATGATTGTATTACGGGCGCTTAAGTAGTTTGTGAGTCGTATGTACATTTGCTGGACACGGCGCAATCTTCGGAAGCCAGCAATCGAACCAATCTTATCTACAGACCCTGAACAAACTATCATTGGCCAGCTGATAATACCGTCTGTTTCGGTCCGTTCCTGCGTAATGTGAAATATCGAATCACGATGCAGGCCAAAACTCACATATAATTTCTCAAAATTATCTAGCATGCTCGGCTCCTAGGAAGCCTGCTTATCAGGTACGACTAATTGAAAAATCCGAGCGCACTCGGAGCATTTTGTAATGCGGACTCACCTTAACACAATCAATATGTAAGATGATTGTATTACGGGCGCTTGATTAGTTCGTGAGCCGTATGTACATTCGCTGGACACGGCGCAATCTTCGAAAACCAGAAATCGATCCAATCTAATCTACAGAACCTGAACAAACCATCATTGGCCAGCTGATAATACCGTCTGTTTAGATCGGTTCTTGCGTAATGTGAAAAATCGAATCACGATGCAGGCCAAAACTAACATTTTATTTCTCAAAATTATCTAGCAAGCTCGGCTACTATGAAGCCTGCTTATCAGATACGACTAATTGAAAAATCCGAGCGCACTCGGAGCATTTTGTAATGCGGACTCACCTTAACACAATCAATATGTAAGATGATTGTATTACGGGCGCTTAAGTAGTTTGTGAGTCGTATGTACATTTGCTGGACACGGCGCAATCTTCGGAAGCCAGCAATCGAACCAATCTTATCTAGAGTCCGTGAACAAACCTTCATTGGCCCGCTGATAATACCGTCTGTTTAGGTCCGTTCCTGCGTAATGTGAAATATCGAATCACGATGCAGGCCATAACTCACATATTATTTCTCAAAATTATCTAGCAAGCTCGGCTACTAGGAAGCCTGCTTATCAAATACGACTAATTGAAAAATCCGAGCGCACTCGGAGCATTTTGTAATGCGGACTCACCTTAAGACAATTAATATGTAAGGTGATTGTATTACGGGCGCTTGATTAGTTCTTGAGTCGTATGTCCTTTTACTGGACACGACGCAATCTTCGGAAGCCAGCAATCGAACCAATCTTATCTACAGACCGTGAACAAACCATCATTGGCCAGCTGATAATACCGTCTGTTTATATCGGTTCTTGCGTAATGTGAAATATCGAATCACGATGCAGGCCAAAACTCACATATTATTTCTCAAAATTATCTAGCAAGCTCGGCTCCTAGGAAGCCTGCTTATCAGGTACGACAAATTGAAAAATCCGAGGGCACAAGGAGCATTTTGTAATGCGGACTCGCCTTAAGACAATCAATATGTAAGGTGATTGTATTACGGGCGCTTAAGTAGTTCGTGAGTCGTATGTACATTCGCTGGACACGGCGCAATCTTCGAAAGCCAGCAATCGAACCAATCTTATCTACAGAACCTGAACAAACCATCATTGGCCAGCTGAAAACACCGTATTTTAGGTCGGTTCTTGCGTAATGTTAAAAATCGAATTACGTTGCAGGCCAAAACTCACATATTATTTCTCAAAATTATCTAGCAAGCTCGGCTACTAGGAAGCCTGCTTATCAGATACGACTAATTGAAAAATCCGAGCGCACTCGGAGCATTTTGTAATGCGGACTCACCTTAACACAATCAATATGTAAGGTGATTGTATTACGGGCGCTTGATTAGTACTTGAGTCGTATGTCCTTTTACTGGACACATCGCAATCTTCGGAAGCCAGCAATCGAACCAATCTTATCTAGAGTCCGTGAACAAACCATCATTGGCCAGCTGATAATACCGTCTGTTTAGGTCCGTTCCTGCGTAATGTGAAATATCGAATCACGATGCAGGCCAAAACTCACATATTATTTCTCAAAATTATCTAGCAAGCTCGGCTACTAGGAAGCCTGCTTATCAAATACGACTAATTGAAAAATCCGAGCGCACTCGGAGCATTTTGTAATGCGGACTCACCTTAACACAATCAATATGTAGGATGATTGTATTACGGGCGCTTAAGTGCGTTCGTGAGTCGTATGTACATTCGCTGGACACGGCGCAATCTTCGGAAGCCAGCAATCGAACAAATCTTATCTACAGACCCTGAACAAATTATCATTGGCCAGCTGATAATACCGTCTGATTAGGTCCGTTCCTGCGTAATGTGAAATATCGAATCACGATGCAGGCCAAAACTCACATATTATTTCTCAAAATTATCTAGCATGCTCGGATCCTAGGAAGCCTGCTTATCAGGTACGACAAATTGAAAAATCCGAGCGCACCAGGAGCATTTTGTAATGCGGACTGACCTTAACACAATCAATATGTAAGGTGTTGTATTACGGGCGCTTAAGTAGTTCGTGAGTCGTATGTCCTTTTACTGGACACGGCGCAATCTTCGGAAGCTAGCAATCGAACCAATCTTATCTACAGACCCTGAACAAACCATCATTGGCCAGCTGATAATACCGTCTGTTTAGATCGGTTCTTGCGTAATGTGGAAAATCGAATCACGATGCAGGCCAAAACTCACATTTTATTTCTCAAAATTATCTAGCAAGCTCGGAAACTAGGAAGCCTGCTTATCAGATACGACTAATTGAAAAATCCGAGCGCACTCGAAGCATTTTGTAATGCGGACTCACCTTAACACAATCAATATGTAAGATGATTGTATTACGGGCGCTTAAGTAGTTTGTGAGTCGTATGTACATTCGCTGGACACGGCGCAATCTTCGGAAGCCAGCAATCGAACCAATCTTATCTACAGACCCTGAACAAACTATCATTGGCCAGCTGATAATACCGTCTGTTTAGATCGGTTCTTGCGTAATGTGAAAAATCGAATCACGATGCAGGCCAAAACTCACATTTTATTTCTCAAAATTATCTAGCAAGCTCGGAAACTAGGAAGCCTGCTTATCAGATACGACTAATTGAAAAATCCGAGCGCACTCGGAGCATTTTGTAATGCGGACTCACCTTAACACAATCAATATGTAAGGTGATTGTATTACGGGCGCTTGATTAGTACTTGAGTCGTATGTCCTTTTACTGGACACGGCGCAATCTTCGGAAGCCAGCAATCGAACTAATCTTATCTAGAGTCCGTGAACAAACCTTCATTGGCCCGCTGATAATACCGTCTGTTTAGGTCCGTTCCTGCGTAATGTGAAATATCGAATCACGATGCAGGCCAAAACTCACATATTATTTCTCAAAATTATCTAGCATGCTCGGCTCCTAGGAAGCCTGCTTATCAGGTACGACAAATTGAAAAATCCGAGCGCACCAGGAGCATTTTGTATTGCGGACTCACCTTAACACAATCAATATGTAAGGTGATTGTATTACGGGCACTTGAGTAGTTCGTGAGTCGTATGTCCTTTTACTGGACACGGCGCAATCTTCGAAAGCCAGCAATCGAACCAATCTTATCTACAGACCCTGAACAAACTATCATTGGCCAGCTGATAATACCGTCTGTTTCGGTCCGTTCCTGCGTAATGTGAAATATCGAATCACGATGCAGGCCAAAACTCACATTTTATTTCTCAAAATTATCTAGCAAGCTCGGCTACTAGGAAGCCTGTTTATCAGATACGACTAATTGAAAAATCCGAGCGCACTCGGAGCATTTTGTAATGCGGACTCACCTTAACACAATCAATATGTAAGATGATTGTATTACGGGCGCTTAAGTAGTTTGTGAGTCGTATGTACATTTGCTGGACACGGCGCAATCTTCGGAAGCCAGCAATCGAACCAATCTTATCTACAGACCCTGAACAAACTATCATTGGCCAGCTGATAATACCGTCTGTTTCGGTCCGTTCCTGCGTAATGTGAAATATCGAATCACGATGCAGGCCAAAACTCACATATAATTTCTCAAAATTATCTAGCATGCTCGGCTCCTAGGAAGCCTGCTTATCAGGTACGACAAATTGAAAAATCCGAGCGCACTCGGAGCATTTTGTAATGCGGACTCACCTTAACACAATCAATATGTAAGATGATTGTAT
The DNA here is from genome assembly GCF_051294905.1 of Botryllus schlosseri. Taxonomy (NCBI): domain Eukaryota; kingdom Metazoa; phylum Chordata; class Ascidiacea; order Stolidobranchia; family Styelidae; genus Botryllus; species Botryllus schlosseri. The sequence continues at coordinate 40,551,868 of NC_137237.1, read as the reverse complement.
TACGGGCGCTTGATTAGTTCGTGAGTCGTATGTACATTCGCTGGACACGGCGCAATCTTCGAAAGCCAGAAATCGATCCAATCTAATCTACAGAACCCGAACAAACCATCATTGGCCAGCTGATAATACCGTCTGTTTAGATCGGTTCTTGCGTAATGTGAAAAATCGAATCACGATGCAGGCCAAAACTCACATATTATTTCTCAAAATTATCTAGCAAGCTCGGCTCCTAGGAAGCCTGCTTATCAGGTACGACAAATTGAAAAATCCGAATGCACCAGGAGCATTTTGTAATGCGGACTCGCCTTAAGACAATCAATATGTAAGGTGATTGTATTACGGGCGCTTAAGTAGTTCGTGAGTCGTATGTACATTCGCTGGACACGGCGCAATCTTCGGAAGCCAGCAATCGAACCAATCTTATTTACAGACCCTGAACAAACTATCATTGGCCAGCTGATAATACCGTCTGTTTAGTTCCGTTCCTGCGTAATGTGAAATATCGAATCACGATGCAGGCCAAAGCTCACAGATTATTTCTCAAAATTATCTAGCAAGCTCGGCTACTAGGAAGCCTGCTTATCAGATACGACTGATTGAAAAATCCGAGCGCACTCGGAGCATTTTGTAATGCGGACTCACCTTAACACAATCAATATGTAAGATGATTGTATTACGGGCGCTTAAGTAGTTTGTGAGTCGTATGTACATTCGCTGGACACGGCGCAATCTTCGAAAGCCAGCAATCGAACCAATCTTATCTACAGACCCTGAACAAACTATCATTGGCCAGCTGATAATACCGTCTGTTTCGGTCCGTTCCTGCGTAATGTGAAATATCGAATCACGATGCAGGCCAAAACTCACATTTTATTTCTCAAAATTATCTAGCAAGCTCGGCTACTAGGAAGCCTGTTTATCAAATACGACTAATTGAAAAATCCGAGCGCACTCGGAGCATTTTGTAATGCGGACACACCTTAACACAATCAATATGTAAGATGATTGTATTACGGGCGCTTAAGTAGTTTGTGAGTCGTATGTACATTTGCTGGACACGGCGCAATCTTCGGAAGCCAGCAATCGAACCAATCTTATCTACAGACCCTGAACAAACCATCATTGGCCAGCTGATAATACCGTCTGTTTAGATCGGTTCTTGCGTAATGTGAAAAATCGAATCACGATGCAGGCCAAAACTCACATATTATTTCTCAAAATTATCTAGCAAGCTCGGCTCCTAGGAAGACTGCTTATCAGGTACGACAAATTGAAAAATCAGAATGCACCAGGAGCATTTTGTAATGCGGACTCGCCTTAAGACAATCAATATGTAAGGTGATTGTATTACGGGCGCTTAAGTAGTTCGTGAGTCGTATGTACATTCGCTGGACACGGCGCAATCTTCGGAAGCCAGCAATCGAACCAATCTTATCTACAGACCCTGAACAAACTATCATTGGCCAGCTGATAATACCGTCTGTTTAGTTCCGTTCCTGCGTAATGTGAAATATCGAATCACGATGCAGGCCAAAACTCACAGATTATTTCTCAAAATTATCTAGCAAGCTCGGCTACTAGGAAGCCTGCTTATCAGATACGACTGATTGAAAAATCCGAGCGCACTCGGAGCATTTTGTAATGCGGACTCACCTTAACACAATCAATATGTAAGGTGATTGTATTACAGGCGCTTGATTAGTACTTGAGTCGTATGTCCTTTTACTGGACACGGCGCAATCTTCGGAAGCCAGCAATCGAACCAATCTTATCTAGAGTCCGTGAACAAACCTTCATTGGCCCGCGGATAATACTGTCTGTTTAGGTCCGTTCCTGCGTAATGTGAAATATCGAATCACGATGCAGGCCATAACTCACATATTATTTCTCAAAATTATCTAGCAAGCTCGGCTACTAGGAAGCCTGCTTATCAAATACGACTAATTGAAAAATCCGAGCGCACTCGGAGCATTTTGTAATGCGGACTCACCTTAACACAATCAATATGTAAGATGATTGCATTACGGGCGCTAAAGTAGTTCGTGAGTCGTATGTACATTCGCTGGACACGGCGCAATCTTCGAAAGCCAGCAATCGAACCAATCTTATCTACAGACCCTGAACAAACTATCATTGGCCAGCTGATAATACCGTCTGTTTCGGTCAGTTCCTGCGTAATGTGAAATATCGAATCACGATGCAGGCCAAAACTCACATTTTATTTCTCAAAATTATCTAGCAAGCTCGGCTACTAGGAAGCCTGTTTATCAGATACGACTAATTGAAAAATCCGAGCGCACTCGGAGCATTTTGTAATGCGGACTCACCTTAAGACAATCAATATGTAAGGTGATTGTATTACGGGCGCTTGATTAGTTCTTGAGTCGTATGTCCTTTTACTGGACACGACGCAATCTTCGGAAGCCAGCAATCGAACCAATCTTATCTACAGACCGTGAACAAACCATCATTGGCCAGCTGATAATACCGTCTGTTTATATCGGTTCTTGCGTAATGTGAAATATCGAATCACGATGCAGGCCAAAACTCACATATTATTTCTCAAAATTATCTAGCAAGCTCGGCTCCTAGGAAGCCTGCTTATCAGGTACGACAAATTGAAAAATCCGAGGGCACAAGGAGCATTTTGTAATGCGGACTCGCCTTAAGACAATCAATATGTAAGGTGATTGTATTACGGGCGCTTAAGTAGTTCGTGAGTCGTATGTACATTCGCTGGACACGGCGCAATCTTCGAAAGCCAGCAGTCGAACCAATCTTATCTACAGAACCTGAACAAACCATCATTGGCCAGCTGAAAACACCGTATTTTAGGTCGGTTCTTGCGTAATGTTAAAAATCGAATTACGTTGCAGGCCAAAACTCACATATTATTTCTCAAAATTATCTAGCAAGCTCGGCTACTAGGAAGCCTGCTTATCAGATACGACTAATTGAAAAATCCGAGCGCACTCGGAGCATTTTGTAATGCGGACTCACCTTAACACAATCAATATGTAAGGTGATTGTATTACGGGCGCTTGATTAGTACTTGAGTCGTATGTCCTTTTACTGGACACATCGCAATCTTCGGAAGCCAGCAATCGAACCAATCTTATCTAGAGTCCGTGAACAAACCATCATTGGCCAGCTGATAATACCGTCTGTTTAGGTCCGTTCCTGCGTAATGTGAAATATCGAATCACGATGCAGGCCAAAACTCACATATTATTTCTCAAAATTATCTAGCAAGCTCGGCTACTAGGAAGCCTGCTTATCAAATACGACTAATTGAAAAATCCGAGCGCACTCGGAGCATTTTGTAATGCGGACTCACCTTAACACAATCAATATGTAGGATGATTGTATTACGGGCGCTTAAGTAGTTCGTGAGTCGTATGTACATTCGCTGGACACGGCGCAATCTTCGGAAGCCAGCAATCGAACAAATCTTATCTACAGACCCTGAACAAATTATCATTGGCCAGCTGATAATACCGTCTGATTAGGTCCGTTCCTGCGTAATGTGAAATATCGAATCACGATGCAGGCCAAAACTCACATATTATTTCTCAAGATTATCTAGCATGCTCGGCTCCTAGGAAGCCTGCTTATCAGGTACGACAAATTGAAAAATCCGAGCGCACCAGGAGCATTTTGTAATGCGGACTGACCTTAACACAATCAATATGTAAGGTGTTGTATTACGGGCGCTTAAGTAGTTCGTGAGTCGTATGTCCTTTTACTGGACACGGCGCAATCTTCGGAAGCTAGCAATCGAACCAATCTTATCTACAGACCCTGAACAAACCATCATTGGCCAGCTGATAATACCGTCTGTTTAGATCGGTTCTTGCGTAATGTGAAAAATCGAATCACGATGCAGGCCAAAACTCACATTTTATTTCTCAAAATTATCTAGCAAGCTCGGAAACTAGGAAGCCTGCTTATCAGATACGACTAATTGAAAAATCCGAGCGCATTCGAAGCATTTTGTAATGCGGACTCACCTTAACACAATCAATATGTAAGATGATTGTATTACGGGCGCTTAAGTAGTTTGTGAGTCGTATGTACATTCGCTGGACACGGCGCAATCTTCGGAAGCCAGCAATCGAACCAATCTTATCTACAGACCCTGAACAAACTATCATTGGCCAGCTGATAATACCGTCTGTTTAGATCGGTTCTTGCGTAATGTGAAAAATCGAATCACGATGCAGGCCAAAACTCACATTTTATTTCTCAAAATTATCTAGCAAGCTCGGAAACTAGGAAGCCTGCTTATCAGATACGACTAATTGAAAAATCCGAGCGCACTCGGAGCATTTTGTAATGCGGACTCACCTTAACACAATCAATATGTAAGGTGATTGTATTACGGGCGCTTGATTAGTACTTGAGTCGTATGTCCTTTTACTGGACACGGCGCAATCTTCGGAAGCCAGCAATCGAACTAATCTTATCTAGAGTCCGTGAACAAACCTTCATTGGCCCGCTGATAATACCGTCTGTTTAGGTCCGTTCCTGCGTAATGTGAAATATCGAATCACGATGCAGGCCAAAACTCACATATTATTTCTCAAAATTATCTAGCATGCTCGGCTCCTAGGAAGCCTGCTTATCAGGTACGACAAATTGAAAAATCCGAGCGCACCAGGAGCATTTTGTATTGCGGACTCACCTTAACACAATCAATATGTAAGGTGATTGTATTACGGGCACTTGAGTAGTTCGTGAGTCGTATGTCCTTTTACTGGACACGGCGCAATCTTCGAAAGCCAGCAATCGAACCAATCTTATCTACAGACCCTGAACAAACTATCATTGGCCAGCTGATAATACCGTCTGTTTCGGTCCGTTCCTGCGTAATGTGAAATATCGAATCACGATGCAGGCCAAAACTCACATTTTATTTCTCAAAATTATCTAGCAAGCTCGGCTACTAGGAAGCCTGTTTATCAAATACGACTAATTGAAAAATCCGAGCGCACTCGGAGCATTTTGTAGTGCGGACACACCTTAACACAATCAATATGTAAGATGATTGTATTACGGGCGCTTAAGTAGTTTGTGAGTCGTATGTACATTTGCTGGACACGGCGCAATCTTCGGAAGCCAGCAATCGAACCAATCTTATCTACAGACCCTGAACAAACCATCATTGGCCAGCTGATAATACCGTCTGTTTAGATCGGTTCTTGCGTAATGTGAAAAATCGAATCACGATGCAGGCCAAAACTCACATATTATTTCTCAAAATTATCTAGCAAGCTCGGCTCCTAGGAAGCCTGCTTATCAGGTACGACAAATTGAAAAATCAGAATGCACCAGGAGCATTTTGTAATGCGGACTCGCCTTAAGACAATCAATATGTAAGGTGATTGTATTACGGGCGCTTAAGTAGTTCGTGAGTCGTATGTACATTCGCTGGACACGGCGCAATCTTCGGAAGCCAGCAATCGAACCAATCTTATCTACAGACCCTGAACAAACTATCATTGGCCAGCTGATAATACCGTCTGTTTAGTTCCGTTCCTGCGTAATGTGAAATATCGAATCACGATGCAGGCCAAAACTCACAGATTATTTCTCAAAATTATCTAGCAAGCTCGGCTACTAGGAAGCCTGCTTATCAGATACGACTGATTGAAAAATCCGAGCGCACTCGGAGCATTTTGTAATGCGGACTCACCTTAACACAATCAATATGTAAGGTGATTGTATTACAGGCGCTTGATTAGTACTTGAGTCGTATGTCCTTTTACTGCACACGGCGCAATCTTCGGAAGCCAGCAATCGAACCAATCTTATCTAGAGTCCGTGAACAAACCTTCATTGGCCCGCGGATAATACTGTCTGTTTAGGTCCGTTCCTGCGTAATGTGAAATATCGAATCACGATGCAGGCCATAACTCACATATTATTTCTCAAAATTATCTAGCAAGCTCGGCTACTAGGAAGCCTGCTTATCAAATACGACTAATTGAAAAATCCGAGCGCACTCGGAGCATTTTGTAATGCGGACTCACCTTAACACAATCAATATGTAAGATGATTGCATTACGGGCGCTAAAGTAGTTCGTGAGTCGTATGTACATTCGCTGGACACGGCGCAATCTTCGAAAGCCAGCAATCGAACCAATCTTATCTACAGACCCTGAACAAACTATCATTGGCCAGCTGATAATACCGTCTGTTTCGGTCCGTTCCTGCGTAATGTGAAATATCGAATCACGATGCAGGCCAAAACTCACATTTTATTTCTCAAAATTATCTAGCAAGCTCGGCTACTAGGAAGCCTGTTTATCAGATACGACTAATTGAAAAATCCGAGCGCACTCGGAGCATTTTGTAATGCGGACTCACCTTAACACAATCAATATGTAAGATGATTGTATTACGGGCGCTTAAGTAGTTCGTGAGTCGTATGTACATTCGCTGGACACGGCGCAATCGTCGGAAGCCAGCAATCGAACCAATCTTATCTACAGACCCTGAACAAACTATCATTGGCCAGCTGATAATACCGTCTGTTTAGTTCCGTTCCTGCGTAATGTGAAATATCGAATCACGATGCAGGCCAAAACTCACATATTATTTCTCAAAATTATCTAGCAAGCTCGGCTACTAGGAAGCCTGCTTTTCAGATACGACTAATTGAAAAATCCGAGCGCACTCGGAGCATTTTGTAATGCGGACTCACCTTAAGACAATCAATATGTAAGGTGATTGTATTACGGGCGCTTGATTAGTTCTTGAGTCGTATGTCCTTTTACTGGACACGACGCAATCTTCGGAAGCCAGCAATCGAACCAATCTTATCTACAGACCGTGAACAAACCATCATTGGCCAGCTGATAATACCGTCTGTTTAGATCGGTTCTTGCGTAATGTGAAATATCGAATCACGATGCAGGCCAAAACTCACATATTATTTCTCAAAATTATCTAGCAAGCTCGGCTCCAGGAAGCCTGCTTATCAGGTACGACAAATTGAAAAATCCGAGGGCACCAGGAGCATTTTGTAATGCGGACTCGCCTTAAGACAATCAATATGTAAGGTGATTGTATTACGGGCGCTTAAGTAGTTCATGAGTCGTATGTACATTCGCTGGACACGGCGCAATCTTCGAAAGCCAGCAATCGAACCAAACTTATCTACAGAACCTGAACAAACCATCATTGGCCAGCTGAAAACACCGTATTTTAAGTCGGTTCTTGCGTAATGTTAAAAATCGAATCACGTTGCAGGCCAAAACTCACATATTATTTCTCAAAATTATCTAGCAAGCTCGGCTACTAGGAAGCCTGCTTATCAGATACGAATAATTGAAAAATCCGAGCGCACTCGGAGCATTTTGTAATGCTGACTCACCTTAACACAATCAATATGTAAGGTGATTGTATTACGGGCGCTTGATTAGTACTTGAGTCGTATGTCCTTTTACTGGACACGGCGCAATCTTCGGAAGCCAGCAATCGAACCAATCTTATCTAGAGTCCGTGAACAAACCATCATTGGCCAGCTGATAATACCGTCTGTTTAGGTCCGTTCCTGCGTAATGTGAAATATCGAATCACGATGCAGGCCAAAACTCACATATTATTTCTCAAAATTATCTAGCAAGCTCGGCTACTAGGAAGCCTGCTTATCAAATACGACTAATTGAAAAATCCGAGCGCACTCGGAGCATTTTGTAATGCGGACTCACCTTAACACAATCAATATGTAGGATGATTGTATTACGGGCGCTTAAGTAGTTCGTGAGTCGTATGTACATTCGCTGGACACGGCGCAATCTTCGGAAGCCAGCAATCGAACAAATCTTATCTACAGACCCGGAACAAACTATCATTGGCCAGCTGATAATACCGTCTGTTTAGGTCCGTTCCTGCGTAATGTGAAATATCGAATCACGATGCAGGCCAAAACTCACATATTATTTCTCAAAATTATCTAGCATGCTCGGCTCCTAGGAAGCCTGCTTATCAGGTACGACAAATTGAAAAATCCGAGCGCACCAGGAGCATTTTGTAATGTGGACTCACCTTAACACAATCAATATGTAAGGTGTTGTATTACGGGCGCTTAAGTAGTTCGTGAGTCGTATGTCCTTTTACTGGACACGGCGCAATCTTCGTAAGCTAGCAATCGAACCAATCTTATCTACAGACCCTGAACAAACCATCATTGGCCAGCTGATAATACCGTCTGTTTAGATCGGTTCTTGCGTAATGTGAAAAATCGAATCACGATGCAGGCCAAAACTCACATTTTATTTCTCAAAATTATCTAGCAAGCTCGGCTACTAGGAAGCCTGCTTATCAGATACGACTAATTGAAAAATCCGAGCGCACTCGGAGCATTTTGTAATGCGGACTCACCTTAACACAATCAATATGTAAGATGATTGTATTACGGGCGCTTAAATAGTTTGTGAGTCGTATGTACATTTGCTGGACACGGCGCAATCTTCGGAAGCCAGCAATCGAACCAATCTTATCTACAGACCCTGAACAAACTATCATTGGCCAGCAGATAATACCGTCTGTTTCGGTCCGTTCCTGCGTAATGTGAAATATCGAATCACGATGCAGGCCAAAACTCACATATAATTTCTCAAAATTATCTAGCATGCTCGGCTCCTAGGAAGCCTGCTTATCAGGTACGACAAATTGAAAAATCCGAGCGCACTCGGAGCATTTTGTAATGCGGACTCACCTTAACACAATCAATATGTAAGATGATTGTATTACGGGCGCTTGATTAGTTCGTGAGTCGTATGTACATTCGCTGGACACGGCGCAATCTTCGAAAGCCAGAAATCGATCCAATCTAATCTACAGAACCTGAACAAACCATCATTGGCCAGCTGATAATACCGTTTGTTTAGATCGGTTCTTGCGTAATGTGAAAAATCGAATCACGATGCAGGCCAAAACTCACATATTATTTCTCAAAATTATCTAGCAAGCTCGGCCACTAGGAAGCCTGCTTATCAGATACGAATAATTGAAAAATCCGAGCGCACTCGGAGCATTTTGTAATGCGGACTCACCTTAACACAATCAATATGTAAGATGATTGTATTACGGGCGCTTAAGTAGTTCGTGAGTCGTATGTACATTCGCTGGACACGGCGCAATCTTCGGAAGCCAGCAATCGAACCAATCTTATCTACAGACCCTGAACAAACTATCATTGGCCAGCTGATAATACCGTCTGTTTAGTTCCGTTCCTGCGTAATGTGAAATATCGAATCACGATGCAGGCCAAAACTCACAGATTATTTCTCAAAATTATCCAGCAAGCTCGGCTACTAGGAAGCCTGCTTATCAGATACGACTAATTGAAAAATCCGAGCGCACTCGGAGCATTTTGTAATGCGGACTCACCTTAAGACAATCAATATGTAAGATGATTGTATTACGGGCGCTTGATTAGTTCTTGAGTCGTATGTCCTTTTACTGGACACGGCGCAATCTTCGGAAGCCAGCAATCGAACCAATCTTATCTACAGACCGTGAACAAACCATCATTGGCCAGCTGATAATACCGTCTGTTTAGATCGGTTCTTGCGTAATGTGAAATATCGAATCACGATGCAGGCCAAAACTCACATATTATTTCTCAAAATTATCTAGCAAGCTCGGCTCCTAGGAAGCCTGCTTATCAGGTACGACAAATTGAAAAATCCGAGGGCACCAGGAGCATTTTGTAATGCGGACTCGCCTTAAGACAATCAATATGTAAGGTGATTGTATTACGGGCGCTTAAATAGTTCGTGAGTCGTATGTACATTCGCTGGACACGGCGCAATCTTCGAAAGCCAGCAATCGAACCAATCTTATCTACAGAACCTGAACAAACCATCATTGGCCAGCTGATAATACCGTCTGTTTAGGTCCGTTCCTGCGTAATGTGAAATATCGAATCACGATGCAGGCCAAAACTCACATATAATTTCTCAAAATTATCTAGCAAGCTCGGCTACTAGGAAGCCTGCTTATCAAATACGACTAATTGAAAAATCCGAGCGCACTCGGAGCATTTTGTAATGCGGACTCACCTTAACACAATCAATATGTAGGATGATTGTATTACGGGCGCTTAAGTAGTTCGTGAGTCGTATGTACATTCGCTGGACACGGCGCAATCTTCGGAAGCCAGCAATCGAACAAATCTTATCTACAGACCCTGAACAAACTATCATTGGCCAGCTGATAATACCGTCTGTTTAGGTCCGTTCCTGCGTAATGTGAAATATCGAATCACGATGCAGGCCAAAACTCACATATTATTTCTCAAAATTATCTAGCATGCTCGGCTCCTAGGAACCCTGCTTATCAGGTACGACAAATTGAAAAATCCAAGCGCACCAGGAGCATTTTGTAATGAGCACTCACCTTAACACAATCAATATGTAAGGTGTTGTATTACGGGCGCTTAAGTAGTTCGTGAGTCGTATGTCCTTTTACTGGACACGGCGCAATCTTCGGAAGCCAGCAATCGAACCAATCTTATCTAGAGTCCGTGAACAAACCTTCATTGGCCAGCTGATAATACCGTCTGTTTAGGTCCGTTCCTGCGTAATGTGAAATATCGAATCACGATGCAGGCCATAACTCACATATTATTTCTCAAAATTATCTAGCAAGCTCGGCTACTAGGAAGCCTGCTTATCAAATACGACTAATTGAATAATCCGAGCGCACTCGGAGCATTTTTTAATGCGGACTCACCTTAACACAATCAATATGTAAGATGATTGCATTACGGGCGCTTAAGTAGTTCGTGAGTCGTATGTACATTCGCTGGACACGGCGCAATCTTCGGAAGCCAGCAATCGAACCAATCTTATCTACAGACCCTGAACAAACTATCATTGGCCAGCTGATAATACCGTCTGTTTAGGTCCGTTCCTGCGTAATGTGAAATATCGAATCACGATGCAGGCCAAAACTCACATATTATTTCTCAAAATTATCTAGCATGCTCGGCTCCTAGGAAGCCTGCTTATCAGGTACGACAAATTGAGAAATCCGAGCGCACCAGGAGCATTTTGTATTGCGGACTCACCTTAACACAATCAATATGTAAGGTGATTGTATTACGGGCACTTGAGTAGTTCGTGAGTCGTATGTCCTTTTACTGGACACGGCGCAATCTTAGGAAGCCAGCAATCGAACCAATCTTATCTACAGACCCTGAACAAACCATCATTGGCCAGCTGATAACACCGTCTGTTTAGATCGGTTCTTGCGTAATGTGAAAAATCGAATCACGATGCAGGCCAAAACTCACATTTTATTTCTCAAAATTATCTAGCAAGCTCGGCTACTAGGAAGCCTGTTTATCAGATACGACTAATTGAAAAATCCGAGCGCACTCGGAGCATTTTGTAATGCGGACTCACCTTAACACAATCAATATGTAAGATGATGGTATCACGGGCGCTTAAGTAGTTTGTGAGTCGTATGTACATTTGCTGGACACGGCGCAATCTTCGGAAGCCAGCAATCGAACCAATCTTATCTACAGACCCTGAACAAACTATCATTGGCCAGCTGATAATACCGTCTGTTTTTGTCCGTTCCTGCGTAATGTGAAATATCGAATCACGATGCAGGCCAAAACTCACAGATTATTTCTCAAAATTATCTAGCAAGCTCGGCTACTAGGAAGCCTGCTTATCAGATACGACTAATTGAAAAATCCGAGCGCACTCGGAGCATTTTGTAATGCGGACTCACCTTAAGACAATCAATATTTAAGATGATTGTATTACGGGCGCTTGATTAGTTCTTGAGTCGTATGTCCTTTTACTGGACACGGCGCAATCTTCGGAAGCCAGCAATCGAACCAATCTTATCTACAGACCGTGAACAAACCATCATTGGCCAGCTGATAATACCGTCTGTTTAGATCGGTTCTTGCGTAATGTGAAATATCGAATCACGATGCAGGCCAAAACTCACATATTATTTCTCAAAATTATCTAGCAAGCTCGGCTCCTAGGAAGCCTGCTTATCAGGTACGACAAATTGAAAAATCCGAGGGCACCAGGAGCATTTTGTAATGCGGACTCGTCTTAAGACAATCAATATGTAAGGTGATTGTATTACGGGCGCTTAAGTAGTTCGTGAGTCGTATGTACATTCGCTGGACACGGCGCAATCTTCGAAAGCCAGCAATCGAACCAATCTTATCTACAGAACCTGAACAAACCATCATTGGCCAGCTGAAAACACCGTATTTTAGGTCGGTTCTTGCGTAATGTTAAAAATCGAATCACGTTGCAGGCCAAAACTCACATATTATTTCTCAAAATTATCTAGCAAGCTCGGCTACTAGGAAGCCTGCATATCAGATACGACTAATTGAAAAATCCGAGCGCACTCGGAGCATTTTGTAATGCGGACTCACCTTAACACAATCAATATGTAAGGTGATTGTATTACGGGCGCTTGATTAGTACTTGAGTCGTATGTCCTTTTACTGGGCACGGCGCAATCTTCGGAAGCCAGCAATCGAACCAATCTTATCTAGAGTCCGTGAACAAACCTTCATTGGCCAGCTGATAATACCGTCTGTTTAGGTCCGTTCCTGCGTAATGTGAAATATCGAATCACGATGCAGGCCATAACTCACATATTATTTCTCAAAATTATCTAGCAAGCTCGGCTACTAGGAAGCCTGCTTATCAAATACGACTAATTGAAAAATCCGAGCGCACTCGGAGCATTTTTTAATGCGGACTCACCTTAACACAATCAATATGTAAGATGATTGCATTACGGGCGCTTAAGTAGTTCGTGAGTCGTATGTACATTCGCTGGACACGGCGCAATCTTCGGAAGCCAGCAATCGAACCAATCTTATCTACAGACCCTGAACAAACTATCATTGGCCAGCTGATAATACCGTCTGTTTAGGTCCGTTCCTGCGTAATGTGAAATATCGAATCACGATGCAGGCCAAAACTCACATATTATTTCTCAAAATTATCTAGCATGCTCGGCTCCTAGGAAGCCTGCTTATCAGGTACGACAAATTGAGAAATCCGAGCGCACCAGGAGCATTTTGTATTGCGGACTCACCTTAACACAATCAATATGTAAGGTGATTGTATTACGGGCACTTGAGTAGTTGGTGAGTCGTATGTCCTTTTACTGGATACGGCGCAATCTTAGGAAGCCAGCAATCGAACCAATCTTATCTACAGACCCTGAACAAACCATCATTGGCCATCTGATAACACCGTCTGTTTAGATCGGTTCTTGCGTAATGTGAAAAATCGAATCACGATGCAGGCCAAAACTCACATTTTATTTCTCAAAATTATCTAGCAAGCTCGGCTACTAAGCTACCAGGCTTCCTAGTAGCCGAGCTTGCTAGATAATTTTGAGAAATAATCTGTGAGTTTTGGCCTGCATCGTGATTCGATATTTCACATTACGCAGGAACGGACAAAAACAGACGGTATTATCAGCTGGCCAATGATAGTTTGTTCAGGGTCTGTAGATAAGATTGGTTCGATTGCTGGCTTCCGAAGATTGCGCCGTGTCCAGCGAATGTACATACGACTCACGAACTACTTAAGCGCCCGTAATACAATCACCTTACATATTGATTGTCTTAAGGCGAGTCTGCATTACAAAATGCTCCTGGTGCATTCTGATTTTTCAATTAGTCGTATCTGAGAAGCAGGCTTCCTAGTAGCCGAGCTTGCTAGATAATATTGAGAAATAATATGTGAGTTATAGCCTGCATCGTGATTAGATTTTTCACATTACGCAAGAACGGACCTAAACAGACGGTATTATCAGCTGGCCAATGATAGTTTGTTCAGGGTCTGTAGATAAGATTGGATCGATTGCTGGCTTTAGAAGATTGCGCCGTGTCGAGCGAGTGTACATACGACTCACGAACTACTTAAGCGCCCGTAATACAATCACCTTACATATTGATTGTGTTAAGGTGAGTCCGCATTACAAAATGCTCCTGGTGCGCTCGGATTTTTCAATTTGTCGTACCTGATAAGCAGGCTTCCTAGGAGCCGAGCATGCTAGATAATTTTGAGATTTTATATGTGAGTTTTGGCCTGCATCGTGATTCGATATTTCACATTACGCAGGAACGGACCTAAACAGACGGTATTATCAGCTGGCCAATGATAGTTTGTTCAGGGTCTGTAGATAAGATTGGTTCGATTGCTGGCTTCCGAAGGTTGCGCCGTGTCCAGCGAATGTACATACGACTCACAAACTACTTAAGCGCCCGTAATACAATCATCTTACATATTGATTGTGTTAAGGTGAGTCCGCATTACAAAATGCTTCGAGTGCGCTCGGATTTTTCAATTAGTCGTATCTGATAAGCAGGCTTCCTAGTAGCCGAGCTTGCTAGATAATTTTGAGAAATAAAATGTGAGTTTTGGCCTGCATCGTGATTCGATTTTTCACATTACGCAAGAACCGATCTAAACAGACGGTATTATCAGCTGGCCAATGATGGTTTGTTCAGGGTCTGTAGATAAGATTGGTTCGATTGGTAGCTTCCGAAGATTGCGCCGTGTCCAGTAAAAGGACATACGACTCACGAACTACTTAAGCGCCCGTAATACAACACCTTTCATATTGATTGTGTTAAGGTGAGTGCGCATTACAAAATGCTCCTGGTGCGCTTGGATTTTTCAATTTGTCGTACCTGATAAGCAGGCTTCCTAGGAGCCGAGCATGCTAGATAATTTTGAGAAATAATATGTGAGTTTTGGCCTGCATCGTGATTCGATATTTCACATTACGCAGGAACGGACCTAAACAGACGGTATTATCAGCTGGCCAATGATAGTTTGTTCAGGGTCTGTAGATAAGATTTGTTCGATTGCTGGCTTCCGAAGATTGCGCCGTGTCCAGCGAATGTACATACGACTCACGAACTACTTAAGCGCCCGTAATACAATCATCCTACATATTGATTGTGTTAAGGTGAGTCCGCATTACAAAATGCTCCGAGTGCGCTCGGATTTTTCAATTAGTCATATTTGATAAGCAGGCTTCCTAGTAGCCGAGCTTGCTAGATAATTTTGAGAAATTATATGTGAGTTTTGGCCTGCATCGTGATTCGATATTTCACATTACGCAGGAACGGACCTAAACAGACGGTATTATCAGCTGGCCAATGATGGTTTGTTCAGGTTCTGTAGATAAGATTGGTTCGATTGCTGGCTTTCGAAGATTGCGCCGTGTCCAGCGAATGTACATACGACTCACGAACTACTTAAGCGCCCGTAATACAATCACCTTACATATTGATTGTCTTAAGGCGAGTCCGCATTACAAAATGCTCCTGGTGCCCTCGGATTTTTCAATTTGTCGTACCTGATAAGCAGGCTTCCTAGGTGCCGAGCTTGCTAGATAATTTTGAGAAATAATATGTGAGTTTTGGCCTGCATCGTGATTCGATATTTCACATTACGCAAGAACCGATCTAAACAGACGGTATTATCAGCTGGCCAATGATGGTTTGTTCACGGTCTGTAGATTAGATTGGTTCGATTGCTGGCTTCCGAAGATTGCGTCGTGTCCAGTAAAAGGACATACGACTCAAGAACTAATCAAGCGCCCGTAATACAATCACCTTACATATTGATTGTCTTAAGGTGAGTCCGCATTACAAAATGCTCCGAGTGCGCTCGGATTTTTCAATTAGTCGTATCTGATAAGCAGGCTTCCTAGTAGCCGAGCTTGCTAGATAATTTTGAGAAATAATCTGTGAGTTTTGGCCTGCATCGTGATTCGATATTTCACATTACGCATGAACGGAACTAAACAGACGGTATTATCAGCTGGCCAATGATAGTTTGTTCAGGGTCTGTAGATAAGATTGGTTCGATTGCTGGCTTCCGAAGATTGCGCCGTGTCCAGCGAATGTACATACGACTCACGAACTACTTAAGCGCCCGTAATACAATCACCTTACATATTGATTGTCTTAAGGCCAGTCCGCATTACAAAATGCTCCTGGTGCCCTCGGATTTTTCAATTTGTCGTACCTGATAAGCAGGCTTCCTAGGAGCCGAGCTTGCTAGATAATTTTGAGAAATAATATGTGAGTTTTGGCCTGCATCGTGATTCGATTTTTCACATTACGCAAGAACCGATCTAAACAGACGGTATTATCAGCTGGCCAATGATGGTTTGTTCAGGTTCTGTAGATTAGATTGGATCGATTTCTGGCTTTCGAAGATTGCGCCGTGTCCAGCGAATGTACATACGACTCACGAACTAATCAAGCGCCCGTAATACAATCATCTTACATATTGATTGTGTTAAGGTGAGTCCGCATTACAAAATGCTCCGAGTGCGCTCGGAATTTTCAATTTGTCGTACCTGATAAGCAGGCTTCCTAGGAGCCGAGCATGCTAGATAATTTTGAGAAATTATATGTGAGTTTTGGCCTGCATCGTGATTCGATATTTCACATTACGCAGGAACGGACCGAAACAGACGGTATTATCAGCTGGCCAATGATAGTTTGTTCAGGGTCTGTAGATAAGATTGGATCGATTTCTGGCTTTCGAAGATTGCGCCGTGTCCAGCGAATGTACATACGACTCACGAACTAATCAAGCGCCCGTAATACAATCATCTTACATATTGATTGTGTTAAGGTGAGTCCGCATTACAAAATGCTCCGAGTGCGCTCGGATTTTTCAATTAGTCGTATCTGATAAACAGGCTTCCTAGTAGCCGAGCTTGCTAGATAATTTTGAGAAATAAAATGTGAGTTTTGGCCTGCATCGTGATTCGATTTTTCACATTACGCAAGAACCGATCTAAACAGACGGTGTTATCAGCTGGCCAATGATGGTTTGCTCAGGGTCTGTAGATAAGATTGGTTCGATTGCTGGCTTCCTAAGATTGCGCCGTGTCCAGTAAAAGGACATACGACTCACGAACTACTCAAGTGCCCGTAATACAATCACCTTACATATTGATTGTGTTAAGGTGAGTCCGCAATACAAAATGCTCCTGGTGCGCTCGGATTTCTCAATTTGTCGTACCTGATAAGCAGGCTTCCTAGGAGCCGAGCATGCTAGATAATTTTGAGAAATAATATGTGAGTTTTGGCCTGCATCGTGATTCGATATTTCACATTACGCAGGAACGGACCTAAACAGACGGTATTATCAGCTGGCCAATGATAGTTTGTTCAGGGTCTGTAGATAAGATTGGTTCGATTGCTGGCTTCCGAAGATTGCGCCGTGTCCAGCGAATGTACATACGACTCACGAACTACTTAAGCGCCCGTAATGCAATCATCTTACATATTGATTGTGTTAAGGTGAGTCCGCATTAAAAAATGCTCCGAGTGCGCTCGGATTTTTCAATTAGTCGTATTTGATAAGCAGGCTTCCTAGTAGCCGAGATTGCTAGATAATTTTGAGAAATAATATGTGAGTTATGGCCTGCATCGAGATTCGATATTTCACATTACGCAGGAACGGACCTAAACAGACGGTATTATCAGCTGGCCAATGAAGGTTTGTTCACGGACTCTAGATAAGATTGGTTCGATTGCTGGCTTCCGAAGATTGCGCCGTGTCCAGTAAAAGGACATACGACTCAAGTACTAATCAAGCGCCCGTAATACAATCACCTTACATATTGATTGTGTTAAGGTGAGTCCGCATTACAAAATGCTCCGAGTGCGCTCGGATTTTTCAATTAGTCGTATCTGATATGCAGGCTTCCTAGTAGCCGAGCTTGCTAGATAATTTTGAGAAATAATATGTGAGTTTTGGCCTGCAACGTGATTCGATTTTTAACATTACGCAAGAACCGACCTAAAATACGGTGTTTTCAGCTGGCCAATGATGGTTTGTTCAGGTTCTGTAGATAAGATTGGTTCGATTGCTGGCTTTCGAAGATTGCCCCGTGTCCAGCGAATGTACATACGACTCACGAACTACTTAAGCGCCCGTAATACAATCACCTTACATATTGATTGTCTTAAGACGAGTCCGCATTACAAAATGCTCCTGGTGCCCTCGTATTTTTCAATTTGTCGTACCTGATAAGCAGGCTTCCTAGGAGCCGAGCTTGCTAGATAATTTTGAGAAATAATATGTGAGTTTTGGCCTGCATCGTGATTCGATATTTCACATTACGCAAGAACCGATCTAAACAGACGGTATTATCAGCTGGCCAATGATGGTTTGTTCACGGTCTGTAGATAAGATTGGTTCGATTGCTGGCTTCCGAAGATTGCGCCGTGTCCAGTAAAAGGACATACGACTCAAGAACTAATCAAGCGCCCGTAATACAATCATCTTACATATTGATTGTCTTAAGGTGAGTCCGCATTACAAAATGCTCCGAGTGCGCTCGGATTTTTCAATTAGTCGTATCTGATAAGCAGGCTTCCTAGTAGCCGAGCTTGCTAGATAATTTTGAGAAATAATCTGTGAGTTTTGGCCTGCATCGTGATTCGATATTTCACATTACGCAGGAACGGACAAAAACAGACGGTATTATCAGCTGGCCAATGATAGTTTGTTCAGGGTCTGTAGATAAGATTGGTTCGATTGCTGGCTTCCGAAGATTGCGCCGTGTCCAGCAAATGTACATACGACTCACAAACTACTTAAGCGCCCGTGATACCATCATCTTACATATTGATTGTGTTAAGGTGAGTCCGCATTACAAAATGCTCCGAGTGCGCTCGGATTTTTCAATTAGTCGTATCTGATAAACAGGCTTCCTAGTAGCCGAGCTTGCTAGATAATTTTGAGAAATAAAATGTGAGTTTTGGCCTGCATCGTGATTCGATTTTTCACATTACGCAAGAACCGATCTAAACAGACGGTGTTATCAGCTGGCCAATGATGGTTTGTTCAGGGTCTGTAGATAAGATTGGTTCGATTGCTGGCTTCCTAAGATTGCGCCGTGTCCAGTAAAAGGACATACGACTCACGAACTACTCAAGTGCCCGTAATACAATCACCTTACATATTGATTGTGTTAAGGTGAGTCCGCAATACAAAATGCTCCTGGTGCGCTCGGATTTCTCAATTTGTCGTACCTGATAAGCAGGCTTCCTAGGAGCCGAGCATGCTAGATAATTTTGAGAAATAATATGTGAGTTTTGGCCTGCATCGTGATTCGATATTTCACATTACGCAGGAACGGACCTAAACAGACGGTATTATCAGCTGGCCAATGATAGTTTGTTCAGGGTCTGTAGATAAGATTGGTTCGATTGCTGGCTTCCGAAGATTGCGCCGTGTCCAGCGTATGTACATACGACTCACGAACTACTTAAGCGCCCGTAATGCAATCATCTTACATATTGATTGTGTTAAGGTGAGTCCGCATTAAAAAATGTTCCGAGTGCGCTCGGATTTTTCAATTAGTCGTATTTGATAAGCAGGCTTCCTAGTAGCCGAGCTTGCTAGATAATTTTGAGAAATAATATGTGAGTTATGGCCTGCATCGTGATTCGATATTTCACATTACGCAGGAACGGACCTAAACAGACGGTATTATCAGCTGGCCAATGAAGGTTTGTTCACGGACTCTAGATAAGATTGGTTCGATTGCTGGCTTCCGAAGATTGCGCCGTGTCCAGTAAAAGGACATACGACTCACGAACTACTTAAGCGCCCGTAATACAACACCTTACATATTGATTGTGTTAAGGTGAGTGCGCATTACAAAATGCTCCTGGTGCGCTTGGATTTTTCAATTTGTCGTACCTGATAAGCAGGGTTCCTAGGAGCCGAGCATGCTAGATAATTTTGAGAAATAATATGTGAGTTTTGGCCTGCATCGTGATTCGATATTTCACATTACGCAGGAACGGACCTAAACAGACGGTATTATCAGCTGGCCAATGATAGTTTGTTCAGGGTCTGTAGATAAGATTTGTTCGATTGCTGGCTTCCGAAGATTGCGCCGTGTCCAGCGAATGTACATACGACTCACGAACTACTTAAGCGCCCGTAATACAATCATCCTACATATTGATTGTGTTAAGGTGAGTCCGCATTACAAAATGCTCCGAGTGCGCTCGGATTTTTCAATTAGTCGTATTTGATAAGCAGGCTTCCTAGTAGCCGAGCTTGCTAGATAATTTTGAGAAATTATATGTGAGTTTTGGCCTGCATCGTTATTCGATATTTCACATTACGCAGGAACGGACCTAAACAGACGGTATTATCAGCTGGCCAATGATGGTTTGTTCAGGTTCTGTAGATAAGATTGGTTCGATTGCTGGCTTTCGAAGATTGCGCCGTGTCCAGCGAATGTACATACGACTCACGAACTACTTAAGCGCCCGTAATACAATCACCTTACATATTGATTGTCTTAAGGCGAGTCCGCATTACAAAATGCTCCTGGTGCCCTCGGATTTTTCAATTTGTCGTACCTGATAAGCAGGCTTCCTAGGAGCCGAGCTTGCTAGATAATTTTGAGAAATAATAATTGAGTTTTGGCCTGCATCGTGATTCGATATTTCACATTACGCAAGAACCGATCTAAACAGACGGTATTATCAGCTGGTCAATGATGGTTTGTTCACGGTCTGTAGATTAGATTGGTTCGATTGCTGGCTTCCGAAGATTGCGTCGTGTCCAGTAAAAGGACATACGACTCAAGAACTAATCAAGCGCCCGTAATACAATCACCTTACATATTGATTGTCTTAAGGTGAGTCCGCATTACAAAATGCTCCGAGTGCGCTCGGATTTTTCAATTAGTCGTATCTGATAAGCAGGCTTCCTAGTAGCCGAGCTTGCTAGATAATTTTGAGAAATAATCTGTGAGTTTTGGCCTGCATCGTGATTCGATATTTCACATTACGCAGGAACGGAACTAAACAGACGGTATTATCAGCTGGCCAATGATAGTTTGTTCAGGGTCTGTAGATAAGATTGGTTCGATTGCTGGCTTCCGAAGATTGCGCCGTGTCCAGCGAATGTACATACGACTCACGAACTACTTAAGCGCCCGTAATACAATCACCTTACATATTGATTGTCTTAAGGCGAGTCCGCATTACAAAATGCTCCTGGTGCCCTCGGATTTTTCAATTTGTCGTACCTGATAAGCTGGCTTCCTAGGAGCCGAGCTTGCTAGATAATTTTGAGAAATAATATGTGAGTTTTGGCCTGCATCGTGATTCGATTTTTCACGTTACGCAAGAACCGATCTAAACAGACGGTATTATCAGCTGGCCAATGATGGTTTGTTCAGGTTCTGTAGATTAGATTGGATCGATTTCTGGCTTTCGAAGATTGCGCCGTGTCCAGCGAATGTACATACGACTCACGAACTAATCAAGCGCCCGTAATACAATCATCTTACATATTGATTTAGTTAAGGTGAGTCCGCATTACAAAATGCTCCGAGTGCGCTCGGATTTTTCAATTTGTCGTACCTGATAAGCAGGCTTCCTAGGAGCCGAGCATGCTAGATAATTTTGAGAAATTATATGTGAGTTTTGGCCTGCATCGTGATTCGATATTTCACATTACGCAGGAACGGACCGAAACAGACGGTATTATCAGCTGGCCAATGATAGTTTGTTCAGGGTCTGTAGATAAGATTGGTTCGATTGCTGGCTTCGGAAGATTGCGCCGTGTCCAGCAAATGTACATACGACTCACGAACTACTTAAGCGCCCGTGTTACCATCATCTTACATATTGATTGTGTTAAGGTGAGTCCGCATTACAAAATGCTCCGAGTGCGCTCGGATTTTTCAATTAGTCGTATCTGATAAACAGGCTTCCTAGTAGCCGAGCTTGCTAGATAATTTTGAGAAATAAAATGTGAGTTTTGGCCTGCATCGTGATTCGATTTTTCACATTACGCAAGAACCGATCTAAACAGACGGTGTTATCAGCTGGCCAATGATGGTTTGTTCAGGGTCTGTAGATAAGATTGGTTCGATTGCTGGCTTCCTAAGATTGCGCCGTGTCCAGTAAAAGGACATACGACTCACGAACTACTCAAGTGCCCGTAATACAATCACCTTACATATTGATTGTGTTAAAGTGAGTCCGCAATACAAAATGCTCCTGGTGCGCTCGGATTTCTCAATTTGTCGTACCTGATAAGTAGGCTTCCTAGGAGCCGAGCATGCTAGATAATTTTGAGAAATAATATGTGAGTTTTGGCCTGCATCGTGATTCGATATTTCACATTACGCAGGAACGGACCTAAACAGACGGTATTATCAGCTGGCCAATGATAGTTTGTTCAGGGTCTGTAGATAAGATTGGTTCGATTGCTGGCTTCCGAAGATTGTGCCGTGTCCAGCGAATGTACATACGACTCACGAACTACTTAAGCGCCCGTAATGCAATCATCTTACATATTGATTGTGTTAAGGTGAGTCCGCATTAAAAAATGCTCCGAGTGCGCTCGGATTTTTCAATTAGTCGTATTTGATAAGCAGGCTTCCTAGTAGCCGAGCTTGCTAGATAATTTTGAGAAATAATATGTGAGTTATGGCCTGCATCGTGATTCGATATTTCACATTACGCAGGAACGGACCTAAACAGACGGTATTATCAGCTGGCCAATGAAGGTTTGTTCACCGACTCTAGATAAGATTGGTTCGATTGCTGGCTTCCGAAGATTGCGCCGTGTCCAGTAAAAGGACATACGACTCAAGTACTAATCAAGCGCCCGTAATACAATCACCTTACATATTGATTGTGTTAAGGTGAGTCCGCATTACAAAATGCTCCGATTGCGCTCGGATTTTTCAATTAGTCGTATCTGATATGCAGGCTTCCTAGTAGCCGAGCTTGCTAGATAATTTTGAGAAATAATATGTGAGTTTTGGCCTGCAACGTGATTCGATTTTTAACATTACGCAAGAACCGACCTAAAATACGGTGTTTTCAGCTGGCCAATGATGGTTTGTTCAGGTTCTGTAGATAAGATTGGTTCGATTGCTGGCTTTCGAAGATTGCGCCGTGTCCAGCGAATGTACATACGACTCACGAACTACTTAAGCGCCCGTAATACAATCACCTTACATATTGATTGTCTTAAGACGAGTCCGCATTACAAAATGCTCCTGGTGCCCTCGGATTTTTCAATTTGTCGTACCTGATAAGCAGGCTTCCTAGGAGCCGAGCTTGCTAGATAATTTTGAGAAATAATATGTGAGTTTTGGCCTGCATCGTGATTCGATTTTTCACATTACGCAAGAACCGATCTAAACAGACGGTATTATCAGCTGGCCAATGATGGTTTGTTCAGGTTCTGTAGATTAGATTGGATCGATTTCTGGCTTTCGAAGATTGCGCCGTGTCCAGCGAATGTACATACGACTCACGAACTAATCAAGCGCCCGTAATACAATCATCTTACATATTGATTGTGTTAAGGTGAGTCCGCATTACAAAATGCTCCGAGTGCGCTCGGATTTTTCAATTTGTCGTACCTGATAAGCAGGCTTCCTAGGAGCCGAGCATGCTAGATAATTTTGAGAAATTATATGTGAGTTTTGGCCTGCATCGTGATTCGATATTTCACATTACGCAGGAACGGACCGAAACAGACGGTATTATCAGCTGGCCAATGATAGTTTGTTCAGGGTCTGTAGATAAGATTGGTTCGATTGCTGGCTTCCGAAGATTGCGCCGTGTCCAGCAAATGTACATACGACTCACAAACTACTTAAGCGCCCGTGATACCATCATCTTACATATTGATTGTGTTAAGGTGAGTCCGCATTACAAAATGCTCCGAGTGCGCTCGGATTTTTCAATTAGTCGTATCTGATAAACAGGCTTCCTAGTAGCCGAGCTTGCTAGATAATTTTGAGAAATAAAATGTGAGTTTTGGCCTGCATCGTGATTCGATTTTTCACATTACGCAAGAACCGATCTAAACAGTCGGTGTTATCAGCTGGCCAATGATGGTTTGTTCAGGGTCTGTAGATAAGATTGGTTCGATTGCTGGCTTCCTAAGATTGCGCCGTGTCCAGTAAAAGGACATACGACTCAAGTACTAATCAAGCGCCCGTAATACAATCATCTTACATATTGATTGTCTTAAGGTGAGTCCGCATTACAAAATGCTCCGAGTGCGCTCGGATTTTTCAATTAGTCGTATCTGATAAGCAGGCTTCCTAGGAGCCGAGCATGCTAGATAATTTTGAGAAATTATATGTGAGTTTTGGCCTGCATCGTGATTCGATATTTCACATTACGCAGGAACGGACCGAAACAGACGGTATTATCAGCTGGCCAATGATAGTTTGTTCAGGGTCTGTAGATAAGATTGGTTCGATTGCTGGCTTCCGAAGATTGCGCCGTGTCCAGCAAATGTACATACGACTCACGAACTACTTAAGCGCCCGTAATACAATCACCTTACATATTGATTGTCTTAAGGCGAGTCCGCATTACAAAATGCTCCTGGTGCCCTCGGATTTTTCAATTTGTCGTACCTGATAAGCAGGCTTCCTAGGAGCCGAGCTTGCTAGATAATTTTGAGAAATAATATGTGAGTTTTGGCCTGCATCGTGATTCGATATTTCACATTACGCAAGAACCGATCTAAACAGACGGTATTATCAGCTGGCCAATGATGGTTTGTTCACGGTCTGTAGATAAGATTGGTTCGATTGCTGGCTTCCGAAGATTGCGCCGTGTCCAGTAAAAGGACATACGACTCAAGAACTAATCAAGCGCCCGTAATACAATCATCTTACATATTGATTGTCTTAAGGTGAGTCCGCATTACAAAATGCTCCGAGTGCGCTCGGATTTTTCAATTAGTCGTATCTGATAAGCAGGCTTCCTAGTAGCCGAGCTTGCTAGATAATTTTGAGAAATAATCTGTGAGTTTTGGCCTGCATCGTGATTCGATATTTCACATTACGCAGGAACGGAACTAAACAGACGGTATTATCAGCTGGCCAATGATAGTTTGTTCAGGGTCTGTAGATAAGATTGGTTCGATTGCTGGCTTCCGAAGATTGCGCCGTGTCCAGCGAATGTACATACGACTCACGAACTACTTAAGCGCCCGTAATACAATCACCTTACATATTGATTGTCTTAAGGCGAGTCCGCATTACAAAATGCTCCTGGTGCCCTCGGATTTTTCAATTTGTCGTACCTGATAAGCAGGCTTCCTAGGAGCCGAGCTTGCTAGATAATTTTGAGAAATAATATGTGAGTTTTGGCCTGCATCGTGATTCGATATTTCACATTACGCAAGAACCGATCTAAACAGACGGTATTATCAGCTGGCCAATGATGGTTTGTTCACGGTCTGTAGATAAGATTGGTTCGATTGCTGGCTTCCGAAGATTGCGCCGTGTCCAGTAAAAGGACATACGACTCAAGAACTAATCAAGCGCCCGTAATACAATCATCTTACATATTGATTGTCTTAAGGTGAGTCCGCATTACAAAATGCTCCGAGTGCGCTCGGATTTTTCAATTAGTCGTATCTGATAAGCAGGCTTCCTAGTAGCCGAGCTTGCTAGATAATTTTGAGAAATAATCTGTGAGTTTTGGCCTGCATCGTGATTCGATATTTCACATTACGCAGGAACGGAACTAAACAGACGGTATTATCAGCTGGCCAATGATAGTTTGTTGAGGGTCTGTAGATAAGATTGGTTCGATTGCTGGCTTCCGAAGATTGCGCCGTGTCCAGCGAATGTACATACGACTCACGAACTACTTAAGCGCCCGTAATACAATCACCTTACATATTGATTGTCTTAAGGCGAGTCCGCATTACAAAATGCTCCTGGTGCCCTCGGATTTTTCAATTTGTCGTACCTGATAAGCAGGCTTCCTAGGAGCCGAGCTTGCTAGATAATTTTGAGAAATAATATGTGAGTTTTGGCCTGCATCGTGATTCGATTTTTCACATTACGCAAGAACCGATCTAAACAGACGGTATTATCAGCTGGCCAATGATGGTTTGTTCAGGTTCTGTAGATTAGATTGGATCGATTTCTGGCATTCGAAGATTGCGCCGTGTCCAGCGAATGTACATACGACTCACGAACTAATCAAGCGCCCGTAATACAATCATCTTACATATTGATTTAGTTAAGGTGAGTCCGCATTACAAAATGCTCCGAGTGCGCTCGGATTTTTCAATTTGTCGTACCTGATAAGCAGGCTTCCTAGGAGCCGAGCATGCTAGATAATTTTGAGAAATTATATGTGAGTTTTGGCCTGCATCGTGATTCGATATTTCACATTACGCAGGAACGGACCGAAACAGACGGTATTATCAGCTGGCCAATGATAGTTTGTTCAGGGTCTGTAGATAAGATTGGTTCGATTGCTGGCTTCCGAAGATTGCGCCGTGTCCAGCAAATGTACATACGACTCACAAACTACTTAAGCGCCCGTGTTACCATCATCTTACATATTGATTGTGTTAAGGTGAGTCCGCATTACAAAATGCTCCGAGTGCGCTCGGATTTTTCAATTAGTCGTATCTGATAAACAGGCTTCCTAGTAGCCGAGCTTGCTAGATAATTTTGAGAAATAAAATGTGAGTTTTGGCCTGCATCGTGATTCGATTTTTCACATTACGCAAGAACCGATCTAAACAGACGGTGTTATCAGCTGGCCAATGATGGTTTGTTCAGGGTCTGTAGATAAGATTGGTTCGATTGCTGGCTTCCTAAGATTGCGCCGTGTCCAGTAAAAGGACATACGACTCACGAACTACTCAAGTGCCCGTAATACAATCACCTTACATATTGATTGTGTTAAAGTGAGTCCGCAATACAAAATGCTCCTGGTGCGCTCGGATTTCTCAATTTGTCGTACCTGATAAGTAGGCTTCCTAGGAGCCGAGCATGCTAGATAATTTTGAGAAATAATATGTGAGTTTTGGCCTGCATCGTGATTCGATATTTCACATTACGCAGGAACGGACCTAAACAGACGGTATTATCAGCTGGCCAATGATAGTTTGTTCAGGGTCTGTAGATAAGATTGGTTCGATTGCTGGCTTCCGAAGATTGCGCCGTGTCCAGCGAATGTACATACGACTCACGAACTACTTAAGCGCCCGTAATGCAATCATCTTACATATTGATTGTGTTAAGGTGAGTCCGCATTAAAAAATGCTCCGAGTGCGCTCGGATTTTTCAAGTAGTCGTATTTGATAAGCAGGCTTCCTAGTAGCCGAGCTTGCTAGATAATTTTGAGAAATAATATGTGAGTTATGGCCTGCATCGTGATTCGATATTTCACATTACGCAGGAACGGACCTAAACAGACGGTATTATCAGCTGGCCAATGAAGGTTTGTTCACGGACTCTAGATAAGATTGGTTCGATTGCTGGCTTCCGAAGATTGCGCCGTGTCCAGTAAAAGGACATACGACTCAAGTACTAATCAAGCGCCCGTAATACAATCACCTTACATATTGATTGTGTTAAGGTGAGTCCGCATTACAAAATGCTCCGATTGCGCTCGGATTTTTCAATTAGTCGTATCTGATATGCAGGCTTCCTAGTAGCCGAGCTTGCTAGATAATTTTGAGAAATAATATGTGAGTTTTGGCCTGCAACGTGATTCGATTTTTAACATTACGCAAGAACCGACCTAAAATACGGTGTTTTCAGCTGGCCAATGATGGTTTGTTCAGGTTCTGTAGATAAGATTGGTTCGATTGCTGGCTTTCGAAGATTGCGCCGTGTCCAGCGAATGTACATACGACTCACGAACTACTTAAGCGCCCGTAATACAATCACCTTACATATTGATTGTCTTAAGACGAGTCCGCATTACAAAATGCTCCTGGTGCCCTCGGATTTTTCAATTTGTCGTACCTGATAAGCAGGCTTCCTAGGAGCCGAGCTTGCTAGATAATTTTGAGAAATAATATGTGAGTTTTGGCCTGCATCGCGATTCGATATTTCACATTACGCAAGAACCGATCTAAACAGACGGTATTATCAGCTGGCCAATGATGGTTTGTTCACGGTCTGTAGATAAGATTGGTTCGATTGCTGGCTTCCGAAGATTGCGCCGTGTCCAGTAAAAGGACATACGACTCAAGAACTAATCAAGCGCCCGTAATACAATCATCTTACATATTGATTGTCTTAAGGTGAGTCCGCATTACAAAATGCTCCGAGTGCGCTCGGATTTTTCAATTAGTCGTATCTGATAAGCAGGCTTCCTAGTAGCCGAGCTTGCTAGATAATTTTGAGAAATAATCTGTGAGTTTTGGCCTGCATCGTGATTCGATATTTCACATTACGCAGGAACGGAACTAAACAGACGGTATTATCAGCTGGCCAATGATAGTTTGTTCAGGGTCTGTAGATAAGATTGGTTCGATTGCTGGCTTCCGAAGATTGCGCCGTGTCCAGCGAATGTACATACGACTCACGAACTACTTAAGCGCCCGTAATACAATCACCTTACATATTGATTGTCTTAAGGCGAGTCCGCATTACAAAATGCTCCTGGTGCCCTCGGATTTTTCAATTTGTCGTACCTGATAAGCAGGCTTCCTAGGAGCCGAGCTTGCTAGATAATTTTGAGAAATAATATGTGAGTTTTGGCCTGCATCGTGATTCGATTTTTCACATTACGCAAGAACCGATCTAAACAGACGGTATTATCAGCTGGCCAATGATGGTTTGTTCAGGTTCTGTAGATTAGATTGGATCGATTTCTGGCTTTCGAAGATTGCGCCGTGTCCAGCGAATGTACATACGACTCACGAACTAATCAAGCGCCCGTAATACAATCATCTTACATATTGATTGTGTTAAGGTGAGTCCGCATTACAAAATGCTCCGAGTGCGCTCGGATTTTTCAATTTGTCGTACCTGATAAGCAGGCTTCCTAGGAGCCGAGCATGCTAGATAATTTTGAGAAATTATATGTGAGTTTTGGCCTGCATCGTGATTCGATATTTCACATTACGCAGGAACGGACCGAAACAGACGGTATTATCAGCTGGCCAATGATAGTTTGTTCAGGGTCTGTAGATAAGATTGGTTCGATTGCTGGCTTCCGAAGATTGCGCCGTGTCCAGCAAATGTACATACGACTCACAAACTACTTAAGCGCCCGTGATACCATCATCTTACATATTGATTGTGTTAAAGTGAGTCCGCAATACAAAATGCTCCTGGTGCGCTCGGATTTCTCAATTTGTCGTACCTGATAAGTAGGCTTCCTAGGAGCCGAGCATGCTAGATAATTTTGAGAAATAATATGTGAGTTTTGGCCTGCATCGTGATTCGATATTTCACATTACGCAGGAACGGACCTAAACAGACGGTATTATCAGCTGGCCAATGATAGTTTGTTCAGGGTCTGTAGATAAGATTGGTTCGATTGCTGGCTTCCGAAGATTGCGCCGTGTCCAGCGAATGTACATACGACTCACGAACTACTTAAGCGCCCGTAATGCAATCATCTTACATATTGATTGTGTTAAGGTGAGTCCGCATTAAAAAATGCTCCGAGTGCGCTCGGATTTTTCAAGTAGTCGTATTTGATAAGCAGGCTTCCTAGTAGCCGAGCTTGCTAGATAATTTTGAGAAATAATATGTGAGTTATGGCCTGCATCGTGATTCGATATTTCACATTACGCAGGAACGGACCTAAACAGACGGTATTATCAGCTGGCCAATGAAGGTTTGTTCACGGACTCTAGATAAGATTGGTTCGATTGCTGGCTTCCGAAGATTGCGCCGTGTCCAGTAAAAGGACATACGACTCAAGTACTAATCAAGCGCCCGTAATACAATCACCTTACATATTGATTGTGTTAAGGTGAGTCCGCATTACAAAATGCTCCGATTGCGCTCGGATTTTTCAATTAGTCGTATCTGATATGCAGGCTTCCTAGTAGCCGAGCTTGCTAGATAATTTTGAGAAATAATATGTGAGTTTTGGCCTGCAACGTGATTCGATTTTTAACATTACGCAAGAACCGACCTAAAATACGGTGTTTTCAGCTGGCCAATGATGGTTTGTTCAGGTTCTGTAGATAAGATTGGTTCGATTGCTGGCTTTCGAAGATTGCGCCGTGTCCAGCGAATGTACATACGACTCACGAACTACTTAAGCGCCCGTAATACAATCACCTTACATATTGATTGTCTTAAGACGAGTCCGCATTACAAAATGCTCCTGGTGCCCTCGGATTTTTCAATTTGTCGTACCTGATAAGCAGGCTTCCTAGGAGCCGAGCTTGCTAGATAATTTTGAGAAATAATATGTGAGTTTTGGCCTGCATCGCGATTCGATATTTCACATTACGCAAGAACCGATCTAAACAGACGGTATTATCAGCTGGCCAATGATGGTTTGTTCACGGTCTGTAGATAAGATTGGTTCGATTGCTGGCTTCCGAAGATTGCGCCGTGTCCAGTAAAAGGACATACGACTCAAGAACTAATCAAGCGCCCGTAATACAATCATCTTACATATTGATTGTCTTAAGGTGAGTCCGCATTACAAAATGCTCCGAGTGCGCTCGGATTTTTCAATTAGTCGTATCTGATAAGCAGGCTTCCTAGTAGCCGAGCTTGCTAGATAATTTTGAGAAATAATCTGTGAGTTTTGGCCTGCATCGTGATTCGATATTTCACATTACGCAGGAACGGAACTAAACAGACGGTATTATCAGCTGGCCAATGATAGTTTGTTCAGGGTCTGTAGATAAGATTGGTTCGATTGCTGGCTTCCGAAGATTGCGCCGTGTCCAGCGAATGTACATACGACTCACGAACTACTTAAGCGCCCGTAATACAATCACCTTACATATTGATTGTCTTAAGGCGAGTCCGCATTACAAAATGCTCCTGGTGCCCTCGGATTTTTCAATTTGTCGTACCTGATAAGCAGGCTTCCTAGGAGCCGAGCTTGCTAGATAATTTTGAGAAATAATATGTGAGTTTTGGCCTGCATCGTGATTCGATTTTTCACATTACGCAAGAACCGATCTAAACAGACGGTATTATCAGCTGGCCAATGATGGTTTGTTCAGGTTCTGTAGATTAGATTGGATCGATTTCTGGCTTTCGAAGATTGCGCCGTGTCCAGCGAATGTACATACGACTCACGAACTAATCAAGCGCCCGTAATACAATCATCTTACATATTGATTGTGTTAAGGTGAGTCCGCATTACAAAATGCTCCGAGTGCGCTCGGATTTTTCAATTTGTCGTACCTGATAAGCAGGCTTCCTAGGAGCCGAGCATGCTAGATAATTTTGAGAAATTATATGTGAGTTTTGGCCTGCATCGTGATTCGATATTTCACATTACGCAGGAACGGACCGAAACAGACGGTATTATCAGCTGGCCAATGATAGTTTGTTCAGGGTCTGTAGATAAGATTGGTTCGATTGCTGGCTTCCGAAGATTGCGCCGTGTCCAGCAAATGTACATACGACTCACAAACTACTTAAGCGCCCGTGATACCATCATCTTACATATTGATTGTGTTAAGGTGAGTCCGCATTACAAAATGCTCCGATTGCGCTCGGATTTTTCAATTAGTCGTATTTGATAAGCAGGCTTCCTAGTAGCCGAGCTTGCTAGATAATTTTGAGAAATAATATGTGAGTTATGGCCTGCATCGTGATTCGATATTTCACATTACGCAGGAACGGACCTAAACAGACGGTATTATCAGCTGGCCAATGAAGGTTTGTTCACGGACTCTAGATAAAATTGGTTCGATTGCTGGCTTCCGAAGATTGCGCCGTGTCCAGTAAAAGGACATACGACTCAAGTACTAATCAAGCGCCCGTAATACAATCACCTTACATATTGATTGTGTTAAGGTGAGTCCGCATTACAAAATGCTCCGATTGCGCTCGGATTTTTCAATTAGTCGTATCTGATATGCAGGCTTCCTAGTAGCCGAGCTTGCTAGATAATTTTGAGAAATAATATGTGAGTTTTGGCCTGCAACGTGATTCGATTTTCAACATTACGCAAGAACCGACCTAAAATACGGTGTTTTCAGCTGGCCAATGTTGGTTTGTTCAGGTTCTGTAGATAAGATTGGTTCGATTGCTGGCTTTCGAAGATTGCGCCGTGTCCAGCGAATGTACATACGACTCACGAACTACTTAAGCGCCCGTAATACAATCACCTTACATATTGATTGTCTTAAGACGAGTCCGCATTACAAAATGCTCCTGGTGCCCTCGGATTTTTCAATTTGTCGTACCTGATAAGCAGGCTTCCTAGGAGCCGAGCTTGCTAGATAATTTTGAGAAATAATATGTGAGTTTTGGCCTGCATCGTGATTCGATATTTCACATTACGCAAGAACCGATCTAAACAGACGGTATTATCAGCTGGCCAATGATGGTTTGTTCACGGTCTGTAGATAAGATTGGTTCGATTGCTGGCTTCCGAAGATTGCGCCGTGTCCAGTAAAAGGACATACGACTCAAGAACTAATCAAGCGCCCGTAATACAATCATCTTACATATTGATTGTCTTAAGGTGAGTCCGCATTACAAAATGCTCCGAGTGCGCTCGGATTTTTCAATTAGTCGTATCTGATAAGCAGGCTTCCTAGTAGCCGAGCTTGCTAGATAATTTTGAGAAATAATCTGTGAGTTTTGGCCTGCATCGTGATTCGATATTTCACATTACGCAGGAACGGAACTAAACAGACGGTATTATCAGCTGGCCAATGATAGTTTGTTCAGGGTCTGTAGATAAGATTGGTTCGATTGCTGGCTTCCGAAGATTGCGCCGTGTCCAGCGAATGTACATACGACTCACGAACTACTTAAGCGCCCGTAATACAATCACCTTACATATTGATTGTCTTAAGGCGAGTCCGCATTACAAAATGCTCCTGGTGCCCTCGGATTTTTCAATTTGTCGTACCTGATAAGCAGGCTTCCTAGGAGCCGAGCTTGCTAGATAATTTTGAGAAATAATATGTGAGTTTTGGCCTGCATCGTGATTCGATTTTTCACATTACGCAAGAACCGATCTAAACAGACGGTATTATCAGCTGGCCAATGATGGTTTGTTCAGGTTCTGTAGATTAGATTGGATCGATTTCTGGCTTTCGAAGATTGCGCCGTGTCCAGCGAATGTACATACGACTCACGAACTAATCAAGCGCCCGTAATACAATCATCTTACATATTGATTGTGTTAAGGTGAGTCCGCATTACAAAATGCTCCGAGTGCGCTCGGATTTTTCAATTTGTCGTACCTGATAAGCAGGCTTCCTAGGAGCCGAGCATGCTAGATAATTTTGAGAAATTATATGTGAGTTTTGGCCTGCATCGTGATTCGATATTTCACATTACGCAGGAACGGACCGAAACAGACGGTATTATCAGCTGGCCAATGATAGTTTGTTCAGGGTCTGTAGATAAGATTGGTTCGATTGCTGGCTTCCGAAGATTGCGCCGTGTCCAGCAAATGTACATACGACTCACAAACTACTTAAGCGCCCGTGATACCATCATCTCACATATTGATTGTGTTAAGGTGAGTCCGCATTACAAAATGCTCCGAGTGCGCTCGGATTTTTCAATTAGTCGTATCTGATAAACAGGCTTCCTAGTAGCCGAGCTTGCTAGATAATTTTGAGAAATAAAATGTGAGTTTTGGCCTGCATCGTGATTCGATTTTTCACATTACGCAAGAACCGATCTAAACAGACGGTGTTATCAGCTGGCCAATGATGGTTTGTTCAGGGTCTGTAGATAAGATTGGTTCGATTGCTGGCTTCCTAAGATTGCGCCGTGTCCAGTAAAAGGACATACGACTCAAGTACTAATCAAGCGCCCGTAATACAATCATCTTACATATTGATTGTCTTAAGGTGAGTCCGCATTACAAAATGCTCCGAGTGCGCTCGGATTTTTCAATTAGTCGTATCTGATAAGCAGGCTTCCTAGGAGCCGAGCATGCTAGATAATTTTGAGAAATTATATGTGAGTTTTGGCCTGCATCGTGATTCGATATTTCACATTACGCAGGAACGGACCGAAACAGACGGTATTATCAGCTGGCCAATGATAGTTTGTTCAGGGTCTGTAGATAAGATTGGTTCGATTGCTGGCTTCCGAAGATTGCGCCGTGTCCAGCAAATGTACATACGACTCACGAACTACTTAAGCGCCCGTAATACAATCACCTTACATATTGATTGTCTTAAGGCGAGTCCGCATTACAAAATGCTCCTGGTGCCCTCGGATTTTTCAATTTGTCGTACCTGATAAGCAGGCTTCCTAGGAGCCGAGCTTGCTAGATAATTTTGAGAAATAATATGTGAGTTTTGGCCTGCATCGTGATTCGATATTTCACATTACGCAAGAACCGATCTAAACAGACGGTATTATCAGCTGGCCAATGATGGTTTGTTCACGGTCTGTAGATAAGATTGGTTCGATTGCTGGCTTCCGAAGATTGCGCCGTGTCCAGTAAAAGGACAT
This sequence comes from Botryllus schlosseri, assembly GCF_051294905.1. Taxonomy (NCBI): domain Eukaryota; kingdom Metazoa; phylum Chordata; class Ascidiacea; order Stolidobranchia; family Styelidae; genus Botryllus; species Botryllus schlosseri. The sequence continues at coordinate 40,517,395 of NC_137237.1, read as the reverse complement.
ACGACTCAAGAACTAATCAAGCGCCCGTAATACAATCATCTTACATATTGATTGTCTTAAGGTGAGTCCGCATTACAAAATGCTCCGAGTGCGCTCGGATTTTTCAATTAGTCGTATCTGATAAACAGGCTTCCTAGTAGCCGAGCTTGCTAGATAATTTTGAGAAATAAAATGTGAGTTTTGGCCTGCATCGTGATTCGATTTTTCACATTACGCAAGAACCGATCTAAACAGACGGTGTTATCAGCTGGCCAATGATGGTTTGTTCAGGGTCTGTAGATAAGATTGGTTCGATTGCTGGCTTCCTAAGATTGCGCCGTGTCCAGTAAAAGGACATACGACTCAAGTACTAATCAAGCGCCCGTAATACAATCATCTTACATATTGATTGTCTTAAGGTGAGTCCGCATTACAAAATGCTCCGAGTGCGCTCGGATTTTTCAATTAGTCGTATCTGATAAGCAGGCTTCCTAGGAGCCGAGCATGCTAGATAATTTTGAGAAATTATATGTGAGTTTTGGCCTGCATCGTGATTCGATATTTCACATTACGCAGGAACGGACCGAAACAGACGGTATTATCAGCTGGCCAATGATAGTTTGTTCAGGGTCTGTAGATAAGATTGGTTCGATTGCTGGCTTCCGAAGATTGCGCCGTGTCCAGCAAATGTACATACGACTCACGAACTACTTAAGCGCCCGTAATACAATCACCTTACATATTGATTGTCTTAAGGCGAGTCCGCATTACAAAATGCTCCTGGTGCCCTCGGATTTTTCAATTTGTCGTACCTGATAAGCAGGCTTCCTAGGAGCCGAGCTTGCTAGATAATTTTGAGAAATAATATGTGAGTTTTGGCCTGCATCGTGATTCGATATTTCACATTACGCAAGAACCGATCTAAACAGACGGTATTATCAGCTGGCCAATGATGGTTTGTTCACGGTCTGTAGATAAGATTGGTTCGATTGCTGGCTTCCGAAGATTACGCCGTGTCCAGTAAAAGGACATACGACTCAAGAACTAATCAAGCGCCCGTAATACAATCATCTTACATATTGATTGTCTTAAGGTGAGTCCGCATTACAAAATGCTCCGAGTGCGCTCGGATTTTTCAATTAGTCGTATCTGATAAGCAGGCTTCCTAGTAGCCGAGCTTGCTAGATAATTTTGAGAAATAATCTGTGAGTTTTGGCCTGCATCGTGATTCGATATTTCACATTACGCAGGAACGGAACTAAACAGACGGTATTATCAGCTGGCCAATGATAGTTTGTTCAGGGTCTGTAGATAAGATTGGTTCGATTGCTGGCTTCCGAAGATTGCGCCGTGTCCAGCGAATGTACATACGACTCACGAACTACTTAAGCGCCCGTAATACAATCATCTTACATATTGATTGTGTTAAGGTGAGTCCGCATTACAAAATGCTCCGAGTGCGCTCGGATTTTTCAATTATTCGTATCTGATAAGCAGGCTTCCTAGTGGCCGAGCTTGCTAGATAATTTTGAGAAATAATATGTGAGTTTTGGCCTGCATCGTGATTCGATTTTTCACATTACGCAAGAACCGATCTAAACAAACGGTATTATCAGCTGGCCAATGATGGTTTGTTCAGGTTCTGTAGATTAGATTGGATCGATTTCTGGCTTTCGAAGATTGCGCCGTGTCCAGCGAATGTACATACGACTCACGAACTAATCAAGCGCCCGTAATACAATCATCTTACATATTGATTGTGTTAAGGTGAGTCCGCATTACAAAATGCTCCGAGTGCGCTCGGATTTTTCAATTTGTCGTACCTGATAAGCAGGCTTCCTAGGAGCCGAGCATGCTAGATAATTTTGAGAAATTATATGTGAGTTTTGGCCTGCATCGTGATTCGATATTTCACATTACGCAGGAACGGACCGAAACAGACGGTATTATCTGCTGGCCAATGATAGTTTGTTCAGGGTCTGTAGATAAGATTGGATCGATTTCTGGCTTTCGAAGATTGCGCCGTGTCCAGCAAATGTACATACGACTCACAAACTACTTAAGCGCCCGTAATACAATCATCTTACATATTGATTGTGTTAAGGTGAGTCCGCATTACAAAATGCTCCGAGTGCGCTCGGATTTTTCAATTAGTCGTATCTGATAAGCAGGCTTCCTAGTAGCCGAGCTTGCTAGATAATTTTGAGAAATAAAATGTGAGTTTTGGCCTGCATCGTGATTCGATTTTTCACATTACGCAAGAACCGATCTAAACAGACGGTATTATCAGCTGGCCAATGATGGTTTGTTCAGGGTCTGTAGATAAGATTGGTTCGATTGCTAGCTTACGAAGATTGCGCCGTGTCCAGTAAAAGGACATACGACTCACGAACTACTTAAGCGCCCGTAATACAACACCTTACATATTGATTGTGTTAAGGTGAGTCCACATTACAAAATGCTCCTGGTGCGCTCGGATTTTTCAATTTGTCGTACCTGATAAGCAGGCTTCCTAGGAGCCGAGCATGCTAGATAATTTTGAGAAATAATATGTGACTTTTGGCCTGCATCGTGATTCGATATTTCACATTACGCAGGAACGGACCTAAACAGACGGTATTATCAGCTGGCCAATGATAGTTTGTTCCGGGTCTGTAGATAAGATTTGTTCGATTGCTGGCTTCCGAAGATTGCGCCGTGTCCAGCGAATGTACATACGACTCATGAACTACTTAAGCGCCCGTAATACAATCATCCTACATATTGATTGTGTTAAGGTGAGTCCGCATTACAAAATGCTCCGAGTGCGCTCGGATTTTTCAATTAGTCGTATTTGATAAGCAGGCTTCCTAGTAGCCGAGCTTGCTAGATAATTTTGAGAAATAATATGTGAGTTTTGGCCTGCATCGTGATTCGATATTTCACATTACGCAGGAACGGACCTAAACAGACGGTATTATCAGCTGGCCAATGATGGTTTGTTCACGGACTCTAGATAAGATTGGTTCGATTGCTGGCTTCCGAAGATTGCGCCGTGTCCAGTAAAAGGACATACGACTCAAGTACTAATCAAGCGCCCGTAATACAATCACCTTACATATTGATTGTGTTAAGGTGAGTCCGCATTACAAAATGCTCCGAGTGCGCTCGGATTTTTCAATTATTCGTATCTGATAAGCAGGCTTCCTAGTAGCCGAGCTTGCTAGATAATTTTGAGAAATAATATGTGAGTTTTGGCCTGCAACGTGATTCGATTTTTAACATTACGCAAGAACCGACTTAAAATACGGTGTTTTCAGCTGGCCAATGATGGTTTGTTCAGGTTCTGTAGATAAGTTTGGTTCGATTGCTGGCTTTCGAAGATTGCGCCGTGTCCAGCGAATGTACATACGACTCACGAACTACTTAAGCGCCCGTAATACAATCACCTTACATATTGATTGTCTTAAGGCGAGTCCGCATTACAAAATGCTCCTGGTGCCCTCGGATTTTTCAATTTGTCGTACCTGATAAGCAGGCTTCCTGGAGCCGAGCTTGCTAGATAATTTTGAGAAATAATATGTGAGTTTTGGCCTGCATCGTGATTCGATATTTCACATTACGCAAGAACCGATCTAAACAGACGGTATTATCAGCTGGCCAATGATGGTTTGTTCACGGTCTGTAGATAAGATTGGTTCGATTGCTGGCTTCCGAAGATTGCGTCGTGTCCAGTAAAAGGACATACGACTCAAGAACTAATCAAGTGCCCGTAATACAATCACCTTACATATTGATTGTCTTAAGGTGAGTCCGCATTACAAAATGCTCCGAGTGCGCTCGGATTTTTCAATTAGTCGTATCTGAAAAGCAGGCTTCCTAGTAGCCGAGCTTGCTAGATAATTTTGAGAAATAATATGTGAGTTTTGGCCTGCATCGTGATTCGATATTTCACATTACGCAGGAACGGAACTAAACAGACGGTATTATCAGCTGGCCAATGATAGTTTGTTCAGGGTCTGTAGATAAGATTGGTTCGATTGCTGGCTTCCGACGATTGCGCCGTGTCCAGCGAATGTACATACGACTCACGAACTACTTAAGCGCCCGTAATACAATCATCTTACATATTGATTGTGTTAAGGTGAGTCCGCATTACAAAATGCTCCGAGTGCGCTCGGATTTTTCAATTATTCGTATCTGATAAGCAGGCTTCCTAGTGGCTGAGCTTGCTAGATAATTTTGAGACATAATATGTGAGTTTTGGCCTGCATCGTGATTCGATATTTCACATTACGCAAGAACCGATCTAAACAGACGGTATTATCAGCTGGCCAATGATGGTTTGTTCAGGTTCTGTAGATTAGATTGGATCGATTTCTGGCTTTCGAAGATTGCGCCGTGTCCAGCGAATGTACATACGACTCACGAACTAATCAAGCGCCCGTAATACAATCATCTTACATATTGATTGTGTTAAGGTGAGTCCGCATTACAAAATGCTCCGAGTGCGCTCGGATTTTTCAATTTGTCGTATCTGATAAACAGGCTTCCTAGTAGCCGAGCTTGCTAGATAATTTTGAGAAATATTATGTGAGTTTTGGCCTGCAACGTGATTCGATTTTTAACATTACGCAAGAACCGACTTAAAATACGGTGTTTTCAGCTGGCCAATGATGGTTTGTTCAGGTTCTGTAGATAAATTTGGTTCGATTGCTGGCTTTCGAAGATTGCGCCGTGTCCAGCGAATGTACATACGACTCACGAACTACTTAAGCGCCCGTAATACAATCACCTTACATATTGATTGTCTTAAGGCGAGTCCGCATTACAAAATGCTCCTGGTGCCCTCGGATTTTACAATTTGTCGTACCTGATAAGCAGGCTTCCTGGAGCCGAGCTTGCTAGATAATTTTGAGAAATAATATGTGAGTTTTGGCAAGCATCGTGATTCGATATTTCACATTACGCAAGAACCGATCTAAACAGACGGTATTATCAGCTGGCCAATGATGGTTTGTTCACGGTCTGTAGATAAGATTGGTTCGATTGCTGGCTTCCGAAGATTGCGTCGTGTCCAGTAAAAGGACATACGACTCAAGAACTAATCAAGTGCCCGTAATACAATCACCTTACATATTGATTGTCTTAAGGTGAGTCCGCATTACAAAATGCTCCGAGTGCGCTCGGATTTTTCAATTAGTCGTATCTGAAAAGCAGGCTTCCTAGTAGCCGAGCTTGCTAGATAATTTTGAGAAATAATATGTGAGTTTTGGCCTGCATCGTGATTCGATATTTCACATTACGCAGGAACGGAACTAAACAGACGGTATTATCAGCTGGCCAATGATAGTTTGTTCACGGTCTGTAGATAAGATTGGTTCGATTGCTGGCTTCCGAAGATTGCGTCGTGTCCAGTAAAAGGACATACGACTCAAGAACTAATCAAGTGCCCGTAATACAATCACCTTACATATTGATTGTCTTAAGGTGAGTCCGCATTACAAAATGCTCCGAGTGCGCTCGGATTTTTCAATTTGTCGTACCTGATAAGCAGGCTTCCTAGGAGCCGAGCATGCTAGATAATTTTGAGAAATTATATGTGAGTTTTGGCCTGCATCGTGATTCGATATTTCACATTACGCAGGAACGGACCGAAACAGACGGTATTATCAGCTGGCCAATGATAGTTTGTTCAGGGTCTGTAGATAAGATTGGTTCGATTGCTGGCTTCCGAAGATTGCGCCGTGTCCAGCAAATGTACATACGACTCACAAACTACTTAAGCGCCCGTAATACAATCATCTTACATATTGATTGTGTTAAGGTGAGTCCGCATTACAAAATGCTCCGAGTGCGCTCGGATTTTTCAATTAGTCGTATCTGATAAACAGGCTTCCTAGTAGCCGAGCTTGCTAGATAATTTTGAGAAATAAAATGTGAGTTTTGGCCTTCATCGTGATTCGATATTTCACATTACGCAGGAACGGACCGAAACAGACGGTATTATCAGCTGGCCAATGATAGTTTGTTCAGGGTCTGTAGATAAGATTGGTTCGATTGCTGGCTTCCGAAGATTGCGCCGTGTCCAGCGAATGTACATACGACTCACGAACTACTTAAGCGCCCGTAATACAATCACCTTACATATTGATTGTCTTAAGGCGAGTCCGCATTACAAAATGCTCCTGGTGCCCTCGGATTTTACAATTTGTCGTACCTGATAAGCAGGCTTCCTGGAGCCGAGCTTGCTAGATAATTTTGAGAAATAATATGTGAGTTTTGGCAAGCATCGTGATTCGATATTTCACATTACGCAAGAACCGATCTAAACAGACGGTATTATCAGCTGGCCAATGATGGTTTGTTCACGGTCTGTAGATAAGATTGGTTCGATTGCTGGCTTCCGAAGATTGCGTCGTGTCCAGTAAAAGGACATACGACTCAAGAACTAATCAAGTGCCCGTAATACAATCACCTTACATATTGATTGTCTTAAGGTGAGTCCGCATTACAAAATGCTCCGAGTGCGCTCGGATTTTTCAATTAGTCGTATCTGAAAAGCAGGCTTCCTAGTAGCCGAGCTTGCTAGATAATTTTGAGAAATAATATGTGAGTTTTGGCCTGCATCGTGATTCGATATTTCACATTACGCAGGAACGGAACTAAACAGACGGTATTATCAGCTGGCCAATGATAGTTTGTTCACGGTCTGTAGATAAGATTGGTTCGATTGCTGGCTTCCGAAGATTGCGTCGTGTCCAGTAAAAGGACATACGACTCAAGAACTAATCAAGTGCCCGTAATACAATCACCTTACATATTGATTGTCTTAAGGTGAGTCCGCATTACAAAATGCTCCGAGTGCGCTCGGATTTTTCAATTTGTCGTACCTGATAAGCAGGCTTCCTAGGAGCCGAGCATGCTAGATAATTTTGAGAAATTATATGTGAGTTTTGGCCTGCATCGTGATTCGATATTTCACATTACGCAGGAACGGACCGAAACAGACGGTATTATCAGCTGGCCAATGATAGTTTGTTCAGGGTCTGTAGATAAGATTGGTTCGATTGCTGGCTTCCGAAGATTGCGCCGTGTCCAGCAAATGTACATACGACTCACAAACTACTTAAGCGCCCGTAATACAATCATCTTACATATTGATTGTGTTAAGGTGAGTCCGCATTACAAAATGCTCCGAGTGCGCTCGGATTTTTCAATTAGTCGTATCTGATAAACAGGCTTCCTAGTAGCCGAGCTTGCTAGATAATTTTGAGAAATAAAATGTGAGTTTTGGCCTTCATCGTGATTCGATATTTCACATTACGCAGGAACGGACCGAAACAGACGGTATTATCAGCTGGCCAATGATAGTTTGTTCAGGGTCTGTAGATAAGATTGGTTCGATTGCTGGCTTTCGAAGATTGCGCCGTGTCCAGCGAATGTACATACGACTCACGAACTACTTAAGCGCCCGTAATGCAATCATCCTACATATTGATTGTGTTAAGGTGAGTCCGCATTACAAAATGCTCCGAGTGCGCTCGGATTTTTCAATTAGTCGTATTTGATAAGCAGGCTTCCTAGTAGCCGAGCTTGCTAGATAATTTTGAGAAATAATATGTGAGTTATGGCCTGCATCGTGATTCGATATTTCACATTACGCAGGAACGGACCTAAACAGACAGTATTATCCGCGGGCCAATGAAGGTTTGTTCACGGACTCTAGATAAGATTGGTTCGATTGCTGGCTTCCGAAGATTGCGCCGTGTCCAGTAAAAGGACATACGACTCACGAACTACTTAAGCGCCCGTAATGCAATCATCCTACATATTGATTGTGTTAAGGTGAGTCCGCATTACAAAATGCTCCGAGTGCGCTCGGATTTTTCAATTAGTCGTATTTGATAAGCAGGCTTCCTAGTAGCCGAGCTTGCTAGATAATTTTGAGAAATAATATGTGAGTTTTGGCCTGCATCGTGATTCGATATTTCACATTACGCAGGAACGGACCTAAACAGACGGTATTATCAGCTGGCCAATGATGGTTTGTTCACGGACTCTAGATAAGATTGGTTCGATTGCTGGCTTCCGAAGATTGCGCCGTGTCCAGTAAAAGGACATACGACTCAAGTACTAATCAAGCGCCCGTAATACAATCACCTTACATATTGATTGTGTTAAGGTGAGTCCGCATTACAAAATGCTCCGAGTGCGCTCGGATTTTTCAATTATTCGTATCTGATAAGCAGGCTTCCTAGTAGCCGAGCTTGCTAGATAATTTTGAGAAATAATATGTGAGTTTTGGCCTGCAACGTGATTCGATTTTTAACATTACGCAAGAACCGACTTAAAATACGGTGTTTTCAGCTGGCCAATGATGGTTTGTTCAGGTTCTGTAGATAAGTTTGGTTCGATTGCTGGCTTTCGAAGATTGCGCCGTGTCCAGCGAATGTACATACGACTCACGAACTACTTAAGCGCCCGTAATACAATCACCTTACATATTGATTGTCTTAAGGCGAGTCCGCATTACAAAATGCTCCTGGTGCCCTCGGATTTTTCAATTTGTCGTACCTGATAAGCAGGCTTCCTGGAGCCGAGCTTGCTAGATAATTTTGAGAAATAATATGTGAGTTTTGGCCTGCATCGTGATTCGATATTTCACATTACGCAAGAACCGATCTAAACAGACGGTATTATCAGCTGGCCAATGATGGTTTGTTCACGGTCTGTAGATAAGATTGGTTCGATTGCTGGCTTCCGAAGATTGCGTCGTGTCCAGTAAAAGGACATACGACTCAAGAACTAATCAAGTGCCCGTAATACAATCACCTTACATATTGATTGTCTTAAGGTGAGTCCGCATTACAAAATGCTCCGAGTGCGCTCGGATTTTTCAATTAGTCGTATCTGAAAAGCAGGCTTCCTAGTAGCCGAGCTTGCTAGATAATTTTGAGAAATAATATGTGAGTTTTGGCCTGCATCGTGATTCGATATTTCACATTACGCAGGAACGGAACTAAACAGACGGTATTATCAGCTGGCCAATGATAGTTTGTTCAGGGTCTGTAGATAAGATTGGTTCGATTGCTGGCTTCCGACGATTGCGCCGTGTCCAGCGAATGTACATACGACTCACGAACTACTTAAGCGCCCGTAATACAATCATCTTACATATTGATTGTGTTAAGGTGAGTCCGCATTACAAAATGCTCCGAGTGCGCTCGGATTTTTCAATTATTCGTATCTGATAAGCAGGCTTCCTAGTGGCTGAGCTTGCTAGATAATTTTGAGACATAATATGTGAGTTTTGGCCTGCATCGTGATTCGATATTTCACATTACGCAAGAACCGATCTAAACAGACGGTATTATCAGCTGGCCAATGATGGTTTGTTCAGGTTCTGTAGATTAGATTGGATCGATTTCTGGCTTTCGAAGATTGCGCCGTGTCCAGCGAATGTACATACGACTCACGAACTAATCAAGCGCCCGTAATACAATCATCTTACATATTGATTGTGTTAAGGTGAGTCCGCATTACAAAATGCTCCGAGTGCGCTCGGATTTTTCAATTTGTCGTATCTGATAAACAGGCTTCCTAGTAGCCGAGCTTGCTAGATAATTTTGAGAAATATTATGTGAGTTTTGGCCTGCAACGTGATTCGATTTTTAACATTACGCAAGAACCGACTTAAAATACGGTGTTTTCAGCTGGCCAATGATGGTTTGTTCAGGTTCTGTAGATAAATTTGGTTCGATTGCTGGCTTTCGAAGATTGCGCCGTGTCCAGCGAATGTACATACGACTCACGAACTACTTAAGCGCCCGTAATACAATCACCTTACATATTGATTGTCTTAAGGCGAGTCCGCATTACAAAATGCTCCTGGTGCCCTCGGATTTTTCAATTTGTCGTACCTGATAAGCAGGCTTCCTGGAGCCGAGCTTGCTAGATAATTTTGAGAAATAATATGTGAGTTTTGGCAAGCATCGTGATTCGATATTTCACATTACGCAAGAACCGATCTAAACAGACGGTATTATCAGCTGGCCAATGATGGTTTGTTCACGGTCTGTAGATAAGATTGGTTCGATTGCTGGCTTCCGAAGATTGCGTCGTGTCCAGTAAAAGGACATACGACTCAAGAACTAATCAAGTGCCCGTAATACAATCACCTTACATATTGATTGTCTTAAGGTGAGTCCGCATTACAAAATGCTCCGAGTGCGCTCGGATTTTTCAATTAGTCGTATCTGAAAAGCAGGCTTCCTAGTAGCCGAGCTTGCTAGATAATTTTGAGAAATAATATGTGAGTTTTGGCCTGCATCGTGATTCGATATTTCACATTACGCAGGAACGGAACTAAACAGACGGTATTATCAGCTGGCCAATGATAGTTTGTTCACGGTCTGTAGATAAGATTGGTTCGATTGCTGGCTTCCGAAGATTGCGTCGTGTCCAGTAAAAGGACATACGACTCAAGAACTAATCAAGTGCCCGTAATACAATCACCTTACATATTGATTGTCTTAAGGTGAGTCCGCATTACAAAATGCTCCGAGTGCGCTCGGATTTTTCAATTTGTCGTACCTGATAAGCAGGCTTCCTAGGAGCCGAGCATGCTAGATAATTTTGAGAAATTATATGTGAGTTTTGGCCTGCATCGTGATTCGATATTTCACATTACGCAGGAACGGACCGAAACAGACGGTATTATCAGCTGGCCAATGATAGTTTGTTCAGGGTCTGTAGATAAGATTGGTTCGATTGCTGGCTTCCGAAGATTGCGCCGTGTCCAGCAAATGTACATACGACTCACAAACTACTTAAGCGCCCGTAATACAATCATCTTACATATTGATTGTGTTAAGGTGAGTCCGCATTACAAAATGCTCCGAGTGCGCTCGGATTTTTCAATTAGTCGTATCTGATAAACAGGCTTCCTAGTAGCCGAGCTTGCTAGATAATTTTGAGAAATAAAATGTGAGTTTTGGCCTTCATCGTGATTCGATATTTCACATTACGCAGGAACGGACCGAAACAGACGGTATTATCAGCTGGCCAATGATAGTTTGTTCAGGGTCTGTAGATAAGATTGGTTCGATTGCTGGCTTTCGAAGATTGCGCCGTGTCCAGCGAATGTACATACGACTCACGAACTACTTAAGCGCCCGTAATGCAATCATCCTACATATTGATTGTGTTAAGGTGAGTCCGCATTACAAAATGCTCCGAGTGCGCTCGGATTTTTCAATTAGTCGTATTTGATAAGCAGGCTTCCTAGTAGCCGAGCTTGCTAGATAATTTTGAGAAATAATATGTGAGTTATGGCCTGCATCGTGATTCGATATTTCACATTACGCAGGAACGGACCTAAACAGACAGTATTATCCGCGGGCCAATGAAGGTTTGTTCACGGACTCTAGATAAGATTGGTTCGATTGCTGGCTTCCGAAGATTGCGCCGTGTCCAGTAAAAGGACATACGACTCAAGTACTAATCAAGCGCCTGTAATACAATCACCTTACATATTGATTGTGTTAAGGTGAGTCCGCATTACAAAATGCTCCGAGTGCGCTCGGATTTTTCAATCAGTCGTATCTGATAAGCAGGCTTCCTAGTAGCCGAGCTTGCTAGATAATTTTGAGAAATAATCTGTGAGTTTTGGCCTGCATCGTGATTCGATATTTCACATTACGCAGGAACGGAACTAAACAGACGGTATTATCAGCTGGCCAATGATAGTTTGTTCAGGGTCTGTAGATAAGATTGGTTCGATTGCTGGCTTCCGAAGATTGCGCCGTGTCTAGCGAATGTACATACGACTCACGAACTACTTAAGCGCCCGTAATACAATCACCTTACATATTGATTGTCTTAAGGCGAGTCCGCATTACAAAATGCTCCTGGTGCATTCTGATTTTTCAATTTGTCGTACCTGATAAGCAGGCTTCCTAGGAGCCGAGCTTGCTAGATAATTTTGAGATATAATATGTGAGTTTTGGCCTGCATCGTGATTCGATTTTTCACATTACGCAAGAACCGATCTAAACAGACGGTATTATCAGCTGGCCAATGATGGTTTGTTCAGGGTCTGTAGATAAGATTGGTTCGATTGCTGGCTTCCGAAGATTGCGCCGTGTCCAGCAAATGTACATACGACTCACAAACTACTTAAGCGCCCGTAATACAATCATCTTACATATTGATTGTGTTAAGGTGAGTCCGCATTACAAAATGCTCCGAGTGCGCTCGGATTTTTCAATCAGTCGTATCTGATAAGCAGGCTTCCTAGTAGCCGAGCTTGCTAGATAATTTTGAGAAATAAAATGTGAGTTTTGGCCTGCATCGTGATTCGATATTTCACATTACGCAGGAACGGACCGAAACAGACGGTATTATCAGCTGGCCAATGATAGTTTGTTCAGGGTCTGTAGATAAGATTGGTTCGATTGCTGGCTTTCGAAGATTGCGCCGTGTCCAGCGAATGTACATACGACTCACAAACTACTTAAGCGCCCGTAATACAATCATCTTACATATTGATTGTGTTAAGGTGAGTCCGCATTACAAAATGCTCCGAGTGCGCTCGGATTTTTCAATCAGTCGTATCTGATAAGCAGGCTTCCTAGTAGCCGAGCTTGCTAGATAATTTTGAGAAATAATCTGTGAGCTTTGGCCTGCATCGTGATTCGATATTTCACATTACGCAGGAACGGAACTAAACAGACGGTATTATCAGCTGGCCAATGATAGTTTGTTCAGGGTCTGTAGATAAGATTGGTTCGATTGCTGGCTTCCGAAGATTGCGCCGTGTCCAGCGAATGTACATACGACTCACGAACTACTTAAGCGCCCGTAATACAATCACCTTACATATTGATTGTCTTAAGGCGAGTCCGCATTACAAAATGCTCCTGGTGCATTCGGATTTTTCAATTTGTCGTACCTGATAAGCAGGCTTCCTAGGAGCCGAGCTTGCTAGATAATTTTGAGAAATAATATGTGAGTTTTGGCCTGCATCGTGATTCGATTTTTCACATTACGCAAGAACCGATCTAAACAGACGGTATTATCAGCTGGCCAATGATGGTTTGTTCAGGTTCTGTAGATTAGATTGGATCGATTTCTGGCTTTCGAAGATTGCGCCGTGTCCAGCGAATGTACATACGACTCACGAACTAATCAAGCGCCCGTAATACAATCATCTTACATATTGATTGTGTTAAGGTGAGTCCGCATTACAAAATGCTCCGAGTGCGCTCGGATTTTTCAATTTGTCGTACCTGATAAGCAGGCTTCCTAGGAGCCGAGCATGCTAGATAATTTTGAGAAATTATATGTGAGTTTTGGCCTGCATCGTGATTCGATATTTCACATTACGCAGGAACGGACCGAAAAAGACGGTATTATCAGCTGGCCAATGATAGTTTGTTCAGGGTCTGTAGATAAGATTGGTTCGATTGCTGGCTTCCGAAGATTGCGCCGTGTCCAGCAAATGTACATACGACTCACAAACTACTTAAGCGCCCGTAATACAATCATCTTACATATTGATTGTGTTAAGGTGAGTCCGCATTACAAAATGCTCCGAGTGCGCTCGGATTTTTCAATTAGTCGTATCTGATAAACAGGCTTCCTAGTAGCCGAGCTTGATAGATAATTTTGAGAAATAAAATGTGAGTTTTGGCCTGCATCGTGATTCGATATTTCACATTACGCAGGAACGGACCGAAACAGACGGTATTATCAGCTGGCCAATGATAGTTTGTTCAGGGTCTGTAGATAAGATTGGTTCGATTGCTGGCTTTCGAAGATTGCGCCGTGTCCAGTAAAAGGACATACGACTCACGAACTACTCAAGTGCCCGTAATACAATCACCTTACATATTGATTGTGTTAAGGTGAGTCCGCAATACAAAATGCTCCTGGTGCGCTCGGATTTTTCAATTTGTCGTACCTGATAAGCAGGCTTCCTAGGAGCCGAGCATGCTAGATAATTTTGAGAAATAATATGTGAGTTTTGGCCTGCATCGTGATTCGATATTTCACATTACGCAGGAACGGACCTAAACAGACGGTATTATCAGCGGGCCAATGAAGGTTTGTTCACGGACTCTAGATAAGATTGGTTCGATTGCTGGCTTCCGAAGATTGCGCCGTGTCCAGTAAAAGGACATACGACTCAAGTACTAATCAAGCGCCCGTAATACAATCACCTTACATATTGATTGTGTTAAGGTGAGTCCGCATTACAAAATGCTCCGAGTGCGCTCGGATTTTTCAATTAGTCGTATCTGAGAAGCAGGCTTCCTAGTAGCCGAGCTTGCTAGATAATATTGAGAAATAATATGTGAGTTTTGGCCTGCATCGTGATTAGATTTTTCACATTACGCAAGAACGGACCTAAACAGACGGTATTATCAGCTGGCCAATGATAGTTTGTTCAGGGTCTGTAGATAAGATTGGATCGATTGCTGGCTTTAGAAGATTGCGCCGTGTCCAGCGAGTGTACATACGACTCACGAACTACTTAAGCGCCCGTAATACAATCACCTTACATATTGATTGTGTTAAGGTGAGTTCGCATTACAAAATGCTCCTGGTGCGCTCGGATTTTTCACTTTGTCGTACCTGATAAGCAGGCTTCCTAGGAGCCGAGCATGCTAGATAATTTTGAGAAATTATATGTGAGTTTTGGCCTGCATCGTGATTCGATTTTTCACATTACGCAAGAACCGATCTAAACAGACGGTATTATCAGCTGGCCAATGATGGTTTGTTCAGGGTCTGTAGATAAGATTGGTTCGATTGCTGGCTTCCGAAGATTGCGCCGTGTCCAGCAAATGTACATACGACTCACAAACTACTTAAGCGCCCGTAATACAATCATCTTACATATTGATTGTGTTAAGGTGAGTCCGCATTACAAAATGCTCCGAGTGCGCTCGGATTTTTCAATTAGTCGTATCTGATAAACAGGCTTCCTAGTAGCCGAGCTTGCTAGATAATTTTGAGAAATAAAATGTGAGTTTTGGCCTGCATCGTGATTCGATATTTCACATTACGCAGGAACGGACCGAAACAGACGGTATTATCAGCTGGCCAATGATAGTTTGTTCAGGGTCTGTAGATAAGATTGGTTCGATTGCTGGCTTTCGAAGATTGCGCCGTGTCCAGCGAATGTACATACGACTCACAAACTACTTAAGCGCCCGTAATACAATCATCTTACATATTGATTGTGTTAAGGTGAGTCCGCATTACAAAATGCTCCGAGTGCGCTCGGATTTTTCAATCAGTCGTATCTGATAAGCAGGCTTCCTAGTAGCCGAGCTTGCTAGATAATTTTGAGAAATAATCTGTGAGCTTTGGCCTGCATCGTGATTCGATATTTCACATTACGCAGGAACGGAACTAAACATACGGTATTATCAGCTGGCCAATGATAGTTTGTTCAGGGTCTGTAGATAAGATTGGTTCGATTGCTGGCTACCGAAGATTGCGCCGTGTCCAGCGAATGTACATACGACTCACGAACTACTTAAGCGCCCGTAATACAATCACCTTACATATTGATTGTCTTAAGGCGAGTCCGCATTACAAAATGCTCCTGGTGCATTCGGATTTTTCAATTTGTCATACCTGATAAGCAGGCTTCCTAGGAGCCGAGCTTGCTAGATAATTTTGAGAAATAATATGTGAGTTTTGGCCTGCATCGTGATTCGATTTTTCACATTACGCAAGAACCGATCTAAACAGACGGTATTATCAGCTGGCCAATGATAGTTTGTTCAGGGTCTGTAGATAAGATTGGTTCGATTGCTGGCTTTCGAAGATTGCGCCGTGTCCAGTAAAAGGACATACGACTCACGAACTACTCAAGTGCCCGTAATACAATCACCTTACATATTGATTGTGTTAAGGTGAGTCCGCAATACAAAATGCTCCTGGTGCGCTCGGATTTTTCAATTTGTCGTACCTGATAAGCAGGCTTCCTAGGAGCCGAGCATGCTAGATAATTTTGAGAAATAATATGTGAGTTTTGGCCTGCATCGTGATTCGATATTTCACATTACGCAGGAACGGACCGAAACAGACGGTATTATCAGCTGGCCAATGATGGTTTGTTCAGGGTCTGTAGATAAGATTGGTTCGATTGCTGGCTACCGAAGATTGCGCCGTGTCCAGCGAATGTACATACGACTCACGAACTACTTAAGCGCCCGTAATACAATCACCTTACATATTGATTGTCTTAAGGTGAGTCCGCATTACAAAATGCTCCGAGTGCGCTCGGATTTTTCAATTTGTCGTACCTGATAAGCAGGCTTCCTAGGAGCCGAGCTTGCTAGATAATTTTGAGAAATAATATGTGAGTTTTGGCCTGCATCGTGATTCGATTTTTCACATTACGCAAGAACCGATCTAAACAGACGGTATTATCAGCTGGCCAATGATAGTTTGTTCAGGGTCTGTAGATAAGATTGGTTCGATTGCTGGCTTCCGAAGATTGCGCCGTGTCCAGCAAATGTACATACGACTCACAAACTACTTAAGCGCCCGTAATACAATCATCTTACATATTGATTGTGTTAAGGTGAGTCCGCATTACAAAATGCTCCGAGTGCGCTCGGATTTTTCAATTAGTCGTATCTGATAAACAGGCTTCCTAGTAGCCGAGCTTGCTAGATAATTTTGAGAAATAAAATGTGAGTTTTGGCCTGCATCGTGATTCGATATTTCACATTACGCAGGAACGGACCGAAACAGACGGTATTATCAGCTGGCCAATGATAGTTTGTTCAGGGTCTGTAGATAAGATTGGTTCGATTGCTGGCTTTCGAAGATTGCGCCGTGTCCAGTAAAAGGACATACGACTCACGAACTACTCAAGTGCCCGTAATACAATCACCTTACATATTGATTGTGTTAAGGTGAGTCCGCAATACAAAATGCTCCTGGTGCGCTCGGATTTTTCAATTTGTCGTACCTGATAAGCAGGCTTCCTAGGAGCCGAGCATGCTAGATAATTTTGAGAAATAATATGTGAGTTTTGGCCTGCATCGTGATTCGATATTTCACATTACGCAGGAACGGACCTAAACAGACGGTATTATCAGCGGGCCAATGAAGGTTTGTTCACGGACTCTAGATAAGATTGGTTCGATTGCTGGCTTCCGAAGATTGCGCCGTGTCCAGTAAAAGGACATACGACTCAAGTACTAATCAAGCGCCCGTAATACAATCACCTTACATATTGATTGTGTTAAGGTGAGTCCGCATTACAAAATGCTCCGAGTGCGCTCGGATTTTTCAATTAGTCGTATCTGAGAAGCAGGCTTCCTAGTAGCCGAGCTTGCTAGATAATATTGAGAAATAATATGTGAGTTTTGGCCTGCATCGTGATTAGATTTTTCACATTACGCAAGAACGGACCTAAACAGACGGTATTATCAGCTGGCCAATGATAGTTTGTTCAGGGTCTGTAGATAAGATTGGATCGATTGCTGGCTTTAGAAGATTGCGCCGTGTCCAGCGAGTGTACATACGACTCACGAACTACTTAAGCGCCCGTAATACAATCACCTTACATATTGATTGTGTTAAGGTGAGTTCGCATTACAAAATGCTCCTGGTGCGCTCGGATTTTTCAATTTGTCGTACCTGATAAGCAGGCTTCCTAGGAGCCGAGCATGCTAGATAATTTTGAGAAATTATATGTGAGTTTTGGCCTGCATCGTGATTCGATATTTCACATTACGCAGGAACGGACCTAAACAGACGGTATTATCAGCTGGCCAATGATAGTTTGTTCAGGGTCTGTAGATAAGATTGGTTCGATTGCTGGCTTCCGAAGATTGCGCCGTGTCCAGCGAATGTACATACGACTCACAAACTACTTAAGCGCCCGTAATACAATCATCTTACATATTGATTGTGTTAAGGTGAGTCCGCATTACAAAATGCTTCGAGTGCGCTCGGATTTTTCAATTAGTCGTATCTGATAAGCAGGCTTCCTAGTTTCCGAGCTTGCTAGATAATTTTGAGAAATAAAATGTGAGTTTTGGCCTGCATCGTGATTCGATTTTTCACATTACGCAAGAACCGATCTAAACAGACGGTATTATCAGCTGGCCAATGATGGTTTGTTCAGGGTCTGTAGATAAGATTGGTTCGATTGCTAGCTTCCGAAGATTGCGCCGTGTCCAGTAAAAGGACATACGACTCACGAACTACTTAAGCGCCCGTAATACAATCATCCTACATATTGATTGTGTTAAGGTGAGTCCGCATTACAAAATGCTCCGAGTGCGCTCGGATTTTTCAATTAGTCGTATTTGATAAGCAGGCTTCCTAGTAGCCGAGCTTGCTAGATAATTTTGAGAAATAATATGTGAGTTTTGGCCTGCATCGTGATTCGATATTTCACATTACGCAGGAACGGACCTAAACAGACGGTATTATCAGCTGGCCAATGATGGTTTGTTCACGGACTCTAGATAAGATTGGTTCGATTGCTGGCTTCCGAAGATTGCGCCGTGTCCAGTAAAAGGACATACGACTCAAGTACTAATCAAGCGCCCGTAATACAATCACCTTACATATTGATTGTGTTAAGGTGAGTCCGCATTACAAAATGCTCCGAGTGCGCTCGGATTTTTCAATTAGTCGTATCTGATAAGCAGGCTTCCTAGTAGCCGAGCTTGCTAGATAATTTTGAGAAATAATATGTGAGTTTTGGCCTGCAACGTAATTCGATTTTTAACATTACGCAAGAACCGACCTAAAATACGGTGTTTTCAGCTGGCCAATGATGGTTTGTTCAGGTTCTGTAGATAAGATTGGTTCGATTGCTGGCTTTCGAAGATTGCGCCGTGTCCAGCGAATGTACATACGACTCACGAACTACTTAAGCGCCCGTAATACAATCACCTTACATATTGATTGTCTTAAGGCGAGTCCGCATTACAAAATGCTCCTTGTGCCCTCGGATTTTTCAATTTGTCGTACCTGATAAGCAGGCTTCCTAGGAGCCGAGCTTGCTAGATAATTTTGAGAAATAATATGTGAGTTTTGGCCTGCATCGTGATTCGATATTTCACATTACGCAAGAACCGATATAAACAGACGGTATTATCAGCTGGCCAATGATGGTTTGTTCACGGTCTGTAGATAAGATTGGTTCGATTGCTGGCTTCCGAAGATTGCGTCGTGTCCAGTAAAAGGACATACGACTCAAGAACTAATCAAGCGCCCGTAATACAATCACCTTACATATTGATTGTCTTAAGGTGAGTCCGCATTACAAAATGCTCCGAGTGCGCTCGGATTTTTCAATTAGTCGTATCTGATAAGCAGGCTTCCTAGTAGCCGAGCTTGCTAGATAATTTTGAGAAATAATCTGTGAGTTTTGGCCTGCATCGTGATTCTATATTTTACATTACGCAGGAACGGAACTAAACAGACGGTATTATCAGCTGGCCAACGATAGTTTGTTCAGGGTCTGTAGATGAGATTGGTTCGATTGCTGGCTTCCGAAGATTGCGCCGTGTCCAGCGAATGTACATACGACTCACGAACTACTTAAGCGCCCGTAATACAATCACCTTACATATTGATTGTCTTAAGGCGAGTCCGCATTACAAAATGC
Source organism: Botryllus schlosseri (assembly GCF_051294905.1). Classification (NCBI taxonomy): domain Eukaryota; kingdom Metazoa; phylum Chordata; class Ascidiacea; order Stolidobranchia; family Styelidae; genus Botryllus; species Botryllus schlosseri. The sequence continues at coordinate 40,497,777 of NC_137237.1, read as the reverse complement.
TCCTGGTGCCCTCGGATTTTTCAATTTGTCGTACCTGATAAGCAGGCTTCCTAGGAGCCGAGCTTGCTAGATAATTTTGAGAAATAATATGTGAGTTTTGGCCTGCATCGTGATTCGATTTTTCACATTACGCAAGAACCGATCTAAACAGACGGTATTATCAGCTGGCCAATGATGGTTTGTTCAGGTTCTGTAGATTAGATTGGATCGATTTCTGGCTTTCGAAGATTGCGCCGTGTCCAGCGAATGTACATACGACTCACGAACTAATCAAGCGCCCGTAATACAATCATCTTACATATTGATTGTGTTAAGGTGAGTCCGCATTACAAAATGCTCCGAGTGCGCTCGGATTTTTCAATTTGTCGTACCTGATAAGCAGGCTTCCTAGGAGCCGAGCATGCTAGATAATTTTGTGAAATTATATGTGAGTTTTGGCCTGCATCGTGATTCGATATTTCACATTACGCAGGAACGGACCGAAACAGACGGTATTATCAGCTGGCCAATGATAGTTTGTTCAGGATCTGTAGATAAGATTGGTTCGATTGCTGGCTTCCGAAGATTGCGCCGTGTCCAGCAAATGTACATACGACTCACAAACTACTTAAGCGCCCGTGATACCATCATCTTACATATTGATTGTGTTAAGGTGAGTCCGCATTACAAAATGCTCCGAGTGCGCTCGGATTTTTCAATTAGTCGTATCTGATAAACAGGCTTCCTAGTAGCCGAGCTTGCTAGATAATTTTGAGAAATAAAATGTGAGTTTTGGCCTGCATCGTGATTCGATTTTTCACATTACGCAAGAACCGATCTAAACAGACGGTGTTATCAGCTGGCCAATGATGGTTTGTTCAGGGTCTGTAGATAAGATTGGTTCGATTGCTGGCTTCCTAAGATTGCGCCGTGTCCAGTAAAAGGACATACGACTCACGAACTACTCAAGTGCCCGTAATACAATCACCTTACATATTGATTGTGTTAAGGTGAGTCCGCAATACAAAATGCTCCTGGTGCGCTCGGATTTCTCAATTTGTCGTACCTGATAAGCAGGCTTCCTAGGAGCCGAGCATGCTAGATAAATTTGAGAAATAATATGTGAGTTTTGGCTTGCATCGTGATTCGATATTTCACATTACGCAGGAACGGATCTAAACCAAGCCCCGAACTACTGCCATCTCCGGCTAAGCAAATTTGCGTTGTCACCATGTTACAGTTGCATTGTGGGGGATAGGCTGGACGACTTAGTACAGGCGCTTATGGAAAAACGTCCAGTTTTAAAATATATTTGATTCGTATTGGGTTTGTAGTATTTTATACGAATGGAGCTTTGAATGAATAATCATCGTAACATTCAGGATTTGTTTCAGCCCAATATCTCGTGTTTATATCTGTGTTATCTGTGTATTTCGACATGTCGAAGACATCTCGTTTTGGTGGTAGCGTTTGTTGCGCCTGTTGGTGCAGTAAAAGGCAGAAAAAGATATCCACGGAGTCATATATGAGAAGTAATAGCGATGGTAGTAGCGATGAAGAGTCTTTGGTAAAGCGTCGGCATCCAAGAACATTTCACCGGTGAGTGAATGGCAGAATATGCAGGGCAGCAAGACTATCTTTGAAGAATCAGTTTCTATTTTTAATATTTCCTGACCATCACAGTTAATCAATGTCCAGATAAGCCACAGCATTAATGAATAGGCCATGTTAAAGTGTCATTATACCAGAACATTTTGTCACAAGTATAATGATGTTGGTATGATCAGAGCAGACTATATCAGCAGTCTCAGCACCATGTCAGTTCATCAGTATACCTGTAATAGCATGACCAGCCAGGTCACTGTTTGTATTCTGTATGGGCAGTTCAGCCAATAACTAGCTTAGTACTCAATCCTTGCTTAAAATTGTCGTGAAGGTTGGAGGTAGGACTAGAAGGAAAGGTATAATTGAGGGCCACACGGTTTTGTCCAGCATAGTTGAGTAATAACTCTATATTTCTGGTGCCAGATGCTCACACTAAAGTTCAAATTGCTAATTCCGTGGTCGAGTTCATTATAGCTTTGTGCGTGCGAGACGTTCGATTTGTCTTGTAAGATGTTTTTTTTAGGTTAACCTTTGGCTTTGGATTTAAAAGGTTACCTAATAGTTTATCCTTCAGGGGTAGAAAGTAACAGATATATCTAAATCAAACAAGATAATTTCACATATGTTCCTGCTACTTTTATCATCGTTCATAACAAAGAATGGTCAATTTGGTGTGCTTCGTATCATAGAATTACTTGTGAACTGATACAATGTTCTCTACAACACAGCTTTCCTACCAATGATTCCCTGAAAGAAAGATGGATAGAATGTATTAGAAGAAAAGACTGGGAGCCAGCAAGATCGTCGGTCGTCTGTTCTGATCATTTTTCAGAAAGTGATATTTACCGTGTTGGCGGGAGAATTCGTTTAAGGACGTGAGTGAGCAAAACCACTTTAAGTAGAAGTACTTCTTAACTGACCACCTCTGGTCATTGCTAGGGCTTATAGTTGTGTTTCCAGAGACGTAATGTCATGATAATATAAATTATGTGGATAGCTCAAATCTTTATGTTTAAAAAAAATCCAAGAGTTGGTTCTATCTATAGAACATATTCAGGTGTTTTTTCGATCATGCGTATTTTATAGGCTTCCATTAAAATATATTCTCTACTAGCACAGATTGGGCATTAATGTTATTTCATTAAGCTGGTTCTGTTACGGCGATTGACACCTTTGCCATATGTTCAATAATGAGGCTCAAGGTGATTCAATTGTTGAATTACCTTCACCCTTCCGTTGAAAAAGAAAATGACAATTCGTTACCGCTTTCCGATGTTGTCGTTGAGAAGGTGGATAACAATTTTGTTACATCTGTCATCCTTTTATCATTAGGCTGCATTCAGTGTCCAATACCTTTAGCGGTTAACTGTCAATATATAATTTATATGATATGTGCTCTGGTACACAGATGTAACTATCGCTTTATTACATACTTGCTCGTGGCTGTTTTCTTTTCCATTCAAAGGTTTTGGAATCGACCATCGTTAAGCTGTAAAGCCAACCCTGCGTCGCCAGAGAGAATATTTACATACCCAACTCTTACTTCAAACCCACGGAAGACACCGGCTAACCCACTGAATGAGGTGAGGCCACTTTCTTCGTATGCCGTAGAATTTTCATTATTGTAATTCTGTACTCACAGTTTTTGGTATCTTTACAGATAATAAGAAAACAAAAAAGGGAGCAAGTCTAGCCAACACATACTTCAAACCCGTAGAAGACACCGGCTAACACACTTTCTTTACTATTTTATACGCATTTTGGTATAAAAACGTTGTCGTGACATCAAGGTATGTCGATCAATGTGTCTTCAAGTGAACAATTTCTCATATGTTAGTTCATTTATCTTGAACAGTGCCCAAAAACGACGTCGTCGTCGTAGGACCCGTAGTGGGGTGGCCTTCAATGTGACTGTGCCTGTGCCGCGTAAGAAGAGAAGAAATTCCATTAAGTTGGAACTAAGATCAGAATCGGTTCGTTTATTATACCTCGTTCGCAGATATTAAGCCCTAACTTATCCCACATTTGACTTTCAGATCACCGTTAATTACGCCGAAGGCGACGTAAAGTCGATAACAATTAATTTATTTCTGGTTTTATTTTTTATGTTGTTATTTTAATAGAAAAATTCGTTTCTCATAACCGAAGCTGGTGTTTCTGAAAACGAGAGTTCAGCATTTTGGTACGAGACAGTACAGCGCGGTATTTCGTGTGACGAGGCAGCACAGTTCACATCTCCAGTTAGTTTTGAATCCAAACTAATTTCTGGTTTCATGAAAGTGCAAAACGAGCCAAGCTTCATGTACACACGCATATGGGTAGCTATAGGTGTAATTATGATAAAATACATGTACGCCGTTTAGATTGTATCTTGTGCCGTTTTGATTCGATAAAATTAATATTTATTATGAACTCCCAAAGTGCACAGATTGCTGTTACAACCAACATAGCCCCAATTTCACTGTGAATTGGGCAATTCTAGCTACATCTGAATAAGGACCCATGCATTTCTTGTTTCTCTCATTCAATGAACTCATTCAGTCACTTCTACAGAAATCACTACCCCATCGCCACACATAGCAGACATATCTTTACTTTCTCTTTTTTGGATTTATTTAAATACGCTGAACCAATAAATACGTAGAATAACCACAATGGCATTCAGTTGATTTCAGCAGTGCCTTTTGATATGTCCCATGATGCTGAATTTTCTCCATCAGCAATATTCACAGCTGGCAGTTATAGCATTCACATCAGCTCCATTGAAGTATGAAGATTTTGAATCCAGGATAGGTAATTCCGAGGCACGCTCCGATAATAACTTCAAGCTGACAATCGTAGATGCTTTTACTTCCTATAGAAACATATATCTGAAAGATAACTGAACTGGCATTATACATCTTTTGACAGCTTGGTTATTTCTGTACACGTAAAATATGCTGGATACAACGAGTAAAGCAATCTACATCAGGAATATAACCACAAAAAAATACATACGATGACACATAGACAACCTTATTTTACCACGAACAGTCGAAACCACTTATATCTTCGACATGTCGAAATACACCGATAACACAGATATAAACACGAGATATTGGGCTGAAACAAATCCTGAATGTTACGATGATTATTCATTCAAAGCTCCATTCGTATAAAATACTACAAACCCAATACGAATCAAATATATTTTAGAACTGGACGTTTTTCCATAAGCTCCTGCACTAAATCGTCCAGCCTATCCCCCACAATGCAACTGTTTCTAGTGACAACGTAAATATCGCGAGTAGCGCACTCCAGTGTTTATATAGCTCAGTGATCTAAACAGACGGTATTATCAGCTGGCCAATGATAGTTTGTTCAGGGTCTGTAGATAAGATTGGTTCGATTGCTGGCTTCCGAAGATTGCGCCGTGTCCAGCGAATGTACATACGACTCACGAACTACTTAAGCGCCCGTAATGCAATCATCTTACATATTGATTGTTTTAAGGTGAGTCCGCATTAAAAAATGCTCCGAGTGCGCTCGGATTTTTCAATTAGTCGTATTTGATAAGCAGGCTTCCTAGTAGCCGAGCTTGCTAGATAATTTTGAGAAATAATATGTGAGTTATGGCCTGCATCGTGATTCGATATTTCACATTACGCAGGAACGGACCTAAACAGACGGTATTATCAGCTGGCCAATGAAGGTTTGTTCACGGACTCTAGATAAGATTGGTTCGATTGCTGGCTTCCGAAGATTGCGCCGTGTCCAGTAAAAGGACATACGACTCAAGTACTAATCAAGCGCCCGTAATACAATCACCTTACATATTGATTGTGTTAAGGTGAGTCCGCATTACAAAATGCTCCGAGTGCGCTCGGATTTTTCAATTATTCGTATCTGATATGCAGGCTTCCTAGTAGCCGAGCTTGCTAGATAATTTTGAGAAATAATATGTGAGTTTTGGCCTGCAACGTGATTCGATTTTTACCATTACGCAAGAACCGACCTAAAATACGGTGTTTTCAGCTGGCCAATGATGGTTTGTTCAGGTTCTGTAGATAAGATTGGTTCGATTGCTGGCTTTCGAAGATTGCGCCGTGTCCAGCGAATGTACATACGACTCACGAACTACTTAAGCGCCCGTAATACAATCACCTTACATATTGATTGTCTTAAGACGAGTCCGCATTACAAAATGCTCCTGGTGCCCTCGGATTTTTCAATTTGTCGTACCTGATAAGCAGGCTTCCTAGGAGCCGAGCTTGCTAGATAATTTTGAGAAATAATCTGTGAGTTTTGGCCTGCATCGTGATTCGATATTTCACCTTACGCAGGAACGGAACTAAACAGACGGTATTATCAGCTGGCCAATGATAGTTTGTTAAGGGTCTGTAGATAAGATTGGTTCGATTGCTGGCTTCCGAAGATTGCGCCGTGTCCACCCAATGTACATACGACTCACGAACTACTTGAGCGCCCGTAATACAATCATCCTACATATTGATTGTGTTAAGGTGAGTCCGCATTACAAAATGCTCCGAGTGCGCTCGGATTTTTCAATTAGTCGTATTTGATAAGCAGGCTTCCTAGTAGCCGAGCTTGCTAGATAATTTTGAGAAATAATATGTGAGTTTTGGCCTGCATCGTGATTCGATATTTCACATTACGCAGGAACGGACCTAAACAGACGGTATTATCAGCTGGCCAATGATGGTTTGTTCACGGACTCTAGATAAGATTGGTTCGATTGCTGGCTTTCGAAGATTGCGCCGTGTCCAGCGAATGTACATACGACTCACGAACTACTTAAGCGCCCGTAATACAATCACCTTACATATTGATTGTCTTAAGGCGAGTCCGCATTACAAAATGCTCCTTGTGCCCTCGGATTTTTCAATTTGTCGTACCTGATAAGCAGGCTTCCTAGGAGCCGAGCTTGCTAGATAATTTTGAGAAATAATATGTGAGTTTTGGCCTGCATCGTGATTCGATATTTCACATTACGCAAGAACCGATATAAACAGACGGTATTATCAGCTGGCCAATGATGGTTTGTTCACGGTCTGTAGATAAGATTGGTTCGATTGCTGGCTTCCGAAGATTGCGTCGTGTCCAGTAAAAGGACATACGACTCAAGAACTAATCAAGCGCCCGTAATACAATCACCTTACATATTGATTGTCTTAAGGTGAGTCCGCATTACAAAATGCTCCGAGTGCGCTCGGATTTTTCAATTAGTCGTATCTGATAAGCAGGCTTTCTAGTAGCCGAGCTTGCTAGATAATTTTGAGAAATAATCTGTGAGTTTTGGCCTGCATCGTGATTCTATATTTTACATTACGCAGGAACGGAACTAAACAGACGGTATTATCAGCTGGCCAACGATAGTTTGTTCAGGGTCTGTAGATAAGATTGGTTCGATTGCTGGCTTCCGAAGATTGCGCCGTGTCCAGCGAATGTACATACGACTCACGAACTACTTAAGCGCCCGTAATACAATCACCTTACATATTGATTGTCTTAAGGCGAGTCCGCATTACAAAATGCTCCTGGTGCCCTCGGATTTTTCAATTTGTCGTACCTGATAAGCAGGCTTCCTAGGAGCCGAGCTTGCTAGATAATTTTGAGAAATAATATGTGAGTTTTGGCCTGCATCGTGATTCGATTTTTCACATTACGCAAGAACCGATCTAAACAGACGGTATTATCAGCTGGCCAATGATGGTTTGTTCAGGTTCTGTAGATTAGATTGGATCGATTTCTGGCTTTCGAAGATTGCGCCGTGTCCAGCGAATGTACATACGACTCACGAACTAATCAAGCGCCCGTAATACAATCATCTTACATATTGATTGTGTTAAGGTGAGTCCGCATTACAAAATGCTCCGAGTGCGCTCGGATTTTTCAATTTGTCGTACCTGATAAGCAGGCTTCCTAGGAGCCGAGCATGCTAGATAATTTTGAGAAATTATATGTGAGTTTTGGCCTGCATCGTGATTCGATATTTCACATTACGCAGGAACGGACCGAAACAGACGGTATTATCAGCTGGCCAATGATAGTTTGTTCAGGGTCTGTAGATAAGATTGGTTCGATTGCTGGCTTCCGAAGATTGCGCCGTGTCCAGCAAATGTACATACGACTCACAAACTACTTAAGCGCCCGTGATACCATCATCTTACATATTGATTGTGTTAAGGTGAGTCCGCATTACAAAATGCTCCGAGTGCGCTCGGATTTTTCAATTAGTCGTATCTGATAAACAGGCTTCCTAGTAGCCGAGCTTGCTAGATAATTTTGAGAAATAAAATGTGAGTTTTGGCCTGCATCGTGATTCGATTTTTCACATTACGCAAGAACCGATCTAAACAGACGGTGTTATCAGCTGGCCAATGATGGTTTGTTCAGGGTCTGTAGATAAGATTGGTTCGATTGCTGGCTTCCTAAGATTGCGCCGTGTCCAGTAAAAGGACATACGACTCACGAACTACTCAAGTGCCCGTAATACAATCACCTTACATATTGATTGTGTTAAGGTGAGTCCGCAATACAAAATGCTCCTGGTGCGCTCGGATTTCTCAATTTGTCGTACCTGATAAGCAGGCTTCCTAGGAGCCGAGCATGCTAGATAAATTTGAGAAATAATATGTGAGTTTTGGCCTGCATCGTGATTCGATATTTCACATTACGCAGGAACGGAACTAAACAGACGGTATTATCAGCTGGCCAATGATAGTTTGTTAAGGGTCTGTAGATAAGATTGGTTCGATTGCTGGCTTCCGAAGATTGCGCCGTGTCCAGCGAATGTACATACGACTCACGAACTACTTAAGCGCCCGTAATACAATCATCTTACATATTGATTGTGTTAAGGTGAGTCCGCATTACAAAATGTTCCGAGTGCGCTCGGATTTTTCAATTATTCGTATCTGATAAGCAGGCTTCCTAGTGGCCGAGCTTGCTAGATAATTTTGAGAAATAATATGTGAGTTTTGGCCTGCATCGTGATTCGATATTTCACATTACGCAAGAACCGACCTAAAATACGGTGTTTTCAGCTGGCCAATGATGGTTTGTTCAGGTTCTGTAGATAAGATTGGTTCGATTGCTGGCTTCCGAAGATTGCGCCGTGTCCAGCAAATGTACATACGACTCACAAACTACTTAAGCGCCCGTGATACCATCATCTTACATATTGATTGTGTTAAGGTGAGTCCGCATTACAAAATGCTCCGAGTGCACTCGGATTTTTCAATTAGTCGTATCTGATAAGCAGGCTTCCTAGTAGCCGAGCTTGCTAGATAATTTTGAGAAATAAAATGTTAGTTTTGGCCTGCATCGTGATTCGATTTTTCACATTACGCAAGAACCGATCTAAACAGACGGTATTATCAGCTGGCCAATGATGGTTTGTTCAGGTTCTGTAGATTAGATTGGATCGATTTCTGGCTTTCGAAGATTGCGCCGTGTCCAGCAAATGTACATACGACTCACAAACTACTTAAGCGCCCGTAATACAATCATCTTACATATTGATTGTGTTAAGGTGAGTCCGCATTACAAAATGCTCCGAGTGCGCTCGGATTTTTCAATTAGTCGTATCTGATAAACAGGCTTCCTTGTAGCCGAGCTTGCTAGATAATTTTGAGAAATAAAATGTGAGTTTTGGCCTGCATCGTGATTCGATATTTCACATTACGCAGGAACGGACCGAAACAGACGGTATTATCAGCTGGCCAATGATGGTTTGTTCAGGGTCTGTAGATAAGATTGGTTCGATTGCTGGCTTTCGAAGATTGCGCCGTGTCCAGCAAATGTACATACGACTCACAAACTACTTAAGCGCCCGTAATACAATCATCTTACATATTGATTGTGTTAAGGTGAGTCCGCATTACAAAATGCTCCGAGTGCGCTCGGATTTTTCAATTAGTCGTATTTGATAAGCAGGCTTCCTAGTAGCCGAGCTTGCTAGATAATTTTGAGAAATAATATGTGAGTTTTGGCCTGCATCGTGATTCGATATTTCACATTACGCAGGAACGGAACTAAACAGACGGTATTATCAGCTGGCCAATGATAGTTTGTTCAGGGTCTGTAGATAAGATTGGTTCGATTGCTGGCTTCCGAAGATTGCGCCGTGTCCAGCGAATGTACATACGACTCACGAACTACTTAAGCGCCCGTAATACAATCATCTTACATATTGATTGTGTTAAGGTGAGTCCGCATTACAAAATGCTCCGAGTGCGCTCGGATTTTTCAATTATTCGTATCTGATAAACAGGCTTCCTAGTGGCTGAGCTTGCTAGATAATTTTGAGACATAATATGTGAGTTTTGGCCTGCATCGTGATTCGATTTTTCACATTACGCAAGAACCGATCTAAACAGACGGTATTATCAGCTGGCCAATGATGGTTTGTTCAGGTTCTGTAGATTAGATTGGATCGATTTCTGGCTTTCGAAGATTGCGCCGTGTCCAGCAAATGTACATACGACTCACAAACTACTTAAGCGCCCGTAATACAATCATCTTACATATTGATTGTGTTAAGGTGAGTCCGCATTACAAAATGCTCCGAGTGCACTCGGATTTTTCAATTAGTCGTATCTGATAAGCAGGCTTCCTAGTAGCCGAGCTTGCTAGATAATTTTGAGAAATAAAATGTTAGTTTTGGCCTGCATCGTGATTCGATTTTTCACATTACGCAAGAACCGATCTAAACAGACGGTATTATCAGCTGGCCAATGATGGTTTGTTCAGGTTCTGTAGATTAGATTGGATCGATTTCTGGCTTTCGAAGATTGCGCCGTGTCCAGCAAATGTACATACGACTCACGAACTACTTAAGCGCCCGTAATACAACACCTTACATATTGATTGTGTTAAGGTGAGTCCGCATTACAAAATGCTCCTGGTGCGCTCGGATTTTTCAATTTGTCGTACCTGATAAGCAGGCTTCCTAGGAGCCGAGCATGCTAGATAATTTTAAGAAATAATATGTGAGTTTTGGCCTGCATCGTGATTCGATATTTCACATTACGCAGGAACGGACCTAAACAGACGGTATTATCAGCTGGCCTATGATAGTTTGTTCAGGCTCTGTAGATAAGATTTGTTCGATTGCTGGCTTCCGAAGATTGCGCCGTGTCCAGCGAATGTACATACGACTCACGAACTACTTAAGCGCCCGTAATACAATCATCCTACATATTGATTGTGTTAAGGTGAGTCCGCATTACAAAATGCTCCGAGTGCGCTCGGATTTTTGAATTAGTCGTATTTGATAAGCAGGCTTCCTAGTAGCCGAGCTTGCTAGATAAATTTGAGAAATAATATGTGAGTTTTGGCCTGCATCGTGATTCGATATTTCACATTACGCAGGAACGGACCTAAACAGACGGTATTATCAGCTGGCCAATGATGGTTTGTTCACGGACTCTAGATAAGATTGGTTCGATTGCTGGCTTCCGAAGATTGCGCCGTGTCCAGTAAAAGGACATACGACTCAAGTACTAATCAAGCGCCCGTAATACAATCACCTTACATATTGATTGTGTTAAGGTGAGTCCACATTACAAAATGCTCCGAGTGCGCTCGGATTTTTCAATTAGTCGTATCTGATAAGCAGGCTTCCTAGTAGCCGAGCTTGCTAGATAATTTTGAGAAATAATATGTGAGTTTTGGCCTGCAACGTGATTCGATTTTTAACATTACGCAAGAACCGACCTAAAATACGGTGTTTTCAGCTGGCCAATGATGGTTTGTTCAGGTTCTGTAGATAAGATTGGTTCGATTGCTGGCTTTCGAAGATTGCGCCGTGTCCAGCGAATGTACATACGACTCACGAACTACTTAAGCGCCCGTAATACAATCACCTTACATATTGATTGTCTTAAGGCGAGTCCGCATTACAAAATGCTCCTGGTGCCCTCGGATTTTTCAATTTGTCGTACCTGATAAGCATGCTTCCTAGGAGCCGAGCTTGCTAGATAATTTTGAAAAATAATATGTGAGTTTTGGCCTGCATCGTGATTCGATATTTCACATTACGCAAGAACCGATCTAAACAGACGGTATTATCAGCTGGCCAATGATGGTTTGTTCACGGTCTGTAGATAAGATTGGTTCGATTGCTGGCTTCCGAAGATTGCGTCGTGTCCAGTAAAAGGACATACGACTCAAGAACTAATCAAGCGCCCGTAATACAATCACCTTACATATTGATTGTCTTAAGGTGAGTCCGCATTACAAAATGCTCCGAGTGCGCTCGGATTTTTCAATTATTCGTATCTGAAAAGCAGGCTTCCTAGTAGCCGAGCTTGCTAGATAATTTTGAGAAATAATATGTGAGTTTTGGCCTGCATCGTGATTCGATATTTCACATTACGCAGGAACGGAACTAAACAGACGGTATTTTCAGCTGGCCAATGATAGTTTGTTCAGGGTCTGTAGATAAGATTGGTTCGATTGCTGGCTTCCGAAGATTGCGCCGTGTCCAGCGAATGTACATACGACTCACGAACTACTTAAGCGCCCGTAATACAATCATCTTACATATTGATTGTGTTAAGGTGAGTCCGCATTACAAAATGCTCCGAGTGCGCTCGGATTTTTCAGTTAGTCGTATCTGATAAACAGGCTTCCTAGTAGCCGAGCTTGCTAAATAATTTTGAGAAATAAAATGTGAGTTTTGGCCTGCATCGTGATTCGATATTTCACATTACGCAGGAACGGACCGAAACAGACGGTATTATCAGCTGGCCAATGATAGTTTGTTCAGGGTCTGTAGATAAGATTGGTTCGATTGCTGGCTTTCGAAGATTGCGCCGTGTCCAGCGAATGTACATACGACTCACGAACTACTTAAGAGCCCGTAATGCAATCATCTTACATATTGATTGTGTTAAGGTGAGTCCGCATTACAAAATGCTCCGAGTGCGCTCGGATTTTTCAATTAGTCGTATTTGATAAGCAGGCTTCCTAGTAGCCGAGCTTGCTAGATAATTTTGAGAAATAATCTGTGAGTTTTGGCCTGCATCGTGATTCGATATTTCACATTACGCAGGAACGGAACTAAACAGACGGTATTATCAGCTGGCCAATGATAGTTTGTTAAGGGTCTGTAGATAAGATTGGTTCGATTGCTGGCTTCCCAAGATTGCGCCGTGTCCAGCGAATGTACATACGACTCACAAACTACTTAAGCGCCCGTAATACAATCATCTTACATATTGATTGTGTTAAGGTGAGTCCGCATTACAAAATGCTCCGAGTGCGCTCGGATTTTTCAATTATTCGTATCTGATAAGCAGGCTTCCTAGTGGCCGAGCTTGCTAGATAATTTTGAGAAATAATATGTGAGTTTTGGCCTGCATCGTGATTCGATATTTCACATTACGCAAGAACCGATCTAAACAGACGGTATTATCAGCTGGCCAATGATGGTTTGTTCACGGTCTGTAGATAAGATTGGTTCGATTGCTGGCTTCCGAAGATTGCGTCGTGTCCAGTAAAAGGACATACGACTCAAGAACTAATCAAGCGCCCGTAATACAATCACCTTACATATTGATTGTCTTAAAGTGAGTCCGCATTACAAAATGCTCCGAGTGCGCTCGGATTTTTCAATTAGTCGTATCTGAAAAGCAGGCTTCCTAGTAGCCGAGCTTGCTAGATAATTTTGAGAAATAATATGTGAGTTTTGGCCTGCATCGTGATTCGATATTTCACATTACGCAGGAACGGAACTAAACAGACGGTATTATCAGCTGGCCAATGATAGTTTGTTCAGGGTCTGTAGATAAGATTGGTTCGATTGCTGGCTTCCGAAGATTGCGCCGTGTCCAGCGAATGTACATACGACTCACGAACTACTTAAGCGCCCGTAATATAATCATCTTACATATTGATTGTGTTAAGGTGAGTCCGCATTACAAAATGCTCCGAGTGCTCTCGGATTTTTCAATTATTGGTATCTGATAAACAGGCTTCCTAGTGGCTGAGCTTGCTAGATAATTTTGAGACATAATATGTGAGTTATGGCCTGCATCGTGATTCGATATTTCACATTACGCAGGAACGGACCTAAACAGACGGTATTATCAGCGGGCCAATGAAGGTTTGTTCACGGACTCTAGATAAGATTGGTTCGATTGCTGGCTTCCGAAGATTGCGCCGTGTCCAGCAAATGTACATACGACTCACAAACTACTTAAGCGCCCGTAATACAATCATTTGACATATTGATTGTGTTAAGGTGAGTCCGCATTACAAAATGCTCCGAGTGCGCTCGGATTTTTCAATTAGTCGTATCTGATAAGCAGGCTTCCTATTAGCCGAGCTTGCTAGATAATTTTGAGAAATAAAATGTGAGTTTTGGCCTGCATCGTGATTCGATATTTCACATTACGCAAGAACCGATCTAAACAGACGGTATTATCAGCTGGCCAATGATGGCTTGTTCAGGGTCTGTAGATAAGATTGGTTCGATTGCTAGCTTACGACGATTGCGCCGTGTCCAGTAAAAGGACATACGACTCACGAACTACTTAAGCGCCCGTAATACAATCATCTTACATATTGATTGTGTTAAGGTGAGTCCGCATTACAAAATACTCCGAGTGCGCTCGGATTTTTCAATTAGTCGTATCTGAGAAGCAGGCTTCCTAGTAGCCGAGCTTGCTAGATAATATTGAGAAATAATATGTGAGTTTTGGCCTGCATCGTGATTAGATTTTTCACATTACGCAAGAACGGACCTAAACAGACGGTATTATCAGCTGGCCAATGATAGTTTGTTCAGGGTCTGTAGATAAGATTGGATCGATTGCTGGCTTTAGAAGATTGCGCCGTGTCCAGCGAGTGTACATACGACTCACGAACTACTTAAGCGCCCGTAATACAATCACCTTACATATTGATTGTGTTAAAGTGAGTCCGCATTACAAAATGCTCCTGGTGCGCTCGGATTTTTCAATTTGTCGTACCTGATAAGCAGGCTTCCTAGGAGCCGAGCATGCTAGATAATTTTGAGAAATTATATGTGAGTTTTGGCCTGCATCGTGATTCGATATTTCACATTACGCAGGAACGGACCTAAACAGACGGTATTATCAGCTGGCCAATGATAGTTTGTTCAGGGTCTGTAGATAAGATTGGTTCGATTGCTGGCTTCCGAAGATTGCGCCGTGTCCAGCGAATGTACATACGACTCACAAACTACTTAAGCGCCCGTAATACAATCATCTTACATATTGATTGTGTTAAGGTGAGTCCGCATTACAAAATGCTTCGAGTGCGCTCGGATTTTTCAATTATTCGTATCTGATAAGCAGGCTTCCTAGTGGCTGAGCTTGCTAGATAATTTTGAGACATAATATGTGAGTTTTGGCCTGCATCGTGATTCGATTTTTCACATTACGCAAGAACCGATCTAAACAGACGGTATTATCAGCTGGCCAATGATGGTTTGTTCAGGTTCTGTAGATTAGATTGGATCGATTTCTGGCTTTCGAAGATTGCGCCGTGTCCAGCGAATGTACATACGACTCACGAACTAATCAAGCGCCCGTAATACAATCATCTTACATATTGATTGTGTTAAGGTGAGTCCGCATTACAAAATGCTCCGAGTGCGCTCGGATTTTTCAATTTGTCGTACCTGATAAGCAGGCTTCCTAGGAGCCGAGCATGCTAGATAATTTTGAGAAATAATATGTGAGTTATGGCCTGCATCGTGATTCGATATTTCACATTACGCAGGAACGGACCTAAACAGACGGTATTATCAGCGGGCCAATGATAGTTTGTTCAGGGTCTGTAGATAAGATTGGTTCGATTGCTGGCTTTCGAAGATTGCGCCGTGTCCAGCGAATGTACATACGACTCACGAACTACTTAAGCGCCCGTAATGCAATCATCTTACATATTGATTGTGTTAAGGTGAGTCCGCATTACAAAATGCTCCGAGTGCGCTCGGATTTTTCAATTAGTCGTATTTGATAAGCAGGCTTCCTAGTAGCCGAGCTTGCTAGATAATTTTGAGAAATAATATGTGAGTTATGGCCTGCATCGTGATTCGATATTTCACATTACGAAGGAACTGACCTAAACAGACGGTATTATCAGCGGGCCAATGAAGGTTTGTTCACGGACTCTAGATAAGATTGGTTCGATTGCTGGCTTCCGAAGATCGCGCCGTGTCTAGCAAATGTACATACGACTCATAAACTACTTAAGCGCCCGTAATACAATCATCTTACATATTGATTGTGTTAAGGTGAGTCCGCATTACAAAATGCTCCGAGTGCACTCGGATTTTTCAATTAGTCGTATCTGATAAGCAGGCTTCCTAGTAGCCGAGCTTGCTAGATAATATTGAGAAATAATATGTGAGTTTTGGCCTGCATCGTGATTAGATTTTTCACATTACGCAAGAACGGACCTAAACAGACGGTATTATCAGCTGGCCAATGATAGTTTGTTCAGGGTCTGTAGATAAGATTGGATCGATTGCTGGCTTTAGAAGATTGCGCCGTGTCCAGCGAGTGTACATACGACTCACGAACTACTTAAGCGCCCGTAATACAATCACCTTACATATTGATTGTGTTAAAGTGAGTCCGCATTACAAAATGCTCCTGGTGCGCTCGGATTTTTCAATTTGTCGTACCTGATAAGCAGGCTTCCTAGGAGCCGAGCATGCTAGATAATTTTGAGAAATTATATGTGAGTTTTGGCCTGCATCGTGATTCGATATTTCACATTACGCAGGAACGGACCTAAACAGACGGTATTATCAGCTGGCCAATGATAGTTTGTTCAGGGTCTGTAGATAAGATTGGTTCGATTGCTGGCTTCCGAAGATTGCGCCGTGTCCAGCGAATGTACATACGACTCACAAACTACTTAAGCGCCCGTAATACAATCATCTTACATATTGATTGTGTTAAGGTGAGTCCGCATTACAAAATGCTTCGAGTGCGCTCGGATTTTTCAATTATTCGTATCTGATAAGCAGGCTTCCTAGTGGCTGAGCTTGCTAGATAATTTTGAGACATAATATGTGAGTTTTGGCCTGCATCGTGATTCGATTTTTCACATTACGCAAGAACCGATCTAAACAGACGGTATTATCAGCTGGCCAATGATGATTTGTTCAGGTTCTGTAGATTAGATTGGATCGATTTCTGGCTTTCGAAGATTGCGCCGTGTCCAGCGAATGTACATACGACTCACGAACTAATCAAGCGCCCGTAATACAATCATCTTACATATTGATTGTGTTAAGGTGAGTCCGCATTACAAAATGCTCCTGGTGCGCTCGGATTTTTCAATTTGTCGTACCTGATAAGCAGGCTTCCTAGGAGCCGAGCATGCTAGATAATTTTGAGAAATAATATGTGAGTTTTGGCCTGCATCGTGATTCGATATTTCACATTACGCAGGAACGGACCTAAACAGACGGTATTATCAGCTGGCCAATGATAGTTTGTTCAGGGTCTGTAGATAAGATTTGTTCGATTGCTGGCTTCCGAAGATTGCGCCGTGTCCAGCGAATGTACATACGACTCACGAACTACTTAAGCGCCCGTAATACAATCATCCTACATATTGATTGTGTTAAGGTGAGTCCGCATTACAAAATGTTCCGAGTGCGCTCGGATTTTTCAATTACTCGTATTTGATAAGCAGGCTTCCTAGTAGCCGAGCTTGCTAGATAATTTTGAGAAATAATATGTGAGTTTTGGCCTGCATCGTGATTCGATATTTCACATTACGCAGGAACGGACCTAAACAGACGGTATTATCAGCTGGCCAATGATGGTTTGTTCACGGACTCTAGATAAGATTGGTTCGATTGCTGGCTTCCGAAGATTGCGTCGTGTCCAGTAAAAGGACATACGACTCAAGAACTGATCAAGCGCCCGTAATACAATCACCTTACATATTGATTGTCTTAAGGTGAGTCCGCATTACAAAATGCTCCGAGTGCGCTCGGATTTTTCAATTAGTCGTATCTGAAAAGCAGGCTTCCTAGTAGCCGAGCTTGCTAGATAATTTTGAGAAATAATATGTGAGTTTTGGCCTGCATCGTGATTCGATATTTCACATTACGCAGGAACGGAACTAAACAGACGGTATTATCAGCTGGCCAATGATAGTTTGTTCAGGGTCTGTAGATAAGATTGGTTCGATTGCTGGCTTCCGAAGATTGCGCCGTGTCCAGCGAATGTACATACGACTCACGAACTACTTAAGCACCCGTAATACAATCATCTTACATATTGATTGTGTTAAGGTGAGTCCGCATTACAAAATGCTCCGAGTGCGCTCGGATTTTTCAATTATTCGTATCTGATAAGCAGGCTTCCTAGTGGCTGAGCTTGCTAGATAATTTCGAGACATAATATGTGAGTTTTGGCCTGCATCGTGATTAGATTTTTCACATTACGCAAGAACCGATCTAAACAGACGGTATCATCAGCTGGCCAATGATGGTTTGTTCAGGTTCTGTAGATTAGATTGGATCGATTTCTGGCTTTCGAAGATTGCGCCGTGTCCAGCGAATGTACATACGACTCACGAACTAATCAAGCGCCCGTAATACAATCATCTTACATATTGATTGTGTTAAGGTGAGTCCGCATTACAAAATGCTCCGAGTGCGCTCGGATTTTTCAATTTGTCGTACCTGATAAGCAGGCTTCCTAGGAGCCGAGCATGCTAGATAATTTTGAGAAATTATATGTGAGTTTTGGCCTGCATCGTGATTCGATATTTCACATTACGCAGAAACGGACCGAAACAGACGGTATTATCAGCTGGCCAATGATAGTTTGTTCAGGGTCTGTAGATAAGATTGGTTCGATTGCTGGCTTCCGAAGATTGCGCCGTGTCCAGCAAATGTACATACGACTCACAAACTACTTAAGCGCCCGTAATACAATCATCTTACATATTGATTGTGTTAAGGTGAGTCCGCATTACAAAATGCTCCGAAGGCGCTCGGATTTTTCAATTAGTCGTATCTGATAAACAGGCTTCCTAGTAGCCGAGCTTGCTAGATAATTTTGAGAAATAAAATGTGAGTTTTGGCCTGCATCGTGATTCGATATTTCACATTACGCAGGAACGGACCGAAACAGACGGTATTATCAGCTGGCCAATGATAGTTTGTTCAGGGTCTGTAGATAAGATTGGTTCGATTGCTGGCTTCCGAAGATTGCGCCGTGTCCAGCAAATGTACATACGACTCACAAACTACTTAAGCGCCCGTAATACAATCATCTTACATATTGATTGTGTTAAGGTGAGTCCGCATTACAAAATGCTCCGAGTGCGCTCGGATTTTTCAATTAGTCGTATCTGATAAACAGGCTTCCTAGTAGCCGAGCTTGCTAGATAATTTTGAGAAATAAAATGTGAGTTTTGGCCTGCATCGTGATTCGATTTTTCACATTACGCAAGAACCGATCTAAACAGACGGTGTTATCAGCTGGCCAATGATGGTTTGTTCAGGGTCTGTAGATAAGATTGGTTCGATTGCTGGCTTCCTAAGATTGCGCCGTGTCCAGTAAAAGGACATACGACTCACGAACTACTCAAGTGCCCGTAATACAATCACCTTACATATTGATTGTGTTAAGGTGAGTCCGCAATACAAAATGCTCCTGGTGCGCTCGGATTTCTCAATTTGTCGTACCTGATAAGCAGGCTTCCTAGGAGCCGAGCATGCTAGATAATTTTGAGAAATAATATGTGAGTTTTGGCCTGCATCGTGATTCGATATTTCACATTACGCAGGAACGGACCTAAACCGACGGTATTATCAGCTGGCCAATGATAGTTTGTTCAGGGTCTGTAGATAAGATTGGTTCGATTGCTGGCTTCCGAAGATTGCGCCGTGTCCAGCGAATGTACGTACGACTCACGAACTACTTAAGCGCCCGTAATGCAATCATCTTACATACTGATTGTGTTAAGGTGAGTCCGCATTAAAAAATGCTCCGAGTGCGCTCGGATTTTTCAATTAGTCGTATCTGATATGCAGGCTTCCTAGTAGCCGAGCTTGCTAGATAATTTTGAGAAATAATATGTGAGTTTTGGCCTGCAACGTGATTCGATTTTTAACATTACGCAAGAACCGACCTAAAATACGGTGTTTTCAGCTGGCCAATGATGGTTTGTTCAGGTTCTGTAGATAAGATTGGTTCGATTGCTGGCTTTCGAAGATTGCGCCGTGTCCAGCGAATGTACATACGACTCACGAACTACTTAAGCGCCCGTAATACAATCACCTTACATATTGATTGTCTTAAGACGAGTCCGCATTACAAAATGCTCCTGGTGCCCTCGGATTTTTCAATTTGTCGTACCTGATAAGCAGGCTTCCTAGGAGCCGAGCTTGCTAGATAATTTTGAGAAATAATATGTGAGTTTTGGCCTGCATCGTGATTCGATATTTCACATTACGCAAGAACCGATCTAAACAGACGGTATTATCAGCTGGCCAATGATGGTTTGTTCACGGTCTGTAGATAAGATTGGTTCGATTGCTGGCTTCCGAAGATTGCGCCGTGTCCAGTAAAAGGACATACGACTCAAGAACTAATCAAGCGCCCGTAATACAATCATCTTACATATTGATTGTCTTAAGGTGAGTCCGCATTACAAAATGCTCCGAGTGCGCTCGGATTTTTCAATTAGTCGTATCTGATAAGCAGGCTTCCTAGTAGCCGAGCTTGCTAGATAATTTTGAGAAATAATCTGTGAGTTTTGGCCTGCATCGTGATTCGATATTTCACATTACGCAGGAACGGAACTAAACAGACGGTATTATCAGCTGGCCAATGATAGTTTGTTCAGGGTCTGTAGATAAGATTGGTTCGATTGCTGGCTTCCGAAGATTGCGCCGTGTCCAGCGAATGTACATACGACTCACGAACTACTTAAGCGCCCGTAATACAATCATCTTACATATTGATTGTGTTAAGGTGAGTCCGCATTACAAAATGCTCCGAGTGCGCTCGGATTTTTCAATTTGTCGTACCTGATAAGCAGGCTTCCTAGGAGCCGAGCATGCTAGATAATTTTGAGAAATTATATCTGAGTTTTGGCCTGCATCGTGATTCGATATTTCACATTACGCAGAAACGGACCGAAACAGACGGTATTATCAGCTGGCCAATGATAGTTTGTTCAGGGTCTGTAGATAAGATTGGTTCGATTGCTGGCTTCCGAAGATTGCGCCGTGTCCAGCAAATGTACATACGACTCACAAACTACTTAAGCGCCCGTAATACAATCATCTTACATATTGATTGTGTTAAGGTGAGTCCGCATTACAAAATGCTCCGAGTGCGCTCGGATTTTTCAATTAGTCGTATCTGATAAACAGGCTTCCTAGTAGCCGAGCTTGCTAGATAATTTTGAGAAATAAAATGTGAGTTTTGGCCTGCATCGTGATTCGATATTTCACATTACGCAGGAACGGACCGAAACAGACGGTATTATCAGCTGGCCAATGACAGTTTGTTCAGGGTCTGTAGATAAGATTGGTTCGATTGCTGGCTTCCGAAGATTGCACCGTGTCCAGCAAATGTACATACGACTCACAAACTACTTAAGCGCCCGTAATACAATCATCTTACATATTGATTGTGTTAAGGTGAGTCCGCATTACAAAATGCTCCGAGTGCGCTCGGATTTTTCAATTAGTCGTATCTGATAAACAGGCTTCCTAGTAGCCGAGCTTGCTAGATAATTTTGAGAAATAAAATGTGAGTTTTGGCCTGCATCGTGATTCGATTTTTCACATTACGCAAGAACCGATCTAAACAGACGGTGTTATCAGCTGGCCAATGATGGTTTGTTCAGGGTCTGTAGATAAGATTGGTTCGATTGCTGGCTTCCTAAGATTGCGCCGTGTCCAGTAAAAGGACATACGACTCACGAACTACTCAAGTGCCCGTAATACAATCACCTTACATATTGATTGTGTTAAGGTTAGTCCGCAATACAAAATGCTCCTGGTGCGCTCGGATTTCTCAATTTGTCGTACCTGATAAGCAGGCTTCCTAGGAGCCGAGCATGCTAGATAATTTTGAGAAATAATACGTGAGTTTTGGCCTGCATCGTGATTCGATATTTCACATTACGCAGGAACGGACCTAAACAGACGGTATTATCAGCTGGCCAATGATAGTTTGTTCAGGGTCTGTAGATAAGATTGGTTCGATTGCTGGCTTCCGAAGATTGCGCCGTGTCCAGCGAATGTACGTACGACTCACGAACTACTTAAGCGCCCGTAATGCAATCATCTTACATATTGATTGTGTTAAGGTGAGTCCGCATTAAAAAATGCTCCGAGTGCGCTCGGATTTTTCAATTAGTCGTATTTGATAAGCAGGCTTCCTAGTAGCCGAGCTTGCTAGATAATTTTGAGAAATAATATGTGAGTTATGGCCTGCATCGTGATTCGATATTTCACATTACGCAGGAACGGACCTAAACAGACGGTATTATCAGCTGGCCAATGAAGGTTTGTTCACGGACTCTAGATAAGATTGGTTCGATCGCTGGTTCCGAAGATTGCGCCGTGTCCAGTAAAAGGACATACGACTCAAGTACTAATCAAGCGCCCGTAATACAATCACCTTACATATTGATTGTGTTAAGGTGAGTCCGCATTACAAAATGCTCCGAGTGCGCTCGGATTTTTCAATTAGTCGTATCTGATATGCAGGCTTCCTAGTAGCCGAGCTTGCTAGATAATTTTGAGAAATAATATGTGAGTTTTGGCCTGCAACGTGATTCGATTTTTAACATTACGCAAGAACCGACCTAAAATACGGTGTTTTCAGCTGGATAATGATGGTTTGTTCAGGTTCTGTAGATAAGATTGGTTCGATTGCTGGCTTTCGAAGATTGCGCCGTGTCCAGCGAATGTACATACGACTCACGAACTACTTAAGCGCCCGTAATACAATCATCTTACATATTGATTGTGTTAAGGTGAGTCCGCATTACAAAATGCTCCGAGTGCGCTCGGATTTTTCAATTAGTCGTACCTGATAAGCAGGCTTCCTAGGAGCCGAGCTTGCTAGATAATTTTGAGAAATAATATGTGAGTTTTGGCCTGCATCGTGATTCGATATTTCACATTACGCAAGAACCGATCTAAACAGACGGTGTTTCTGCGCGGCAGTCTGAATCATGCGCTGCCGATTATAGGCGCAGAAGCCTGTCTATTGGGTTATCTACGGATGCTAATCGTTGTAATTCATACACGTGATCCATGACTTTAATAACACAATAGCACGCCCAACTTGATGATGATAGCTCATACTTAGCACAGCAACAGCAACATACAGCCGGCGAACGTAACAGAATCAAGATAAACGTAACTAATGTAAGATTTACAATTAATTTTGCGTCAACGTAAATAACCAACAAATGGTGGTCCGCAGACGCTTTATATAGCGGTAAGAACAGCCTATCTGAAAAGGCTTGATTACAAATGATTACTAAAATCAGGATTAACAAATAAAATGCGCAAGCGCGAACACTCCTCCATTTGACTGATCCCAGTCAACAGAATTATCAATGTAATACACGGTCCGAATCACTCGAATCATCATCCACATAGGCAAAGTGAGATTGTACAATGACCAACATACAAAGAGCTGCTGAACCTCCGATCCAAAATACAATATATATATATCACCCTAAATAGTAGAAAGGCGTTCACCAGCTCTACAAGCGATGAGAATGAATCACTTTTTAAATGGTAGGGTGGCGTTCGACTCTCTACAGGCGAGAAGAATAAATTATTTGGAATAAATATGGAAGCAGTCAGCAACTACACAAGCGATGATAATAGATCACTTTGAATTGGTAACGAGGCGTTCAGCATGTCTACAAGCGACGAGAATAAATCACTATGAATGAACGCAGACAATCGAACGCGACTCAACTTGGACAGTTTCACTTAGGCGCGTGATGATGACTCTCGATGTCGGATGAATCGTATCTCACTCTGGAAAATTCGTCACCTTCGGAAAAGTCGAAATAATCTTAGAGGCGTCCCCGCAACGTGCAATAGCTCGAAATGAATATTCCGGAATCATAACAATATTTCCGGCATTGCTCGGTAGAAATTCTTCAAATAGCCGAATTCTCGTTTCGATGCGAGGTGCCTGACACAAATCTAACAGACGGTGAGCGTCAATACAATGAGGCAACGGTAGCAGGGGCGAAACTGAAGGGACTGCGCAGAGGAATGAATGTATGTGCAGAGAAATTGTACCGTCTCGACCCTCTGCTGCCTTGAATGCCAATCCGCGTCATCGTCAGGTGCAGTTCTCGATCATCTCCAAGAGGCCGTTTCAATCTTCCGCATCCAACGTTTGTGCATTTCTGTCGGCAACTGTGACTCAAGCACCCGAGTGAATATGGTCCCTGGTGATATCATCTGGAGAGATAATATACTCTCCATGCAGTTGCGCTGCCATCTTTGCAATGATCCTGAATGTGGAAGCCATGCAATCGATGCGACTTTCAGACAAACGGAGGGAGAATGCTGTAAACAAGATCAACGCGTTGTTGGAATACGAAAACTGAACTGACGGAATGAAACCGAACTCTTGATTGGCGAGACGGTGAACGATGAACATAGAATATGGAAACATCGCAATCGTCCGCTCCGTCCAAGAGAAAACGCACTCTTCAATGTAGAGAGCATTCGAAAGTAAATCTTCCATCGGCGAATTGATTGTAGATTGCAAATTAATTGTAAATTGTTTCTGCGCGGCAGTCTGAATCATGCGCTGCCGATTATAGGCGCAGAAGCCTGTCTATTGGGTTATCTACGGATGCTAATCGTTGTAATTCATACACGTGATCCATGACTTTAATAACACAATAGCACGCCCAACTTGATGATGATAGCTCATACTTAGCACAGCAACAGCAACATACAGCCGGCGAACGTAACAGAATCAAGATAAACGTAACTAATGTAAGATTTACAATTAATTTTGCGTCAACGTAAATAACCAACAAATGGTGGTCCGCAGACGCTTTATATAGCGGTAAGAACAGCCTATCTGAAAAGGCTTGATTACAAATGATTACTAAAATCAGGATTAACAAATAAAATGCGCAAGCGCGAACAGACGGTATTATCAGCTGGCCAATGATGGTTTGTTCACGGTCTGTAGATAAGATTGGTTCGATTGCTGGCTTCCGAAGATTGCGCCGTGTCCAGCGAATGTACATACGACTCACGAACTAATCAAGCGCCCGTAATACAATCATCTTACATATTGATTGTGTTAAGGTGAGTCCGCATTACAAAATGCTCCGAGTGCGCTCGGATTTTTCAATTAGTCGTATCTGATAAGCAGGCTTCCTAGTAGCCGAGCTTGCTAGATAATTTTGAGAAATAATCTGTGAGTTTTGGCCTGCATCGTGATTCGATATTTCACATTACGCAAGAACCGATCTAAACAGACGGTATTATCAGCTGGCCAATGATGGTTTGTTCACGGTCTGTAGATAAGATTGGTTCGATTGCTGGCTTCCGAAGATTGCGCCGTGTCCAGTAAAAGGACATACGACTCAAGAACTAATCAAGCGCCCGTAATACAATCATCTTACATATTGATTGTCTTAAGGTGAGTCCGCATTACAAAATGCTCCGAGTGCGCTCGGATTTTTCAATTATTCGTATCTGATAAGCAGGCTTCCTAGTGGCCGAGCTTGCTAGATAATTTTGAGAAATAATATGTGAGTTTTGGCCTGCATCGTGATTCGATTTTTCACATTACGCAATAACCGATCTAAACAAACGGTATTATCAGCTGGCCAATGATGGTTTGTTCAGGTTCTGTAGATTAGATTGGATCGATTTCTGGCTTTCGAAGATTGCGCCGTGTCCAGCGAATGTACATACGACTCACGAACTAATCAAGCGCCCGTAATACAATCATCTTACATATTGATTGTGTTAAGGTGAGTCCGCATTACAAAATGCTCCGAGTGCGCTCGGATTTTTCAATTTGTCGTACGTGATAAGCAGGCTTCCTAGGAGCCGAGCATGCTAGATAATTTTGAGAAATTATATGTGAGTTTTGGCCTGCATCGTGATTCGATATTTCACATTACGCAGGAACGGACCGAAACAGACGGTATTATCTGCTGGCCAATGATAGTTTGTTCAGGGTCTGTAGATAAGATTGGTTCGATTGATGGCTTCCGAAGATTGCGCCGTGTCCAGCAAATGTACATACGACTCACAAACTACTTAAGCGCCCTTAATACAATCATCTTACATATTGATTGTGTTAAGGTGAGTCCGCATTACAAAATGCTCCGAGTGCGCTCGGATTTTTCAATTAGTCGTATCTGATAAGCAGGCTTCCTAGTAGCCGAGCTTGCTAGATAATTTTGAGAAATAATCTGTGAGTTTTGGCCTGCATCGTGATTCGATATTTCACATTACGCAGGAACGGAACTAAGCAGACGGTATTATCAGCTGGCCAATGATAGTTTGTTCAGGGTCTGTAGATAAGATTGGTTCGATTGCTGGCTTCCGAAGATTGCGCCGTGTCCAGCGAATGTACGTACGACTCACGAACTACTTAAGCGCCCGTAATGCAATCATCTTACATATTGATTGTGTTAAGGTGAGTCCGCATTAAAAAATGCTCCGAGTGCGCTCGGATTTTTCAATTAGTCGTATTTGATAAGCAGGCTTCCTAGTAGCCGAGCTTGCTAGATAATTTTGAGAAATAATATGTGAGTTATGGCCTGCATCGTGATTCGATATTTCACATTACGCAGGAACGGACCTAAACAGACGGTATTATCAGCTGGCCAATGAAGGTTTGTTCACGGACTCTAGATAAGATTGGTTCGATTGCTGGCTTCCGAAGATTGCGCCGTGTCCAGTAAAAGGACATACGACTCAAGTACTAATCAAGCGCCCGTAATACAATCACCTTACATATTGATTGTGTTAAGGTGAGTCCGCATTACAAAATGCTCCGAGTGCGCTCGGATTTTTCAATTAGTCGTATCTGATATGCAGGCTTCCTAGTAGCCGAGCTTGCTAGATAATTTTGAGAAATAATATGTGAGTTTTGGCCTGCAACGTGATTCGATTTTTAACATTACGCAAGAACCGACCTAAAATACGGTGTTTTCAGCTGGCCAATGATGGTTTGTTCAGGTTCTGTAGATAAGATTGGTTCGATTGCTGGCTTTCGAAGATTGCGCCGTGTCCAGCGAATGTACATACGACTCACGAACTACTTAAGCGCCCGTAATACAATCACCTTACATATTGATTGTCTTAAGACGAGTCCGCATTACAAAATGCTCCTGGTGCCCTCGGATTTTTCAATTTGTCGTACCTGATAAGCAGGCTTCCTAGGAGCCGAGCTTGCTAGATAATTTTGAGAAATAATATGTGAGTTTTGGCCTGCATCGTGATTCGATATTTCACATTACGCAAGAACCGATCTAAACAGACGGTATTATCAGCTGGCCAATGATGGTTTGTTCACGGTCTGTAGATAAGATTGGTTCGATTGCTGGCTTCCGAAGATTGCGCCGTGTCCAGTAAAAGGACATACGACTCAAGAACTAATCAAGCGCCCGTAATACAATCATCTTACATATTGATTGTCTTAAGGTGAGTCCGCATTACAAAATGCTCCGAGTGCGCTCGGATTTTTCAATTAGTCGTATCTGATAAGCAGGCTTCCTAGTAGCCGAGCTTGCTAGATAATTTTGAGAAATAATCTGTGAGTTTTGGCCTGCATCGTGATTCGATATTTCACATTACGCAGGAACGGAACTAAACAGACGGTATTATCAGCTGGTCAATGATAGTTTGTTCAGGGTATGTAGATAAGATTGGTTCGATTGCTGGCTTCCGAAGATTGCGCCGTGTCCAGCGAATGTACATACGACTCACGAACTACTTAAGCGCCCGTAATACAATCATCTTACATATTGATTGTGTTAAGGTGAGTCCGCATTACAAAATGCTCCGAGTGCGCTCGGATTTTTCAATTATTCGTATCTGATAAGCAGGCTTCCTAGTGGCCGAGCTTGCTAGATAATTTTGAGAAATAATATGTGAGTTTTGGCCTGCATCGTGATTCGATTTTTCACATTACGCAATAACCGATCTAAACAAACGGTATTATCAGCTGGCCAATGATGGTTTGTTCAGGTTCTGTAGATTAGATTGGATCGATTTCTGGCTTTCGAAGATTGCGCCGTGTCCAGCGAATGTACATACGACTCACGAACTAATCAAGCGCCCGTAATACAATCATCTTACATATTGATTGTGTTAAGGTGAGTCCGCATTACAAAATGCTCCGAGTGCGCTCGGATTTTTCAATTTGTCGTACCTGATAAGCAGGCTTCCTAGGAGCCGAGCATGCTAGATAATTTTGAGAAATTATATGTGAGTTTTGGCCTGCATCGTTATTCGATATTTCACATTACGCAGGAACGGACCGAAACAGACGGTATTATCTGCTGGCCAATGATAGTTTGTTCAGGGTCTGTAGATAAGATTGGTTCGATTGCTGGCTTCCGAAGATTGCGCCGTGTCCAGCAAATGTACATACGACTCACAAACTACTTAAGCGCCCGTAATACAATCATCTTACATATTGATTGTGTTAAGGTGAGTCCGCATTACAAAATGCTCCGAGTGCGCTCGGATTTTTCAATTAGTCGTATCTGATAAGCAGGCTTCCTAGTAGCCGAGCTTGCTAGATAATTTTGAGAAATAATCTGTGAGTTTTGGCCTGCATCGTGATTCGATATTTCACATTACGCAGGAACGGAACTAAACAGACGGTATTATCAGCTGGCCAATGATAGTTTGTTCAGGGTCTGTAGATAAGATTGGTTCGATTGCTGGCTTCCGAAGATTGCGCCGTGTCCAGCGAATGTACATACGACTCACGAACTACTTAAGCGCCCGTAATACAATCATCTTACATATTGATTGTGTTAAGGTGAGTCCGCATTACAAAATGCTCCGAGTGCGCTCGGATTTTTCAATTATTCGTATCTGATAAGCAGGCTTCCTAGTGGCCGAGCTTGCTAGATAATTTTGAGAAATAATAAGTGAGTTTTGGCCTGCATCGTGATTCGATTTATCACATTACGCAAGAACCGATCTAAACAAACGGTATTATCAGCTGGCCAATGATGGTTTGTTCAGGTTCTGTAGATTAGATTGGATCGATTTCTGGCTTTCGAAGATTGCGCCGTGTCCAGCGAATGTACATACGACTCACGAACTAATCAAGCGCCCGTAATACAATCATCTTACATATTGATTGTGTTAAGGTGAGTCCGCATTACAAAATGCTCCGAGTGCGCTCGGATTTTTCAATTATTCGTATCTGATAAGCAGGCTTCCTAGGAGCCGAGCATGCTAGTTAATTTTGAGAAATTATATGTGAGTTTTGGCCTGCATCGTGATTCGATATTTCACATTACGCAGGAACGGACCGAAACAGACGGTATTATCTGCTGGCCAATGATAGTTTGTTCAGGGTCTGTAGATAAGATTGGTTCGATTGCTGGCTTCCGAAGATTGCGCCGTGTCCAGCAAATGTACATACGACTCACAAACTACTTAAGCGCCCGTAATACAGTCATCTTACATATTGATTGTGTTAAGGTGAGTCCGCATTACAAAATGCTCCGAGTGCGCTCGGATTTTTCAATTAGTCGTATCTGATAAGCAGGCTTCCTAGTAGCCGAGCTTGCTAGATAATTTTGAGAAATAATCTGTGAGTTTTGGCCTGCATCGTGATTCGATATTTCACATTACGCAGGAACGGAACTAAACAGACGGTATTATCAGCTGGCCAATGATAGTTTGTTCAGGGTCTGTAGATAAGATTGGTTCGATTGCTGGCTTCCGAAGATTGCGCCGTGTCCAGCGAATGTACATACGACTCACGAACTACTTAAGCGCCCGTAATACAATCATCTTACATATTGATTGTGTTAAGGTGAGTCCGCATTACAAAATGCTCCGAGTGCGCTCGGATTTTTCAATTATTCGTATCTGATAAGCAGGCTTCCAAGTGGCCGAGCTTGCTAGATAATTTTGAGAAATAATATGTGAGTTTTGGCCTGCATCGTGATTCGATTTTTCACATTACGCAAGAACCGATCTAAACAATCGGTATTATCAGCTGGCCAATGATGGTTTGTTCAGGTTCTGTAGATTAGATTGGATCGATTTCTGGCTTTCGAAGATTGCGCCGTGTCCAGCGAATGTACATACGACTCACGAACTAATCAAGCGCCCGTAATACAATCATCTTACATATTGATTGTGTTAAGGTGAGTCCGCATTACAAAATGCTCCGAGTGCGCTCGGATTTTTCAATTTGTCGTACCTGATAAGCAGGCTTCCTAGGAGCCGAGCATGCTAGATAATTTTGAGAAATTATATGTGAGTTTTGGCCTGCATCGTGATTCGATATTTCACATTACGCAGGAACGGACAGAAACAGACGGTATTATCTGCTGGCCAATGATAGTTTGTTCAGGGTCTGTAGATAAGATTGGTTCGATTGCTGGCTTCCGAAGATTGCGCCGTGTCCAGTAAAAGGAAATACGACTCACGAACTACTTAAGTGCCCGTAATACAATCACCTTACATATTGATTGTGTTAAGGTGAGTCCGCATTACAAAATGCTCCTGGTGCGCTCGGATTTTTCAATTAGTCGTACCTGATAAGCAGGCTTCCTAGGAGCCGAGCATGCTAGATAATTTTGAGAAATAATATGTGAGTTTTGGCCTGCATCGTGATGCGATATTTCACATTACGCAGGAACGGACCTAAACAGACGGTATTATCAGCTGGCCAATGATGGTTTGTTCACGGTCTGTAGATGAGATTGGTTCGATTGCTGGCTTCCGAAGATTGCGCCGTGTCCAGTAAAAGGACATACGACTCAAGAACTAATCAAGCGCCCGTAATACAATCACCTTACATATTGATTGTCTTAAGGTGAGTCCGCATTACAAAATGCTCCGAGTGCGCTCGGATTTTTCAATTAGTCGTATCTGATAAGCAGGCTTCCTAGTAGCCGAGCTTGCTAGATAATTTTGAGAAATAATCTGTGAGTTTTGGCCTGCATCGTGATTCGATATTTCACATTACGCAGGAACGGAACTAAACAGACGGTATTATCAGCTGGCCAAGCATAGTTTGTTCAGGGTCTGTAGATAAGATTGGTTCGATTGCTGGCTTCCGAAGATTGCGCCGTGTCCAGTAAAAGGACATACGACTCAAGTACTAATCAAGCGCCGTAATACAATCACCCTACATATTGATTGTGTTAAGGTGAGTCCGCATTACAAAATGCTCCGAGTGCGCTCTGATTTTTCAATTAGTCGTATTTGATAAGCAGGCTTCCTAGTAGCCGAGCTTGCTAGATAATTTTGAGAAATAATATGTGAGTTATGGCCTGCATCGTGATTCGATATTTCACATTACGCAGGAACGGACCTAAACAGACGGTATTATCAGCTGGCCAATGAAGGTTTGTTCACGGACTCTAGATAAGATTGGTTCGATTGCTGGCTTCCGAAGATTGCGCCGTGTCCAGTAAAAGGACATACGACTCAAGTACTAATCAAGCGCCCGTAATACAATCACCTTACATATTGATTGTGTTAAGGTGAGTCCGCATTACAAAATGCTCCGAGTGCGCTCGGATTTTTCAATTAGTCGTATCTGATAAGCAGGCTTCCTAGTAGCCGAGCTTGCTAGATAATTTTGAGAAATAATATGTGAGTTTTGGCCTGCAACGTGATTCGATTTTTAACATTACGCAAGAACCGACCTAAAATACGGTGTTTTCAGCTGGCCAATGATGGTTTGTTCAGGTTCTGTAGATAAGATTGGTTCGATTGCTGGCTTTCGAAGATTGCGCCGTGTCCAGCGAATGTACATACGACTCACGAACTACTTAAGCGCCCGTAATACAATCACCTTACATATTGATTGTCTTAAGGCGAGTCCGCATTACAAAATGCTCCTGGTGCCCTCGGATTTTTCAATTTGTCGTACCTGATAAGCAGGCTTCCTAGGAGCCGAGCTTGCTAGATAATTTTGAGAAACAATATGTGAGTTTTGGACTGCATCGTGATTCGATATTTCACATTACGCAAGAACCGATCTAAACAGACGGTATTATCAGCTGGCCAATGATGGTTTGTTCACGGTCTGTAGATGAGATTGGTTCGATTGCTGGCTTCCGAAGATTGCGCCGTGTCCAGTAAAAGGACATACGACTCAAGAACTAATCAAGCGCCCGTAATACAATCACCTTACATATTGATTGTCTTAAGGTGAGTCCGCATTACAAAATGCTCCGAGTGCGCTCGGATTTTTCAATTAGTCGTATCTGATAAGCAGGCTTCCTAGTAGCCGAGCTTGCTAGATAATTTTGAGAAATAATCTGTGAGTTTTGGCCTGCATCGTGATTCGATATTTCACATTACGCAGGAACGGAACTAAACAGACGATATTATCAGCTGGCCAAGCATAGTTTGTTCGGGGTCTGTAGATAAGATTGGTTCGATTGCTGGCTTCCGAAGATTGCGCCGTGTCCAGCGAATGTACATACGACTCACGAACTACTTAAGCGCCCGTAATACAATCATCTTACATATTGATTGTGTTAAGGTGAGTCCGCATTACAAAATGCTCCGAGTGCGCTCGGATTTTTCAATTATTCGTATCTGATAAGCAGGCTTCCCAGTGGCCGAGCTTGCTAGATAATTTTGAGAAATAATATGTGAGTTTTGGCCTGCATCGTGATTCGATTTTTCACATTACGCAAGAACCGATCTAAACAGACGGTATTATCAGCTGGCCAATGATGGTTTGTTCAGGTTCTGTAGATTAGATTGGATCGATTTCTGGCTTTCGAAGATTGCGCCGTGTCCAGCGAATGTACATACGACTCACGAACTAATCAAGTGCCCGTAATACAATCATCTTACATATTGATTGTGTTAAGGTGAGTCCGCATTACAAAATGCTCCGAGTGCGCTCGGATTTTTCAATTTGTCGTACCTGATAAGCAGGCTTCCTAGGAGCCGAGCATGCTAGATAATTTTGAGAAATTATATGCGAGTTTTGGCCTGCATCGTGATTCGATATTTCACATTACGCAGGAACGGACCGAAACAGACGGTATTATCAGCTGGCCAATGATAAATTGTTCAGGGTCTGTAGATAAGATTGGTTCGATTGCTGGCTTCCGAAGATTGCGCCGTGTCCAGTAAAAGGACATACGACTCACGAACTACTTAAGTGCCCGTAATACAATCACCTTACATATTGATTGTGTTAAGGTGAGTCCGCATTACAAAATGCTCCTGGTGCGCTCGGATTTTTCAATTAGTCGTACCTGATAAGCAGGCTTCCTAGGAGCCGAGCATGCTAGATAATTTTGAGAAATAATATGTGAGTTTTGGCCTGCATCGTGATTCGATATTTCACATTACGCAGGAACGGACCTAAACAGACGGTATTATCAGCTGGCCAATGATGGTTTGTTCACGGTCTGTAGATGAGATTGGTTCGATTGCTGGCTTCCGAAGATTGCGCCGTGTCCAGTAAAAGGACATACGACTCAAGAACTAATCAAGCGCCCGTAATACAATCACCTTACATATTGATTGTCTTAAGGTGAGTCCGCATTACAAAATGCTCCGAGTGCGCTCGGATTTTTCAATTAGTCGTATCTGATAAGCAGGCTTCCTAGTAGCCGAGCTTGCTAGATAATTTTGAGAAATAATCTGTGAGTTTTGACCTGCATCGTGATTCGATATTTCACATTACGCAGGAACGGAACTAAACAGACGGTATTATCAGCTGGCCAAGCATAGTTTGTTCAGGGTCTGTAGATAAGATTGGTTCGATTGCTGGCTTCCGAAGATTGCGCCGTGTCCAGTAAAAGGACATACGACTCAAGTACTAATCAAGCGCCCGTAATACAATCACCTTACATATTGATTGTGTTAAGGTGAGTCCGCATTACAAAATGCTCCGAGTGCGCTCGGATTTTTCAATTAGTCGTATTTGATAAGCAGGCTTCCTAGTAGCCGAGCTTGCTAGATAATTTTGAGAAATAATATGTGAGTTATGGCCTGCATCGTGATTCGATATTTCACATTACGCAGGAACGGACCTAAACAGACGGTATTATCAGCTGGCCAATGAAGGTTTGTTCACGGACTCTAGATAAGATTGGTTCGATTGCTGGCTTCCGAAGATTGCGCCGTGTCCAGTAAAAGGACATACGACTCAAGTACTAATCAAGCGCCCGTAATACAATCACCTTACATATTGATTGTGTTAAGGTGAGTCCGCATTACAAAATGCTCCGAGTGCGCTCGGATTTTTCAATTAGTCGTATCTGATAAGCAGGCTTCCTAGTAGCCGAGCTTGCTAGATAATTTTGAGAAATAATATGTGAGTTTTGGCCTGCAACGTGATTCGATTTTTAACATTACGCAAGAACCGACCTAAAATACGGTGTTTTCAGCTGGCCAATGATGGTTTGTTCAGGTTCTGTAGATAAGATTGGTTCGATTGCTGGCTTTCGAAGATTGCGCCGTGTCCAGCGAATGTACATACGACTCACGAACTACTTAAGCGCCCGTAATACAATCACCTTACATATTGATTGTCTTAAGGCGAGTCCGCATTACAAAATGCTCCTGGTGCCCTCGGATTTTTCAATTTGTCGTACCTGATAAGCAGGCTTCCTAGGAGCCGAGCTTGCTAGATAATTTTGAGAAATAATATGTGAGTTTTGGACTGCATCGTGATTCGATATTTCACATTACGCAAGAACCGATCTAAACAGACTTTATTATCAGCTGGCCAATGATGGTTTGTTCACGGTCTGTAGATGAGATTGGTTCGATTGCTGGCTTCCGAAGATTGCGCCGTGTCCAGTAAAAGGACATACGACTCAAGAACTAATCAAGCGCCCGTAATACAATCACCTTACATATTGATTGTCTTAAGGCGAGTCCGCATTATTACAAAATGCTCCTGGTGCCCTCGGATTTTTCAATTTGTCGTACCTGATAAGCAGGCTTCCTAGGAGCCGAGCTTGCTAGATAATTTTGAGAAATAATATGTGAGTTTTGGCCTGCATCGTGATTCGATTTTTCACATTACGCAAGAACCGATCTAAACAGACGGTATTATCAGCTGGCCAATGATGGTTTGTTCAGGTTCTGTAGATTAGATTGGATCGATTTCTGGCTTTCGAAGATTGCGCCGTGTCCAGCGAATGTACATACGACTCACGAACTAATCAAGTGCCCGTAATACAATCATCTTACATATTGATTGTGTTAAGGTGAGTCCGCATTACAAAATGCTCCGAGTGCGCTCGGATTTTTCAATTTGTCGTACCTGATAAGCAGGCTTCCTAGGAGCCGAGCATGCTAGATAATTTTGAGAAATTATATGTGAGTTTTGGCCTGCATCGTGATTCGATATTTCACATTACGCAGGAACGGACCGAAACAGACGGTATTATCAGCTGGCCAATGATAAATTGTTCAGGGTCTGTAGATAAGATTGGTTCGATTGCTGGCTTCCGAAGATTGCGCCGTGTCCAGTAAAAGGACATACGACTCACGAACTACTTAAGTGCCCGTAATACAATCACCTTACATATTGATTGTGTTAAGATGAGTCCGCATTACAAAATGCTCCTGGTGCGCTCGGATTTTTCAATTAGTCGTACCTGATAAGCAGGCTTCCTAGGAGCCGAGCATGCTAGATAATTTTGAGAAATAATATGTGAGTTTTGGCCTGCATCGTGATGCGATATTTCACATTACGCAGGAACGGACCTAAACAGACGGTATTATCAGCTGGCCAATGATGGTTTGTTCACGGTCTGTAGATGAGATTGGTTCGATTGCTGGCTTCCGAAGATTGCGCCGTGTCCAGTAAAAGGACATACGACTCAAGAACTAATCAAGCGCCCGTAATACAATCACCTTACATATTCATTGTCTTAAGGTGAGTCCGCATTACAAAATGCTCCGAGTGCGCTCGGATTTTTCAATTAGTCGTATCTGATAAGCAGGCTTCCTAGTAGCCGAGCTTGCTAGATAATTTTGAGAAATAATCTGTGAGTTTTGGCCTGCATCGTGATTCGATATTTCACATTACGCAGGAACGGAACTAAACAGACGGTATTATCAGCTGGCCAAGCATAGTTTGTTCAGGGTCTGTAGATAAGATTGGTTCGATTGCTGGCTTCCGAAGATTGCGCCGTGTCCAGTAAAAGGACATACGACTCAAGTACTAATCAAGCGCCCGTAATACAATCACCTTACATATTGATTGTGTTAAGGTGAGTCCGCATTACAAAATGCTCCGAGTGCGCTCGGATTTTTCAATTAGTCGTACCTGATAAGCAGGCTTCCTAGTAGCCGAGCTTGCTAGATAATTTTGAGAAATAATATGTGAGTTTTGGCCTGCAACGTGATTCGATTTTTAACATTACGCAAGAACCGACCTAAAATACGGTGTTTTCAGCTGGCCAATGATGGTTTGTTCAGGTTCTGTAGATAAGATTGGTTCGATTGCTGGCTTTCGAAGATTGCGCCGTGTCCAGCGAATGTACATACGACTCACGAACTACTTAAGCGCCCGTAATACAATCACCTTACATATTGATTGTCTT
Organism: Botryllus schlosseri; assembly: GCF_051294905.1. NCBI lineage: Eukaryota > Metazoa > Chordata > Ascidiacea > Stolidobranchia > Styelidae > Botryllus > Botryllus schlosseri. The sequence goes on along the minus strand of NC_137237.1, from coordinate 40,461,405 downwards.
AAGGCGAGTCCGCATTACAAAATGCTCCTGGTGCCCTCGGATTTTTCAATTTGTCGTACCTGATAAGCAGGCTTCCTAGGAGCCGAGCTTGCTAGATAATTTTGAGAAATAATATGTGAGTTTTGGACTGCATCGTGATTCGATATTTCACATTACGCAAGAACCGATCTAAACAGACGGTATTATCAGCTGGCCAATGATGGTTTGTTCACGGTCTGTAGATGAGATTGGTTCGATTGCTGGCTTTCGAAGATTGCGCCGTGTCCAGTAAAAGGACATACGACTCAAGAACTAATCAAGCGCCCGTAATACAATCACCTTACATATTGATTGTGTTCAGGTGAGTCCGCATTACAAAATGCTCCGAGTGCGCTCGGATTTTTCAATTAGTCGTATCTGATAAGCAGGCTTCCTAGTAGCCGAGCTTGCTAGATAATTTTGAGAAATAATCTGTGAGTTTTGGCCTGCATCGTGATTCGATATTTCACATTACGCAGGAACGGAACTAAACAGACGGTATTATCAGCTGGCCAAGCATAGTTTGTTCAGGGTCTGTAGATAAGATTGGTTCGATTGCTGGCTTCCGAAGATTGCGCCGTGTCCAGCGAATGTACATACGACTCACGAACTACTTAAGCGCCCGTAATACAATCATCTTACATATTGATTGTGTTAAGCTGAGTACGCATTACAAAATGCTCCGAGTGCGCTCGGATTTTTCAATTATTCGTATCTGATAAGCAGGCTTCCCAGTGGCCGAGCTTGCTAGATAATTTTGAGAAATAATATGTGAGTTTTGGCCTGCATCGTGATTCGATTTTTCACATTACGCAAGAACCGATCTAAACGGACGGTATTATCAGCTGGCCAATGATGGTTTGTTCAGGTTCTGTAGATTAGATTGGATCGATTTCTGGCTTTCGACGATTGCGCCGTGTCCAGCGAATGTACATACGACTCACGAACTAATCAAGCGCCCGTAATACAATCATCTTACATATTGATTGTGTTAAGGTGAGTCCGCATTACAAAATGCTCCAAGTGCGCTCGGATTTTTCAATTAGTCGTATCCGATAAACAGGCTTCCTAGTAGCCGAGCTTGCTAGATAATTTTGAGAAATAATATGTGAGTTTTGGCCTGCATCGTGATTCGATATTTCACATTACGCAGGAACGGACCTAAACAGACGGTCTTATCAGCTGGCCAATGATGGTTTGTTCACGGACTCTAGATAAGATTGGTTCGATTGCTGGCATCCGAAGATTGTGCCTTGTCCAGTAAAAGGACATACGACTCAAGTACTAATCAAGCGCCCGTAATACAATCACCTTACATATTGATTGTGTTCAGGTGAGTCCGCATTACAAAATGCTCCGAGTGCGCTCGGATTTTTCAATTAGTCGTATCTGATAAGCAGGCTTCCTAGTAGCCGAGCTTGCTAGATAATTTTGAGAAATAATCTGTGAGTTTTGGCCTGCATCGTGATTCGATATTTCACATTACGCAGGAACGGAACTAAACAGACGGTATTATCAGCTGGCCAAGCATAGTTTGTTCAGGGTCTGTAGATAAGATTGGTTCGATTGCTGGCTTCCGAAGATTGCGCCGTGTCCAGCGAATGTACATACGACTCACGAACTACTTAAGCGCCCGTAATACAATCATCTTACATATTGATTGTGTTAAGGTGAGTCCGCATTACAAAATGCTCCGAGTGCGCTCGGATTTTTCAATTATTCGTATCTGATAAGCAGGCTTCCCAGTGGCCGAGCTTGCTAGATAATTTTGAGAAATAATATGTGAGTTTTGGCCTGCATGGTGATTCGATTTTTCACATTACGCAAGAACCGATCTAAACGGACAGTATTATCAGCTGGCCAATGATGGTTTGTTCAGGTTCTGTAGATTAGATTGGATCGATTTCTGGCTTTCGACGATTGCGCCGTGTCCAGCGAATGTACATACGACTCACGAATTAATCAAGCGCCCGTAATACAATCATCTTACATATTGATTGTGTTAAGGTGAGTCCGCATTATTACAAAATGCTCCTGGTGCCCTCGGATTTTTCAATTTGTCGTATTTGATAAGCAGGCTTCCTAGTAGCCGAGCTTGCTAGATAATTTTGAGAAATAATCTGTGAGTTTTGGCCTGCATCGTGATTCGATATTTCACATTACGCAGGAACGGAACTAAACAGACGGTATTATCAGCTGGCCAAGCATAGTTTGTTCAGGGTCTGTAGATGAGATTGGTTCGATTGCTGGCTTCCGAAGATTGCGCCGTGTCCAGTAAAAGGACATACGACTCAAGAACTAATCAAGCGCCCGTAATACAATCACCTTACATATTGATTGTGTTCAGGTGAGTCCGCATTACAAAATGCTCCGAGTGCGCTCGGATTTTTCAATTAGTCGTATCTGATAAGCAGGCTTCCTAGTAGCCGAGCTTGCTAGATAATTTTGAGAAATAATCTGTGAGTTTTGGCCTGCATCGTGATTCGATATTTCACATTACGCAGGAACGGAACTAAACAGACGGTATTATCAGCTGGCCAAGCATAGTTTGTTCAGGGTCTGTAGATAAGATTGGTTCGATTGCTGGCTTCCGAAGATTGCGCCGTGTCCAGCGAATGTACATACGACTCACGAACTACTTAAGCGCCCGTAATACAATCATCTTACATATTGATTGTGTTAAGGTGAGTCCGCATTACAAAATGCTCCGAGTGCGCTCGGATTTTTCAATTATTCGTATCTGATAAGCAGGCTTCCCAGTGGCCGAGCTTGCTAGATAATTTTGAGAAATAATATGTGAGTTTTGGCCTGCATCGTGATTCGATTTTTCACATTACGCAAGAACCGATCTAAACGGACGGTATTATCAGCTGGCCAATGATGGTTTGTTCAGGTTCTGTAGATTAGATTGGATCGATTTCTGGCTTTCGACGATTGCGCCGTGTCCAGCGAATGTACATACGACTCACGAACTAATCAAGCGCCCGTAATACAATCATCTTACATATTGATTGTGTTAAGGTGAGTCCGCATTACAAAATGCTCCAAGTGCGCTCGGATTTTTCAATTAGTCGTATCCGATAGACAGGCTTCCTAGTAGCCGAGCTTGCTAGATAATTTTGAGAAATAAAATGTGAGTTTTGGCCTGCATCGTGATTCGATATTTCACATTACGCAGGAACGGACCTAAACAGACGGTCTTATCAGCTGGCCAATGATGGTTTGTTCACGGACTCTAGATAAGATTGGTTCGATTGCTGGCATCCGAAGATTGTGCCTTGTCCAGTAAAAGGACATACGACTCAAGTACTAATCAAGCGCCCGTAATACAATCACCTTACATATTGATTGTGTTCAGGTGAGTCCGCATTACAAAATGCTCCGAGTGCGCTCGGATTTTTCAATTAGTCGTATCTGATAAGCAGGCTTCCTAGTAGCCGAGCTTGCTAGATAATTTTGAGAAATAATCTGTGAGTTTTGGCCTGCATCGTGATTCGATATTTCACATTACGCAGGAACGGAACTAAACAGACGGTATTATCAGCTGGCCAAGCATAGTTTGTTCAGGGTCTGTAGATAAGATTGGTTCGATTGCTGGCTTCCGAAGATTGCGCCGTGTCCAGCGAATGTACATACGACTCACGAACTACTTAAGCGCCCGTAATACAATCATCTTACATATTGATTGTGTTAAGGTGAGTCCGCATTACAAAATGCTCCGAGTGCGCTCGGATTTTTCAATTATTCGTATCTGATAAGCAGGCTTCCCAGTGGCCGAGCTTGCTAGATAATTTTGAGAAATAATATGTGAGTTTTGGCCTGCATCGTGATTCGATTTTTCACATTACGCAAGAACCGATCTAAACGGACAGTATTATCAGCTGGCCAATGATGGTTTGTTCAGGTTCTGTAGATTAGATTGGATCGATTTCTGGCTTTCGACGATTGCGCCGTGTCCAGCGAATGTACATACGACTCACGAATTAATCAAGCGCCCGTAATGCAATCATCTTACATATTGATTGTATTAAGGTGAGTCCGCATTATTACAAAATGCTCCTGGTGCCCTCGGATTTTTCAATTTGTCGTATTTGATAAGCAGGCTTCCTAGTAGCCGAGCTTGCTAGATAATTTTGAGAAATAATCTGTGAGTTTTGGCCTGCATCGTGATTCGATATTTCACATTACGCAGGAACGGAACTAAACAGACGGTATTATCAGCTGGCCAAGCATAGTTTGTTCAGGGTCTGTAGATGAGATTGGTTCGATTGCTGGCTTCCGAAGATTGCGCCGTGTCCAGTAAAAGGACATACGACTCAAGAACTAATCAAGCGCCCGTAATACAATCACCTTACATATTGATTGTCTTAAGGTGAGTCCGCATTACAAAATGCTCCGAGTGCGCTCGGATTTTTCAATTAGTCGTATCTGATAAGCAGGCTTCCTAGTAGCCGAGCTTGCTAGATAATTTTGAGAAATAATCTGTGAGTTTTGGCCTGCATCGTGATTCGATATTTCACATTACGCAGGAACGGAACTAAACAGACGGTATTATCAGCTGGCCAAGCATAGTTTGTTCAGGGTCTGTAGATAAGATTGGTTCGATTGCTGGCTTCCGAAGATTGCGCCGTGTCCAGTAAAAGGACATACGACTCAAGTACTAATCAAGCGCCCGTAATACAATCACCTTACATATTGATTGTGTTAAGGTGAGTCCGCATTACAAAATGCTCCGAGTGCGCTCGGATTTTTCAATTAGTCGTATTTGATAAGCAGGCTTCCTAGTAGCCGAGCTTGCTAGATAATTTTGAGAAATAATATGTGAGTTATGGCCTGCATCGTGATTCGATATTTCACATTACGCAGGAACGGACCTAAACAGACGGTATTATCAGCTGGCCAATGAAGGTTTGTTCACGGACTCTAGATAAGATTGGTTCGATTGCTGGCTTCCGAAGATTGCGCCGTGTGCAGTAAAAGGACATACGACTCAAGTACTAATCAAGCGCCCGTAATACAATCACCTTACATATTGATTGTGTTAAGGTGAGTCCGCATTACAAAATGCTCCGAGTGCGCTCGGATTTTTCAATTAGTCGTATCTGATAAGCAGGCTTCCTAGTAGCCGAGCTTGCTAGATAATTTTGAGAAATAATATGTGAGTTTTGGCCTGCAACGTGATTCGATTTTTAACATTACGCAAGAACCGACCTAAAATACGGTGTTTTCAGCTGGCCAATGATGGTTTGTTCAGGTTCTGTAGATAAGATTGGTTCGATTGCTGGCTTTCGAAGATTGCGCCGTGTCCAGCGAATGTACATACGACTCACGAACTACTTAAGCGCCCGTAATACAATCACCTTACATATTGATTGTCTTAAGGCGAGTCCGCATTACAAAATGCTCCTGGTGCCCTCGGATTTTTCAATTTGTCGTACCTGATAAGCAGGCTTCCTAGGAGCCGAGCTTGCTAGATAATTTTGAGAAATAATATGTGAGTTTTGGACTGCATCGTGATTCGATATTTCACATTACGCAAGAACCGATCTAAACAGACTTTATTATCAGCTGGCCAATGATGGTTTGTTCACGGTCTGTAGATGAGATTGGTTCGATTGCTGGCTTCCGAAGATTGCGCCGTGTCCAGTAAAAGGACATACGACTCAAGAACTAATCAAGCGCCCGTAATACAATCACCTTACATATTGATTGTCTTAAGGCGAGTCCGCATTATTACAAAATGCTCCTGGTGCCCTCGGATTTTTCAATTTGTCGTACCTGATAAGCAGGCTTCCTACACTGTAAAAAATAAAGGTGGATTTTAGGGTGGAATTAGGGTGGAAATATTGTTTCCGCCCATGATCAAAGGAGGGTGACTATAATACACCTCCTGAAAGGTGATATCCTTCTTTCCACCCCTATTTGACTGTGGATGATGAATCTGCCTTTACGCGTGAGGTGCGCATACGGGGTTGTTGTCGCGAAATTTAATGCGTGTGCCCAAGGTGGCTGGTTAAACACACATATGAAGGCCGGAAGGACATTGGTATGTAATATGTGACCCTCATATCGGTACACAGAGACAGCGAGATAATAGTTATAAGCCATCGCGCAATCGTGCACAATCATTGAATGAAAATCTCTATCTTCATTGCGGGGAGCAGATATTTGTTCAATGTTCAGTTTGAAAGTGTTGGAATCAAAAATTATTCAATCGTCCGTTGGTCGTCCGCTGTACTAGTAGTTCGTCCGTTACTATATAAGTTACTACGTATATTAGTTATATGCCGTTACCGTATATAGTTAGAAGTTTGTTGTTGCCATTGTTACGGTGCGAGTTACTGAGTCTGTGAAATCGTCAGACTGATGCCTGCTTCTGATTGGTTGTTGTATCACTAAAAAGTTCGTGTGGTAAAAAGATGGCGCCGACAACACAGTTGTCTGCGACAAATTTTGTAGTAAGAGAAGCGAGTTTTTTTGAGTCCATGGAGTATACGAGAGGGAGATAGTTGGCTTTGGATTATGGATTGGCGTTGTCATGCTTGTATTAGAAATGCGTTGTCGTGTTGGACATACTTGCCCAGCCTGTCAAGTCTTCGGCTGTGAAATTGGATCGTGCAATCACATTGCCACGGCATGCAACAGCTACAGATGCCATTTAGATTCTCAACACATGACGGTGCAGGCCAGATATTCATGAACATTTGCTAATCAATCTGTCTGTTTAGGTAGCCATGAAATTGTTAGTTAAGCTATCAAATTATTGTCCGCTGATTACTGTCGACGACGCTTCTGAGATAAGAGAGGTTTCGGAAATACACAAAGGTGAACTCCATGACCGTGACTTCAAAATCCAGTGTTATGGCAGAAGATTAGGCCAGTATCTAGATCTGGAGTATGCGGATGTCGGAGATGATGACGTCTTCAAAGAGGACATTGCAATATGTCAAGTAATTGTAAGTAAGCACACACTGAATTCACATCATTTACTTGCTGCTAGCTGAACATTTTTTAGTTGTCCAATTCTGGTGCGATAGGCGTTACATTTCTATTGTCGAATTTATCCAGCGTATAATTCACTGGTAGCCGCGGCCCGTCGGTATACATGTTTTGTAGGACCGAATTCTGCAGTACACTCCTTGTTTTGTGATGCCACACCTGGTCTGCTCATATACCTGCCTTTGATTGCGTAATATTGATAGTACATTGACTCTTGCTGGTGCGAGAAAACATTGTTGTGTTTAAGAACTACGATTGGTGGTGTGTCGCACGTCCAACAGCTTTCAAAAATGCTTCATGAAGACTAAGTTTCGGTGTCACTGTACTGAATGTCCTATCAAGTTAATTCGAATTATTCCACGCCCGCAAAAGTAAAGTATATGCATATTGCATATTGTATATCCACACAAGTGCATGCCATCTCACAGTTTGAAAGGCAATGCTGCAAAGCCAATTTTGGTTCCGTCAGTATTCCTTGATCCCATAAGTACACTTCTCTTTACCCAGGTAAATATTGCATTGCCGAGAAAATGAATGATCCATTGGATGTGCTGTCGGAAATCGCCCTCAATTTGACGCCAGGTACTCATGACGGAAACGACAGTTCTGGTGAGTTATAGTAAATTTTGAACTGAGCTGTTGGTTTTAACAGAACTTACGATCTCGTCAATTATGCAATCAAGTATTTAATTGTGATCCATTATTTGCCATATGTGCTCATTAGTCATGTTCAATTGTACAGCAATCAACATCAGGACTTGCCATGAGTTTTTGTGCCGTTTTTGATCTATGCCAGGGGGGTCAACCTGTAGCCTTAGAAGCCGATATGAATAAATAGGTGAGCTCGGAGTATAAAATAAATGGACATAATCGACAATTTAATGCGGATATTTGACTTCCAGTTGGTGCATTAGGACTGTGCGCTGGAATGCGGCCGCGTGCTGTTTTAATATTAGGAAATCAGGCCGTGAATAGCAAAAAGGTTGGTCAACCCTGATCTACACCAATGCCTCCATAGCAAACAACACACTTATGCTCTGTAAGTTAGTTGTATTTTGTATTACAGAATCTGACGATCTGGACTGGATCTGCCATTTTCCTCAAAAATAAACTTCTTCCTGTCTGATCAGGTACGAATATTTATCGATATTATCAAGCAGTTGTTTGATTTGAAGTATACATAATTCGGGACTGTCAGAACGATTCGACAGTCCTAGTCGAACTTTGCATTTTATAGCAACTATGTAATTGTAGTTTAAACACATTTTTTCAACGGTATACATCCCATTGCTATTAAATCGTTTTTAGTCTGGCAGTTTTTCATAACTAATCATTTGGCTGGAAATTCGACAACAGAGCAGTCATGTTTTTTTATAGCTGCAACCGATGAAATAAGATCAGATAAGGGCATTTGAATATTTACTCCTTCTCAAACGCCCTGCTGTTGACAAGCCCGTGCACCCTTTTCATCGCAGTCGCAGTGAAGCAGTGGTGTACAAATGGCGTTTCGCAAAGCAATTTCTGGGTGTCCACACACTCAATTGGCAACATGAATGATAACCTAATTTTTAGGCCCTGATTCAGATCATCACGCCGTATATTTAGGCGATTACAAGTATATAAGTGGTGATCTGCAAGCCATGTTAGTGTTATATACTTCAAGTGGACATCTTGAGTAGTACAGCTTTTTCAAAAAGTAGAACTAAACGCATAATTTTAGCTGTATTTCGAAGGTGGCCACTTTTCAACTCGATAGATGCATATTCGCAACTTACTCAATATGAGTAATAACATGACAGTTGCAGTAAAACAGAGTTACAAATTCAAAAACTTTTGAGGGTGTCCAGCCCGCAGGACTGGACGGTCAAAAAGAGGTCGGCATGGTGACGACAAAAAGTTGGTGTCAGCGTGAACTGCTGACTAACACCTGGTTGTCAAGTCCATCTAATGTTCATATGCCCGAGCCAGTGGCGTTAAACGCAGTTAACAAGGCTATACTGAAGTAGAAGTAGGAAGACATAATTTTATTCGGTACGAGTTATGTTGTAAACCAGCTACAAGTAGACGTAGTTTGACAGTCTTTTGATACTACTCAAGTGAGCATGTATTTTTGAATAGTTATAATACGCTGCCAATATGTATGTTTAACCTGTTTCACAATACCAAACCTTTCTTCAGATGCCCAGATCAGCCTACCTTACAATTTGTTCTGCTGTGGAAAAGAAGGAGTGGGCCATCTACTTTGATAAGGAGACAGTCCGAGATATCAACAGCTTCCATGAGGGATTTGCAGTGATGCTTTCAGTCTACTGGATATTCGACATACAGTTTTCGACAAACATCAGAAATTCCCTCACTTTCATATCAGTTCTAGCACACTGTTGAAAGAGATGAGTTCTGCTGTTCGCACCAAACTTGGTAAAATCTGTGACTAATTTAAAAATAAAGTTTTGGAATAATGGCCATGTTGTGATTTATGTCAACGTGAATTATGAAGATTTAATTCGGATGTTGTGCGCATCTACGTCGTTTGACGAAGACATCCGGATAGGATGAGGTGGTATGTGGATAGGCTGATGAGGTGGTTTACCGATAGCATAGGGGAGGGAAATTTTCCACCTAAAATAGGTGGGGGAGTCCACCACCCTTTAAGGGTGGAGAAAATACCACCTCCTTTGGGTGATTTTTGAAACACCTCTGTAAGGTGGCCACAGTTTTTACAGTGTAGGAGCCTAGCTTGCTAGATAATTTTGAGAAATAATATGTGAGTTTTGGCCTGCATCGTGATTCGATTTTTCACATTACGCAAGAACCGATCTAAACAGACGGTATTATCAGCTGGCCAATGATGGTTTGTTCAGGTTCTGTAGATTAGATTGGATCGATTTCTGGCTTTCGAAGATTGCGCCGTGTCCAGCGAATGTACATACGACTCACGAACTAATCAAGTGCCCGTAATACAATCATCTTACATATTGATTGTGTTAAGGTGAGTCCGCATTACAAAATGCTCCGAGTGCGCTCGGATTTTTCAATTTGTCGTACCTGATAAGCAGGCTTCCTAGGAGCCGAGCATGCTGGATAATTTTGAGAAATTATATGTGAGTTTTGGCCTGCATCGTGATTCGATATTTCACATTACGCAGGAACGGACCGAAACAGACGGTATTATCAGCTGGCCAATGATAAATTGTTCAGGGTCTGTAGATAAGATTGGTTCGATTGCTGGCTTCCGAAGATTGCGCCGTGTCCAGTAAAAGGACATACGACTCACGAACTACTTAAGTGCCCGTAATACAATCACCTTACATATTGATTGTGTTAAGGTGAGTCCGCATTACAAAATGCTCCTGGTGCGCTCGGATTTTTCAATTAGTCGTACCTGATAAGCAGGCTTCCTAGGAGCCGAGCATGCTAGATAATTTTGAGAAATAATATGTGAGTTTTGGCCTGCATCGTGATGCGATATTTCACATTACGCAGGAACGGACCTAAACAGACGGTATTATCAGCTGGCCAATGATGGTTTGTTCACGGTCTGTAGATGAGATTGGTTCGATTGCTGGCTTCCGAAGATTGCGCCGTGTCCAGTAAAAGGACATACGACTCAAGAACTAATCAAGCGCCCGTAATACAATCACCTTACATATTCATTGTCTTAAGGTGAGTCCGCATTACAAAATGCTCCGAGTGCGCTCGGATTTTTCAATTAGTCGTATCTGATAAGCAGGCTTCCTAGTAGCCGAGCTTGCTAGATAATTTTGAGAAATAATATGTGAGTTTTGGCCTGCAACGTGATTCGATTTTTAACATTACGCAAGAACCGACCTAAAATACGGTGTTTTCAGCTGGCCAATGATGGTTTGTTCAGGTTCTGTAGATAAGATTGGTTCGATTGCTGGCTTTCGAAGATTGCGCCGTGTCCAGCGAATGTACATACGACTCACGAACTACTTAAGCGCCCGTAATACAATCACCTTACATATTGATTGTCTTAAGGCGAGTCCGCATTACAAAATGCTCCTGGTGCCCTCGGATTTTTCAATTTGTCGTACCTGATAAGCAGGCTTCCTAGGAGCCGAGCTTGCTAGATAATTTTGAGAAATAATATGTGAGTTTTGGACTGCATCGTGATTCGATATTTCACATTACGCAAGAACCGATCTAAACAGACGGTATTATCAGCTGGCCAATGATGGTTTGTTCACGGTCTGTAGATGAGATTGGTTCGATTGCTGGCTTTCGAAGATTGCGCCGTGTCCAGTAAAAGGACATACGACTCAAGAACTAATCAAGCGCCCGTAATACAATCACCTTACATATTGATTGTGTTCAGGTGAGTCCGCATTACAAAATGCTCCGAGTGCGCTCGGATTTTACAATTAGTCGTATCTGATAAGCAGGCTTCCTAGTAGCCGAGCTTGCTAGATAATTTTGAGAAATAATCTGTGAGTTTTGGCCTGCATCGTGATTCGATATTTCACATTACGCAGGAACGGAACTAAACAGACGGTATTATCAGCTGGCCAAGCATAGTTTGTTCAGGGTCTGTAGATAAGATTGGTTCGATTGCTGGCTTCCGAAGATTGCGCCGTGTCCAGCGAATGTACATACGACTCACGAACTACTTAAGCGCCCGTAATACAATCATCTTACATATTGATTGTGTTAAGGTGAGTCCGCATTACAAAATGCTCCGAGTGCGCTCGGATTTTTCAATTATTCGTATCTGATAAGCAGGCTTCCCAGTGGCCGAGCTTGCTAGATAATTTTGAGAAATAATATGTGAGTTTTGGCCTGCATCGTGATTCGATTTTTCACATTACGCAAGAACCGATCTAAACGGACGGTATTATCAGCTGGCCAATGATGATTTGTTCAGGTTCTGTAGATTAGATTGGATCGATTTCTGGCTTTCGACGATTGCGCCGTGTCCAGCGAATGTACATACGACTCACGAACTAATCAAGCGCCCGTAATACAATCATCTTACATATTGATTGTGTTAAGGTGAGTCCGCATTACAAAATGCTCCAAGTGCGCTCGGATTTTTCAATTAGTCGTATCCGATAAACAGGCTTCCTAGTAGCCGAGCTTGCTAGATAATTTTGAGAAATAAAATGTGAGTTTTGGCCTGCATCGTGATTCGATATTTCACATTACGCAGGAACGGACCTAAACAGACGGTCTTATCAGCTGGCCAATGATGGTTTGTTCACGGACTCTAGATAAGATTGGTTCGATTGCTGGCATCCGAAGATTGTGCCTTGTCCAGTAAAAGGACATACGACTCAAGTACTAATCAAGCGCCCGTAATACAATCACCTTACATATTGATTGTGTTCAGGTGAGTCCGCATTACAAAATGCTCCGAGTGCGCTCGGATTTTTCAATTAGTCGTATCTGATAAGCAGGCTTCCTAGTAGCCGAGCTTGCTAGATAATTTTGAGAAATAATCTGTGAGTTTTGGCCTGCATCGTGATTCGATATTTCACATTACGCAGGAACGGACCTAAACAGACGGTATTATCAGCTGGCCAATGATAGTTTGTTCAGGGTCTGTAGATAAGATTGGTTCGATTGCTGGCTTCCGAAGATTGCGCCGTGTCCAGCGAATGTACATACGACTCACGAACTACTTAAGCGCCCGTACTGCAATCATCTTACATATTGATTGTGTTAAGGTGAGTCCGCATTACAAAATGCTCCGAGTGCGCTCGGATTTTTCGATTAGTCGTATTTGATAAGCAGGCTTCCTAGTAGCCGAGCTTCCTAGATAATTTTGAGAAATAATATGTGAGTTATGGCCTGCATCGTGATTCGATATTTCACATTACGCAGGAACGGACCTAAACAGACGGTCTTATCATCTGGCCATTGATGGTTTGTTCACGGACTCTAGATAAGATTGGTTCGATTGCTGGCTTCCGAAGATTGTGCCGTGTCCAGTAAAAGGACATACGACTCAAGTACTAATCAATCGCCCGTAATACAATCACCTTACATATTGATTGTGTTCAGGTGAGTCCGCATTACAAAATGCTCCGAGTGCGCTCGGATTTTTCAATTAGTCGTATCTGATAAGCAGGCTTCCTAGTAGCCGAGCTTGCTAGATAATTTTGAGAAATAATCTGTGAGTTTTGGCCTGCATCGTGATTCGATATTTCACATTACGCAGGAACGGAACTAAACAGACGGTATTATCAGCTGGCCAAGCATAGTTTGTTCAGGGTCTGTAGATAAGATTGGTTCGATTGCTGGCTTCCGAAGATTGCGCCGTGTCCAGCGAATGTACATACGACTCACGAACTACTTAAGCGCCCGTAATACAATCATCTTACATATTGATTGTGTTAAGGTGAGTACGCATTACAAAATGCTCAGAGTGCGCTCGGATTTTTCAATTATTCGTATCTGATAAGCAGGCTTCCCAGTGGCCGAGCTTGCTAGATAATTTTGAGAAATAATATGTGAGTTTTGGCCTGCATCGTGATTCGATTTTTCACATTACGCAAGAACCGATCTAAACAGACGGTATTATCAGCTGGCCAATGATGGTTTATTCAGGTTCTGTAGATTAGATTGGATCGATTTCTGGCTTTCGAAGATTGCGCCGTGTCCAGCGAATGTACATACGACTCACGAACTAATCAAGCGCCCGTAATACAATCATCTTACATATTGATTGTGTTAAGGTGAGTCCGCATTACAAAATGCTCCGAGTGCGCTCGGATTTTTCAATTTGTCGTACCTGATAAGCAGGCTTCCTAGGAGCCGAGCATGCCAGATAATTTTGAGAAATTATATGTGAGTTTTGGCCTGCATCGTGATTCGATATTTCACATTACGCAGGAACGGACCGAAACAGACGGTATTATCAGCTGGCCAATGATAAATTGTTCAGGATCTGTAGATAAGATTGGTTCGATTGCTGGCTTCCGAAGATTGCGCCGTGTCCAGCATATGTACATACGACTCACAAACTACTGAAGCGCCCGTAATACAATCATCTTACATATTGATTGTGTTAAGGTGAGTCCGCATTACAAAATGCTCCTGGTGCGCTCGGATTTTTCAATTAGTCGTACCTGATAAGCAGGCTTCCTAGGAGCCGAGCATGCTAGATAATTTTGAGAAATAATATGTGAGTTTTGGCTTGCATCGTGATTCGATATTTCACATTACGCAGGAACGGACCTAAACAGACGGTATTATCAGCTGGCCAATGATAGTTTGTTCAGGGTCTGTAGATAAGATTGGTTCGATTGCTGGCTTCCGAAGATTGCGCCGTGTCCAGCGAATGTACATACGACTCACGAACTACTTAAGCGCCCGTACTGCAATCATCTTACATATTGATTGTGTTAAGGTGAGTCCGCATTACAAAATGCTCCGAGTGCGCTCGGATTTTTCGATTAGTCGTATTTGATAAGCAGGCTTCCTAGTAGCCGAGCTTCCTAGATAATTTTGAGAAATAATATGTGAGTTATGGCCTGCATCGTGATTCGATATTTCACATTACGCAGGAACGGACCTAAACAGACGGTCTTATCATCTGGCCATTGATGGTTTGTTCACGGACTCTAGATAAGATTGGTTCGATTGCTGGCTTCCGAAGATTGTGCCGTGTCCAGTAAAAGGACATACGACTCAAGTACTAATCAATCGCCCGTAATACAATCACCTTACATATTGATTGTGTTCAGGTGAGTCCGCATTACAAAATGCTCCGAGTGCGCTCGGATTTTTCAATTAGTCGTATCTGATAAGCAGGCTTCCTAGTAGCCGAGCTTGCTAGATAATTTTGAGAAATAATCTGTGAGTTTTGGCCTGCATCGTGATTCGATATTTCACATTACGCAGGAACGGAACTAAACAGACGGTATTATCAGCTGGCCAAGCATAGTTTGTTCAGGGTCTGTAGATAAGATTGGTTCGATTGCTGGCTTCCGAAGATTGCGCCGTGTCCAGCGAATGTACATACGACTCACGAACTACTTAAGCGCCCGTAATACAATCATCTTACATATTGATTGTGTTAAGGTGAGTACGCATTACAAAATGCTCAGAGTGCGCTCGGATTTTTCAATTATTCGTATCTGATAAGCAGGCTTCCCAGTGGCCGAGCTTGCTAGATAATTTTGAGAAATAATATGTGAGTTTTGGCCTGCATCGTGATTCGATTTTTCACATTACGCAAGAACCGATCTAAACAGACGGTATTATCAGCTGGCCAATGATGGTTTGTTCAGGTTCTGTAGATTAGATTGGATCGATTTCTGGCTTTCGAAGATTGCGCCGTGTCCAGCGAATGTACATACGACTCACGAACTAATCAAGCGCCCGTAATACAATCATCTTACATATTGATTGTGTTAAGGAGAGTCCGCATTACAAAATGCTCCGAGTGCGCTCGGATTTTTCAATTTGTCGTACCTGATAAGCAGGCTTCCTAGGAGCCGAGCATGCCAGATAATTTTGAGAAATTATATGTGAGTTTTGGCCTGCATCGTGATTCGATATTTCACATTACGCAGGAACGGACCGAAACAGACGGTATTATCAGCTGGCCAATGATAAATTGTTCAGGGTCTGTAGATAAGATTGGTTCGATTGCTGGCTTCCGAAGATTGCGCCGTGTCCAGCATATGTACATACGACTCACAAACTACTGAAGCGCCCGTAATACAATCATCTTACATATTGATTGTGTTAAGGTGAGTCCGCATTACAAAATGCTCCTGGTGCGCTCGGATTTTTCAATTAGTCGTACCTGATAAGCAGGCTTCCTAGGAGCCGAGCATGCTAGATAATTTTGAGAAATAATATGTGAGTTTTGGCTTGCATCGTGATTCGATATTTCACATTACGCAGGAACGGACCTAAACAGACGGTATTATCAGCTGGCCAATGATAGTTTGTTCAGGGTCTGTAGATAAGATTGGTTCGATTGCTGGCTTCCGAAGATTGCGCCGTGTCCAGCGAATGTACATACGACTCACGAACTACTTAAGCGCCCGTAATGCAATCATCTTACATATTGATTGTGTTAAGGTGAGTCCGCATTACAAAATGCTCCGAGTGCGCTCGGATTTTTCGATTAGTCGTATTTGATAAGCAGGCTTCCTAGTAGCCGAGCTTGCTAGATAATTTTGAGAAATAATATGTGAGTTATATCCTGCATCGTGATTCGATATTTCACATTACGCAGGAACGGACCTAAACAGACGGTCTTATCAGCTGGCCAATGATGGTTTGTTCACGGACTCTAGATAAGATTGGTTCGATTGCTGGCTTCCGAAGATTGCGCCGTGTCCAGTAAAAGGACATACGACTCAAGTACTAATCAAGCGCCCGTAATACAATCACCTTACATATTGATTGTGTTAAGGTGAGTCCGCATTACAAAATGCTCCGAGTGCGCTCGGATTTTTCAATTAGTCGTATCTGATAAGCAGGCTTCCTAGTAGCCGAGCTTGCTAGATAATATTGAGAAATAATATGTGAGTTTTGGCCTGCATCGTGATTTGATATTTCACATTACGCAGGAACTGACCTAAACAGACGGTATTATCAGCTGGCCAATGATGGTTTGTTCACGGTCTCTAGATAAGATTGGTTCGATTGCTGGCTTCCGAAGATTGCGCCGTGTCCAGTAAAAGGACCTACGACTCAAGAACTAATCAAGCGCCCGTAAAACAATCACCTTACATATTGATTGTCTTAAGGTGAGTCCGCATTACAAAATGCTCCGAGTGCGCTCGGATTTTTCAATTAGTCGTATCTGATAAGCAGGCTTCCTAGTAGCCGAGCTTGCTAGATAATTTTGAGAAATAATATGTGAGTTTTGGCCTGAATCGTGATTCGATATTTCACATTACGCAGGAACGGACCTAAACAGACGGTATTATCAGCTGGCCAATGATAGTTTGTTCAGGGTCTGTAGATAAGATTGGTTCGATTGCTGGCTTCCGAAGATTGCGCCGTGTCCAGCGAATGTACATACGACTCACGAACTACTTAAGCGCCCGTAATACAATCATCTTACATCTTGTTTGTGTTAAGGTGAGTCCGCATTACAAAATGCTCCGAGTGCGCTCGGATTTTTCAATTACTCGTATCTGATAAGCGGGCTTCCTAGTAGCCGAGCTTGCTAGATAATTTTGAGAAATAACATGTGAGTTTTAGCCTGCATCGTGATTCCATTTCCACATTTCGAAAAGAGCCGCCCTAAACAGATGTGATTATCAGCTGGCCAATGATGTCAAGCTTCTGTAGATATGATCTAGCATTGGATCGACTGCTGGCTTCCGCAGATTGCGCCGTGTCCAGTAAAAGGACATAGGACTCACGAAATAGTTAAGCGCCCGTAATACAATCACCTTACATATTGATTGTGTCAAGGTGAGTCCGCATTACAAAATGCTCCGATTGCGCTCGGATTTTTAAATTAGTCGTATCTGATGAGCAGGCTTCCTAGTAGCCGAGCTTGCTAGATAATATTGAGAAATAATATGTGAGTTTTGGCCTGCATCGTGATTAGATTTTTCACATTACGCAAGAACGGACCTAAACAGACGGTATTATCAGCTGGCCAATGATAGTTTGTTCAGGGTCTGTAGATAAGATTGGATCGATTGCTGGCTTTAGAAGATTGCGCCGTGTCCAGCGAATGTACATACGACTCACGAACTACTTAAGCGCCCGTAATACAATCACCTTACATATTGATTGTGTTAAGGTGAGTCCGCATTACAAAATGCTCCTGGTGCGCTCGGATTTTTCAATTTGTCGTACCTGATAAGCAGGCTTCCTAGGAGCCGAGCATGCTAGATAATTTTGAGAAACAATATGTGAGTTTTGGCCTGCATCGTGATTCGATATTTCACATTACGCAGGAACGGACCTAAACAGACGGTATTATCAGCTGGCCAATGATAGTTTGTTCATGGTCTGTAGATAAGATTGGTTCGATTGCTGGCTTCCGAAGATTGCGCCATGTCCAGCGAATGTAGATACGACTCACGAACTACTTAATCGCCCGTAATACAATCATCTTACACATTGATTGTGTTAAGGTGAGTCTGCATTACAAAATGCTCCGAGTGCGCTCGGATTTTTCAATTAGTCGTATCTGATAAGCAGGCTTCCTAGTAGCCGAGCTTGCTAGATAATTTTGAGAAATAATATGTGAGTTTTGGCCTGCATCGTGATTCGATTTTTCACATTACGCAAGAACCGATCTAAACGGACAGTATTATCAGCTGGCCAATGATGGTTTGTTCAGGTTCTGTAGATTAGATTGGATCGATTTCTGGCTTTCGACGATTGCGCCGTGTCCAGCGAATGTACATACGACTCACGAACTAATCAAGCGCCCGTAATACAATCATCTTACATATTGATTGTGTTAAGGTAAGTCCGCATTACAAAATGCTCCAAGTGCGCTCGGATTTTTCAATTAGTCGTATCCGATAAACAGGCTTCCTAGTAGCCGAGCTTGCTAGATAATTTTGAGAAATAAAATGTGAGTTTTGGCCTGCATCGTGATTCGATTTTTCACATTACGCAAGAACCGATCTAAACAGACGGTATTATCAGCTGGCCAATGATGGTTTGTTCAGGGTCTGTAGATAAGATTGGTTCGATTGCTGGCTTCCGAAGATTGCGCCGTGTCCAGTAAAAGGACATACGACTCACGAACTACTTAAGTGCCCGTAATACAATCACCTTACATATTGATTGTGTTAAGGTGAGTCCTCATTACAAAATGCTCCTGGTGCGCTCGGATTTTTCAATTAGTCGTACCTGATAAGCAGGCTTCCTAGGAGCCGAGCATGCTAGATAATTTTGAGAAATAATATGTGAGTTTTGGCCTGCATCGTGATTCGATATTTCACATTACGCAGGAACGGACCTAAACAGACGGTATTATCAGCTGGCCAATGATAGTTTGTTCAGGGTCTGTAGATAAGATTGGTTCGATTGCTGGCTTCCGAAGATTGCGCCGTGTCCAGCGAATGTACATACGACTCACGAACTACTTAAGCGCCCGTACTGCAATCATCTTACATATTGATTGTGTTAAGGTGAGTCCGCATTACAAAATGCTCCGAGTGCGCTCGGATTTTTCGATTAGTCGTATTTGATAAGCAGGCTTCCTAGTAGCCGAGCTTCCTAGATAATTTTGAGAAATAATATGTGAGTTATGGCCTGCATCGTGATTCGATATTTCACATTACGCAGGAACGGACCTAAACAGACGGTCTTATCATCTGGCCATTGATGGTTTGTTCACGGACTCTAGATAAGATTGGTTCGATTGCTGGCTTCCGAAGATTGTGCCGTGTCCAGTAAAAGGACATACGACTCAAGTACTAATCAAGCGCCCGTAATACAATCACCTTACATATTGATTGTGTTCAGGTGAGTCCGCATTACAAAATGCTCCGAGTGCGCTCGGATTTTTCAATTAGTCGTATCTGATAAGCAGGCTTCCTAGTAGCCGAGCTTGCTAGATAATTTTGAGAAATAATCTGTGAGTTTTGGCCTGCATCGTGATTCGATATTTCACATTACGCAGGAACGGAACTAAACAGACGGTATTATCAGCTGGCCAAGCATAGTTTGTTCAGGGTCTGTAGATAAGATTGGTTCGATTGCTGGCTTCCGAAGATTGCGCCGTGTCCAGCGAATGTACATACGACTCACGAACTACTTAAGCGCCCGTAATACAATCATCTTACATATTGATTGTGTTAAGGTGAGTCCGCATTACAAAATGCTCAGAGTGCGCTCGGATTTTTCAATTATTCGTATCTGATAAGCAGGCTTCCCAGTGGCCGAGCTTGCTAGATAATTTTGAGAAATAATATGTGAGTTTTGGCCTGCATCGTGATTCGATTTTTCACATTACGCAAGAACCGATCTAAACAGACGGTATTATCAGCTGGCCAATGATGGTTTGTTCAGGTTCTGTAGATTAGATTGGATCGATTTCTGGCTTTCGAAGATTGCGCCGTGTCCAGCGAATGTACATACGACTCACGAACTAATCAAGCGCCCGTAATACAATCATCTTACATATTGATTGTGTTAAGGTGAGTCCGCATTACAAAATGCTCCGAGTGCGCTCGGATTTTTCAATTTGTCGTACCTGATAAGCAGGCTTCCTAGGAGCCGAGCATGCCAGATAATTTTGAGAAATTATATGTGAGTTTTGGCCTGCATCGTGATTCGATATTTCACATTACGCAGGAACGGACCGAAACAGACGGTATTATCAGCTGGCCAATGATAAATTGTTCAGGGTCTGTAGATAAGATTGGTTCGATTGCTGGCTTCCGAAGATTGCGCCGTGTCCAGCATATGTACATACGACTCACAAACTACTGAAGCGCCCGTAATACAATCATCTTACATATTGATTGTGTTAAGGTGAGTCCGCATTACAAAATGCTCCTGGTGCGCTCGGATTTTTCAATTAGTCGTACCTGATAAGCAGGCTTCCTAGGAGCCGAGCATGCTAGATAATTTTGAGAAATAATATGTGAGTTTTGGCTTGCATCGTGATTCGATATTTCACATTACGCAGGAACGGACCTAAACAGACGGTATTATCAGCTGGCCAATGATAGTTTGTTCAGGGTCTGTAGATAAGATTGGTTCGATTGCTGGCTTCCGAAGATTGCGCCGTGTCCAGCGAATGTACATACGACTCACGAACTACTTAAGCGCCCGTAATGCAATCATCTTACATATTGATTGTGTTAAGGTGAGTCCGCATTACAAAATGCTCCGAGTGCGCTCGGATTTTTCGATTAGTCGTATTTGATAAGCAGGCTTCCTAGTAGCCGAGCTTGCTAGATAATTTTGAGAAATAATATGTGAGTTATATCCTGCATCGTGATTCGATATTTCACATTACGCAGGAACGGACCTAAACAGACGGTCTTATCAGCTGGCCAATGATGGTTTGTTCACGGACTCTAGATAAGATTGGTTCGATTGCTGGCTTCCGAAGATTGCGCCGTGTCCAGTAAAAGGACATACGACTCAAGTACTAATCAAGCGCCCGTAATACAATCACCTTACATATTGATTGTGTTAAGGTGAGTCCGCATTACAAAATGCTCCGAGTGCGCTCGGATTTTTCAATTAGTCGTATCTGATAAGCAGGCTTCCTAGTAGCCGAGCTTGCTAGATAATATTGAGAAATAATATGTGAGTTTTGGCCTGCATCGTGATTTGATATTTCACATTACGCAGGAACTGACCTAAACAGACGGTATTATCAGCTGGCCAATGATGGTTTGTTCACGGTCTCTAGATAAGATTGGTTCGATTGCTGGCTTCCGAAGATTGCGCCGTGTCCAGTAAAAGGACCTACGACTCAAGAACTAATCAAGCGCCCGTAAAACAATCACCTTACATATTGATTGTCTTAAGGTGAGTCCGCATTACAAAATGCTCCGAGTGCGCTCGGATTTTTCAATTAGTCGTATCTGATAAGCAGGCTTCCTAGTAGCCGAGCTTGCTAGATAATTTTGAGAAATAATATGTGAGTTTTGGCCTGAATCGTGATTCGATATTTCACATTACGCAGGAACGGACCTAAACAGACGGTATTATCAGCTGGCCAATGATAGTTTGTTCAGGGTCTGTAGATAAGATTGGTTCGATTGCTGGCTTCCGAAGATTGCGCCGTGTCCAGCGAATGTACATACGACTCACGAACTACTTAAGCGCCCGTAATACAATCATCTTACATCTTGATTGTGTTAAGGTGAGTCCGCATTACAAAATGCTCCGAGTGCGCTCGGATTTTTCAATTACTCGTATCTGATAAGCGGGCTTCCTAGTAGCCGAGCTTGCTAGATAATTTTGAGAAATAACATGTGAGTTTTAGCCTGCATCGTGATTCCATTTCCACATTTCGAAAAGAGCCGCCCTAAACAGATGTGATTATCAGCTGGCCAATGATGTCAAGCTTCTGTAGATATGATCTAGCATTGGATCGACTGCTGGCTTCCGCAGATTGCGCCGTGTCCAGTAAAAGGACATAGGACTCACGAAATAGTTAAGCGCCCGTAATACAATCACCTTACATATTGATTGTGTCAAGGTGAGTCCGCATTACAAAATGCTCCGATTGCGCTCGGATTTTTAAATTAGTCGTATCTGATGAGCAGGCTTCCTAGTAGCCGAGCTTGCTAGATAATATTGAGAAATAATATGTGAGTTTTGGCCTGCATCGTGATTAGATTTTTCACATTACGCAAGAACGGACCTAAACAGACGGTATTATCAGCTGGCCAATGATAGTTTGTTCAGGGTCTGTAGATAAGATTGGATCGATTGCTGGCTTTAGAAGATTGCGCCGTGTCCAGCGAATGTACATACGACTCACGAACTACTTAAGCGCCCGTAATACAATCACCTTACATATTGATTGTGTTAAGGTGAGTCCGCATTACAAAATGCTCCTGGTGCGCTCGGATTTTTCAATTTGTCGTACCTGATAAGCAGGCTTCCTAGGAGCCGAGCATGCTAGATAATTTTGAGAAACAATATGTGAGTTTTGGCCTGCATCGTGATTCGATATTTCACATTACGCAGGAACGGACCTAAACAGACGGTATTATCAGCTGGCCAATGATAGTTTGTTCATGGTCTGTAGATAAGATTGGTTCGATTGCTGGCTTCCGAAGATTGCGCCATGTCCAGCGAATGTAGATACGACTCACGAACTACTTAATCGCCCGTAATACAATCATCTTACACATTGATTGTGTTAAGGTGAGTCTGCATTACAAAATGCTCCGAGTGCGCTCGGATTTTTCAATTAGTCGTATCTGATAAGCAGGCTTCCTAGTAGCCGAGCTTGCTAGATAATTTTGAGAAATAATATGTGAGTTTTGGCCTGCATCGTGATTCGATTTTTCACATTACGCAAGAACCGATCTAAACAGACGGTATTATCAGCTGGCCAATGATAGTTTGTTCAGGGTCTGTAGATAAGATTGGTTCGATTGCTGGCTTCCGAAGATTGCGCCGTGTCCAGCGAATGTACATACGACTCACAAACTACTTAAGCGCCCGTAATACAATCATATTACATATTGATTGTGTTAAGGTGAGTCCGCATTACAAAATGCTCCGAGTGCGCTCGGATTTTTCAATTAATCGTATCTGATAAGCAGGCTTCCTAGTAGCCGAGCTTGCTAGATAATATTGAGAAATAATATGTGAGTTTTGGCCTGCATCGTGATTCGATATTTCACATTACGCAGAAACTGACCTAAACAGACGGTATTATCAGCTGGCCAATGATGGTTTGTTCACGGTCTCTAGATAAGATTGGTTCGATTGCTGGCTTCCGAAGATTGCGCCGTGTCCAGTAAAAGGACCTACGACTCAAGAACTAATCAAGCGCCCGTAAAACAATCACCTTACATATTGATTGTCTTAAGGTGAGTCCGCATTACAAAATGCTCCGAGTGCGCTCGGATTTTTCAATTAGTCGTATCTGATAAGCAGGCTTCCTAGAAGCCGAGCTTGCTAGATAATTTTGAGAAATAATATGTGAGTTTTGGCCTGCATCGTGATTCGATATTTCACATTACGCAGGAACGGACCTAAACAGACGGTATTATTAGCTGGCCAATGATAGTTTGTTCAGGGTCTGTAGATAAGATTGGTTCGATTGCTGGCTTCCGAAGATTGCGCCGTGTCCAGCGAATGTACATACGACTCACAAACTACTTAAGCGCCCGTAATACAATCATATTACATATTGATTGTGTTAAGGTGAGTCCGCATTACAAAATGCTCCGAGTGCGCTCGGATTTTTCAATTAGTCGTATCTGATAAGCAGGCTTCCTAGTAGCCGAGCTTGCTAGATAATTTTGAGAAATAATATGTTAGTTTTGGCCTGCATCGTGATTCGATTTCCACATTTCGAAAAGAGCCGCCCTAAACAGATGTGATTATCAGCTGGCCAATGATGTCAAGCTTCTGTAGATATGATCTAGCATTGGATCGACTGCTGGCTTCCGCAGATTGCGCCGTGTCCAGTAAAAGGACATAGGACTCACGAAATAGTTAAGCGCCCGTAATACAATCACCTTACATATTGATTGTGTCAAGGTGAGTCCGCATTACAAAATGCTCCGATTGCGCTCGGATTTTTAAATTAGTCGTATCTGATGAGCAGGCTTCCTAGTAGCCGAGCTTGCTAGATAATATTGAGAAATAATATGTGAGTTTTGGCCTGCATCGTGATTCGATTTTTCACATTACGCAAGAACGGACCTAAACAGACGGTATTATCAGCTGGCCAATGATAGTTTGTTCAGGGTCTGTAGATAAGATTGGATCGATTGCTGGCTTTAGAAGATTGCGCCGTGTCCAGCGAATGTACATACGACTCACGAACTACTTAAGCGCCCGTAATACAATCACCTTACGTATTGATTGTGTTAAGGTGAGTCCGCATTACAAAATGCTCCTGGTGCGCTCGGATTTTTCAATTTGTCGTACCTGATAAGCAGGCTTCCTAGGAGCCGAGCATGCTAGATAATTTTGAGAAACAATATGTGAGTTTTGGCCTGCATCGTGATTCGATATTTCACATTACGCAGGAACGGACCTAAACAGACGGTATTATCAGCTGGCCAATGATAGTTTGTTCATGGTCTGTAGATAAGATTGGTTCGATTGCTGGCTTCCGAAGATTGCGCCATGTCCAGCGAATGTAGATACGACTCACGAACTACTTAATCGCCCGTAATACAATCATCTTACACATTGATTGTGTTAAGGTGAGTCTGCATTACAAAATGCTCCGAGTGCGCTCGGATTTTTCAATTAGTCGTATCTGATAAGCAGGCTTCCTAGTAGCCGAGCTTGCTAGATAATTTTGAGAAATAATATGTGAGTTTTGGCCTGCATCGTGATTCGATTTTTCACATTACGCAAGAACCGATCTAAACAAACGGTATTATCAGCTGGCCAATGATAGTTTGTTCAGGGTCTGTAGATAAGATTGGTTCGATTGCTGGCTTCCGAAGATTGCGCCGTGTCCAGCGAATGTACATACGACTCACAAACTACTTAAGCGCCCGTAATACAATCATATTACATATTGATTGTGTTAAGGTGAGTCCGCATTACAAAATGCTCCGAGTGCGCTCGGATTTTTCAATTAGTCGTATCTGATAAGCAGGCTTCCTAGTAGCCGAGCTTGCTAGATAATATTGAGAAATAATATGTGAGTTTTGGCCTGCATCGTGATTCGATATTTCACATTACGCAGAAACTGACCTAAACAGACGGTATTATCAGCTGGCCAATGATGGTTTGTTCACGGTCTCTAGATAAGATTGGTTCGATTGCTGGCTTCCGAAGATTGCGCCGTGTCCAGTAAAAGGACCTACGACTCAAGAACTAATCAAGCGCCCGTAAAACAATCACCTTACATATTGATTGTCTTAAGGTGAGTCCGCATTACAAAATGCTCCGAGTGCGCTCGGATTTTTCAATTAGTCGTATCTGATAAGCAGGCTTCCTAGAAGCCGAGCTTGCTAGATAATTTTGAGAAATAATATGTGAGTTTTGGCCTGCATCGTGATTCGATATTTCACATTACGCAGGAACGGACCTAAACAGACGCTATTATTAGCTGGCCAATGATAGTTTGTTCAGGGTCTGTAGATAAGATTGGTTCGATTGCTGGCTTCCGAAGATTGCGCCGTGTCCAGCGAATGTACATACGACTCACAAACTACTTAAGCGCCCGTAATACAATCATATTACATATTGATTGTGTTAAGGTGAGTCCGCATTACAAAATGCTCCGAGTGCGCTCGGATTTTTCAATTAGTCGTATCTGATAAGCAGGCTTCCTAGTAGCCGAGCTTGCTAGATAATTTTGAGAAATAATATGTTAGTTTTGGCCTGCATCGTGATTCGATTTCCACATTTCGAAAAGAGCCGCCCTAAACAGATGTGATTATCAGCTGGCCAATGATGTCAAGCTTCTGTAGATATGATCTAGCATTGGATCGATTGCTGGCTTTCGAAGATTGCGCCGTGTCCAGTAAAAGGACATAGGACTCATTTATACTACATACCGAGCTATCTTATTGGTCATATTTCAACACTCTCGCATTAGGATTATAGATCAGGGAGTGGGGTAGATCTAGTTTGAAATTCTCGCCACACTAACCCCAACCAAATACTGTACTAATTATCACGCAGGTCGCTGCAGTATTGATCGCCTGCAGCTGGGGTATTTTATGGGTGCACCTATAATATAAATTATTCTGCGAGTATTTAATTTACTTCAAACTTGCATGTGCCTCATGCCAATGAACCGGAAATGCGATGATATCTTATGGAGCAGGGGCGTGCAACTTCTCTAGTCGGCGGGCCGGGTATAGGAAAATTAGGTACTTGGCGGGCCGGATTGCTGAATGGATAAATTACTCGCCTATATATACAAGGAATAAATCGTATTTATTGATTGTATTTTATCGACAGAAATGTCACTTCAAAGCCATTTCTCGCCAATAATGAAAATACAATGTGGATTTGAGAACAGCATTGTCATACAGGCGCCGCCATGTCTGCTTCTCTCTGATCAACTAACTCACTGTGCAATCCTCAATTAAGATTTCAAAGCGTTTGATAAGCCCCTCTACCCAAAATGTACCAAGATATCAATTCATTAGGGTTGAGTACATCGTATAAGCCGATAATGCAAGTCTTCCCGCTTCGAAGGACTTACCCCTAAGCTCCACTCTCGCGCAGTGCACAGACCTATATAATAACATGCAGTCACTAAAATTTGATGTTTAGGCAAGTAGTGGGGAATCTCGGCAGATTGGGGCCGCGGGCCACATGATCATGTAAGACGGGAAACTGTCCGCGGGGCGGACAAAATCTCTTTGCGGGCCGTATATTGCCAGTCCATTTTGTGGACATTCCTAGTTAACAATCTGCTGACTATCTCATTTTGCTCGCGGAAGCTGTCGAGTAGAGGTACTCGGCACCTCACCACTGTGAACTAAACCTCACCAAAACAGACTATGTAAAACTATTACCAGGAGTTAGATTCGCATGATGGCTAGTTTAAGCTATAACGACATCCGAAATATCAATAATATAGGTGCTAGAAAAGGTACTATACTTATGATATTGAAGTATTTGAAAGTATGGAATATGTATCAAGTATGGTATGGAACAATGTTGGTATGGTATGGAAAATTGCAAGTATGGTATGGAGAGAGTAAGGTAAGTATGGAGTATGGAAAATTCTCGTTCCATACCATACCATGCCCTGCTAAACAGACGGTATTATCAGCTGGCCAATGATAGTTTGTTCAGGGTCTGTAGATAAGATTGGTTCGATTGCTGGCTTCCGAAGATTGCGCCGTGTCCAGCGAATGTACATACGACTCACGAACTACTTAAGCGCCCGTAATACAATCACCTTACATATTGATTGTGTTAAGGTGAGTCCGCAATACAACATGCTCCGAGTGCGCTCGGATTTTTCAATTAGTCGTATCTGATAAGCAGGCTTCCTAGTAGCCGATCTTGCTAGATAATTTTGAGAAATAATATGTGAGTTTTAGCCTGTATCGTGATTCGATTTCCAAATTTCGAAAAGAGTCGCCCTAAACAGAGTTGATTATCAGCTGGCCAATGATGTCAAGCTTCTGTAGATATGATCTAGCATTGGATCGATTGCTGGCTGCCGAAGATTGCGCCCTGTCCAGTAAAAGGACATAGGACTCACGAACTACTGAAGCGTCCTTAATACAATCACCTTACATATTAATTGTGTTAAGGAGAGTCCGCATTACAAAATGCTCCGAGTGCGCTCGGATTTTTCAATCAGTCGTATCTGATAAGCAGGCTTCCTAGTAGCCGAGCTTGCTAGATAATTTTGAGAAATAATATCTGAGTTTTTGCCTGCATCGTGATTCGATATTTCACATTACGCAAGAACGGACCTAAACAGACGGCATTATCAGCTGGCCAATGATAGTTTGTTCAGGGTCTGTAGATAAGATTGGTTCGATTGCTGGCTTCCGATGATTGCGCCGTGTCCAGCGAATGTACATCAGACATGGGGTAATCGTGATTAGTAATCGTAATCGATTACGACGATTACAGCATTTCCAAGTAATCGTAATCGCAATCGATTACATTCGAAAAAAATCCGAAGTAATCGTAATCGTAATCGACTACTTCACATATCTAATCGATTTCTTTGTGAAAGAACGATTACTTTTCATTAGTGCAATACCCATGACATAAACTGAACTATGAACATTCATGGGCAACGAAGAGTGTGATTTAAAACAGGTTTTGGATAGCAGAAATGTCGGGTTTTCAAACGCCTCTATCTCATTATTGCGTCACAAGTATTAGCTTGGTTCTTGATTGCGTAACGAATTATCCGCACGTAGTAAATAGATATTCGATGTAAATAATGTAGTACTGTGACTGTAAGAACACCCGCTGTGGATTATGTCACTGCACTGATCATTACACTGCACACGCCACTACCTGGCAGCAGGATAATAATCACCACTCGACCTAGTTTCGAATAGTAACGTATGTGTACAAATTGTACATTGTACGATGTATAGATGTTTTGTTATGCTTGGGTAAACGCAATCTGACCGTACCTGATTGGCGAGCGGTAGGCCTATTTACGTATACAATGGACAACGATTTGAAATTTTGTACCCGTCAAATTAAACATGACAATTTCTACATCGAAGCATTAAAAACCAGGCTGCTGATAAGAAAATCATAACCGAGCCGTTATTCTCCGTTACTCGTATAACGGCAGATCGAAATATATGTATTAAGTGGATTGCAGTCAGAAGTTGATGTTTACCTCATCATATTCTCATACGGCCCTACTTAAAACGGGCAACTATTGTTCTTTCGCAATTTTATACTCATCATTCGGATATGCCACTAGCCATCCGCTTACACGCCGTGTTAGCGTGGATTTCAGCTAGAATCAGTACCGAAACAGCACTTCACCACCGCCATTCTCACAAATGGTGATCTGGTGCTCCCCATAAGGCGATCAATAAAGCTTGTGGCGGGCGAAGTCCCCCAGACCCCCCTTAAAGGCCGGGCTTCGCTGTGAATTTGCTGTCAAGTCGCGCCAACCGCGAATATTTAGGCACATAATTTACGACTATAACTTTATTGTATGTTGTTAACTCGTGACCTCTGTCACGTGTCTGCTATATAGTCAGCAGATATTGGAGTCGCCCAAACGTAGCGGACGAAAAGAAAACTAAACGAAAAACTTTCGTGAGACGCACCACAAATTGTCATTTAAGCACGTGGTTCATCATTTTCCGCAGTGAGTGCCCCCGGTGGCATTTGTATTGTGGGGCTTAGATTGAGAAGACTATTCTTCGCGACCATCCAGCGCGGCTATGGACAATGGACATATACACAATGTTTCGGGCAATGTAACATGTCTTGGTGTTTTGCGGCGCGGTATTGGCTGGCACCGAAATGCCTTGTGTGAATCATGCCATGGTATATTATGTCATACACAGGAAATGACGTCATTATGTCTCATTTAAAAATAAAGAACTTCTCTCATGAGGCCTTTTCATCGCATTGTTGTCTTCCAAAGATAACTTCTCAGAAGCTAAATGAATGTAATCGTGAGTAATCGTGATTACTTTTCCAAAGTAATCGTAATCGTAATCGACTACTCGCGGATTTTGCTGTAATCGTAATCGTAATCGTAATCGCGTGATGCATAAGTAATCGTAATCGCAATCGATTACATTCATGAAGTAATCACCCCATGTCTGATGTACATACGACTCAGGAACTACTTAAGCGCCCTTAATACAATCACCTTACATATTGATTGTGTTAAGGTGAGTCCGCATTACAAAATGCTCCGAGTGCGCTCGGATTTTCAATTAGTCGTACCTGATAAGCAGGCTTCCAAGTAGCCGAGCTTGCTAGATAATTTTGAGAAATAATATGTGAGTTTTGGCCTGCATCGTGATTCGATTTTTCACATTACGCAAGAGCCGACCTAAAAATACGGTGTTATCAGCTGGCCAATGATGGTTTGTTCAGGGTCTGTAGATAAGATTGGTTCGATTGCTGGCTTCCGAAGATTGCGCCGTGTCCAGCGAATGTACATACGACTCACGAACTACTTAAGCGCCCGTAATACAATCACCTTACATATTGATTGTGTTAAGGTGGGTTGAAATACAAAATGCGCCGGGTGCGCTCGGCCGGTATTAGTCTTTGTTGATTTCCAAGGTGTTCTATATCGAGATTGGGGACAGGATTACGTATGGTGTAGCTTGATGATGGTATTTAGCACTGTGCCATGTTTCAAGGTCGTCACTTTAATGATTAAGGCATTAATTTCGCTATGGAATCACTCTTGCAATCAGCAACAGTTGCCATTCAAACAGACTAACTGCCGACGCACATATTGTAATATGAGTTACTGCTGTGTTCCTGGATGTAACTGGTCTTCTGTCAAATCGAACAAGACAGGTACAGGTCGTACTTTCTTTGCCATATTGCGACCAGATTTAGCAAAAAGTGAAGAACAGAAGATTCACAGGGAGACGTTGCCAGGAATTATTTTGTCGCTGCGAAATGCCTCACACAGGAATGACAATATCATGCACCAGCGTCACAAGGAAACGTAAGATTGGAGATAGCTTCGTAATAGGCAACTCAGGAATAACGTGGAGAGGAAATATAGTGGCACTGACTTGATAACCTCGCGGTTTCTACCCATATAAACCATCTTCCTTCAAATCAGAGTTTTAGCATTTTAGAACATTCGATACCGTAATGTTTTCCTTTCAGTCAGGAAGCACTGGAGTCTGTAGCAAGTAATATTGTCGCGGAAGAATCTGAAGCAGATGTAATTTAAAATTGTTTCTCTCATCAGATTAATAGTTGCAGCGAACTACTGTGATATTGAGACATAATAACTTCTGACGCAAACTTCATCCGTAGAAATTGTTTTTCAGTGCTCGTATTTGTGATGTGCATTTCGATGATGATGACATCATCCCTTTCAAAGGAATGAGAAAGTTGAGGATTGGCGCTCTACCAAAACATCACTCACCAAAACCTCAAAATGTTTGTGTGCCACGCATACTGCCAGCTGTGCGAAAAGTTCAACCTAACAAAATCAGGCATTCAGATCAGAAGGATATTTGGCGTTCAAGTAATAGCATGTCTTTGACATTACGAGGTGATACAGCTTCGTAATGTCAATGTATTTCAGTTTGCAAGAACAAATGAGTGTATTCTTAACCCTGGGAACATTTCATCAAAGTAATCCTGTTTTATGTACAGCTCTGATATACTAGCCTATAATCGAATAATATATTCTTATTGGAAGAAGGACATTGCTTGATACTGAATTCCATGCCGCTCTTTGGACCATGCATTTTCTGTTTATATGTGCAACAGGTTAATACTTTGTGTTCGTTGGCAGGCAATTGGGTCTTATACTCTAGAAAAGAGATGCTAGTCATGGAGCTACGAAGGAATGGTGCTATTGTTCCTCAAATACGGTATATAGGCCTAACTCAAACCACGAATTTGGAAGAGTTTAGTGGCAGTCTCTAGCCCCAAGAACTAACAGGACTTTTCATTCAGGTTGGAGTTTGCACAGGATATGTAACCGCCTGACCTATGACCTCTGCGCGGTAAGACCACTCAGGCATGCAGCAAGGGAAAAAAGGCCTTCTGAGTCGTGTTGTCGAGAGCGTGGCGCTTGCAGGGGCTTGTGCCCTGTGCGTTTTGGTGAATACATGATATATCCGCTCCAATCGGTGCAGTCTGTGTATCCAGGGAAGAACCTGAAAGGAATAGTCATCCTCTTCTGCTACAGTGTTAGATGAGCGAGGGAACGGCTACAATGGCGAGCACGCAGTCCAATCCTGGATATGGCAGGCATGCGATGATGGAGAACGGAGACTGTCACGAAGGACCCGATGTATTTAATCGAATAGCAAGAGATTTGGTGAACGTTGCAGATATACATCGGGAAGCTGTGATCAGAACACCCGAATTGCACAAGGTAGTGCTTCGTCTGCATCACCAAGTTGCTGCTCCAAGCCAGGAAGTTCACATTCTACGCGAGAGCCGCGACGCTGGTATTGGAGCATTGAAGACATTCTGGGGTTCGTCTTAAGACGCTGGCATTGAACTTGATGGTATTGTTTTGTTGGATTCGTCTATAGACGTTGGCATATTGAAGTTGATTGTATTGTGGGGTTCGTCTTAAGACGTTGGCATTGAAGTTGATTGTATTGT
The DNA here is from genome assembly GCF_051294905.1 of Botryllus schlosseri. Classification (NCBI taxonomy): domain Eukaryota; kingdom Metazoa; phylum Chordata; class Ascidiacea; order Stolidobranchia; family Styelidae; genus Botryllus; species Botryllus schlosseri. The sequence goes on along the minus strand of NC_137237.1, from coordinate 40,429,026 downwards.
GGGGTTCGTCTTAAGACGTTGGCATTGAACTTGATGGTATTGTTTTGTGGGGTTCGTCCTGAGACGTTGGCATTGAAGTTGATTGTATTGTGGGGTTCGTCTGAAGACGTCAGCATTGATCTTGATGGTATTGTTTTGTTGGATTCGTCTGAAGACGTTGGCATTGATGTTTTGATGATATTGTTGGTTTTATCTTGAGACTTAACATTGAAGTTTTGTTGATATTGTGGGGTTTGTCTTTCGACATTGACATTGAGTTTTTGAAAACATTGTTGTGGTGGTCTCATGATCATTATGAGTGTGTGTAACATATCTCTTGTACATGTTCTTTTGTTTTTTTACATGTGTTTTCCTTGCTGCGTCTTGATGTCTTGTCGCTTGTGAGTGATCCTGTGTCAGCTCTGGATCACTCAAACTATGGAGGGGGAAGTGTAACCGCCTGACCTATGACCTCTGCGCGGCAAGACCACTCAGGCATGCAGCAAGGGAAAAAAGGCCTTCTGAGTTGTGTTGTCGAGAGCGTGGCGCTTTGCAGGGGCTTGTGCCCTGTGCGTTTTGGTGAATACATGATATATCCGCTCCAATCGGTGCAGTCTGTGTATCCAGGGAAGAACCTGAAAGGAATAGTCATCCTCTTCTGCTACAGTGTTGGATGAGCGAGGGAACGGCTACAGATATTAAGCAGATTTGTGCTTCTTTTTATTGTTGGAATGTCCCCATTGAAAGTACCGCCCTGCCTAACTTGAGATTCCAAACCTTACATTCATTTTTGAGTAAGTTCAATATTCCAAAGCTTCTTTACCAGGATATGTAGAACTGCTAGTGGTAAAGTGCAATATGAGAGAGAATTATTAGTTGTATGATTGGTATTGTAGGCTAGTATTGTGCTGTAGATCATAATTTTTACTGCAGTGGACGTCGTAGTTTAGCTGTACCATTACATCAATTTTATTGTTGTTTTCAAGAAAACTTGATTTACAGGTGATATGGATGAGCTGAAAATTTGTTGTGGTGTACCGAATTCAGTCTCAGCATGCAATATCAACATTCACCCAATTCCTATTTGGGATGGTACCAAGGTGTCATCCCAAGATATTAGGAGATCTGCTGATTGTCTGATCATTGGTGAAGTGCATGTTCAAAAATATAGCTGTTTGGTTGAGACTTGAGTACTATTTCTCATCATGGCTGGAGATTGTAAGGATAGTTCTTCACAGTGCATATTTTGTAAGAAGGTAGAAGCCTCATCTGAGTTGACGATGCATCTGGATGAAGAATGCAATATATCGACTGAAGTAATCAGATTGAATGATTAATTAGTAATGTTAGCAAGGTAGTACAGACGTCAGCCTGGCTATGAGATTTCTCTGTACTTTGTTCAGTAGATGAGCTACTGTAGTCAGTTTTTACCTTTATGATGGCTCAGAAGCTGCCATGCCTGTATTTAGACATCCCAGGACAAGATTGGCGAAGGAGTGAATGACTGGCAAAGAGTTTTCATTTCCAATCAAATTGAAAATGCAGAACTTGACACCGCGGGAAGGAGATATCATCCTGATGTCATCAGATGGGCTCTGGAATTATACTGTCGCTCACCTGCTACATATCAGCATATTATTACTTTAAAACATTGCAAAGATACAGGTAAATGTCTTTTGTCATCTGAGGCGTAGTAATGTTGTGATGTAATTGTAATGCTTCCATTCACAGGAACTTTGTGAAGCCTCAACCAGGCATTAACAATCTGGCATTCAAAGAAATTGAGAGAGTAATGATGCAGCATGACCACCTCCCTGCCTTCATCACTCTCGATGAAATGAAAAGTAATAAGATGTACGTTTCGATATATATTAATGTAAATTAATTTCGTTATTATTTTATTAGTCAGAGAAAATTTGGTGATGTCTGAAGGAAAATTGGTGGGCTTTGTTGATGCAAACTTTTCTACTGAGTGCAAGCTGGCTGCACATATTCTTGGTGGGTTTGTTTTCAATAAGGTCGCGAACTGGGATTACAGTATTTGATTATTTTCCAGTATTTTACCTGCGCACTGTCAAAGGAGAAATCTCGCTCCCCATTGCGTGGTATCCTACAACTGTCACTCATGGGGGGTCTGGCTTTAAAATTTTGTCACTTACTTCGTGAATGTGAGATAAAGGGCATTCAAGTTCATGCCGTTATTGCTGACGGCATGGCATGTCTACAAATAGACAATTTTTCAAAGTTCTGGCTGGAAGCCAAGAAATTCCTCTAAACTGCTCCTTCTCCGCCCCCAATCCATATTGTCGTGATAGACAGATACTTATCTTTTCCGATACACCTCTTCTTCTCTTCTCAAGGTATTGTATGTAGCTATATACTCCTACCTCATCATTATTTTATTATTTCTTATCTTGCAGACCATGAGGAATGCTCTTTACTCGTCGAAATCAAGTGGAACAAAATACATGAACAAAGATGGGAATGACATACTATAAAACTCTACGAAAATGAAAAATACAGCCTCATGCTCAGACGGACCAGGCTCACAGAAGCCCATATTCGATTTAATCCATATTCGATTGAATCCATATTCCAACGTACATTTTCCATTTCAGTCTACTGTTCAATATTATCACAAGCCTTACAATTGACATGTAGATGAAAGTGAACTTGTCGACGGATATTCTAAGCTGGGAAGTGGGGAAAAATTTATCAACGATGGATGGAGCAAAGGGTACCTCTGACTTCATTCTCCTTATAAACAGGTGCAATAGTTTTTTTCTCAAATTTATTTATGTGAGCAAAACCAAAATTGTTATATTGTCTTACAGTTGGTTTGAAGTGACTAACTGCGGAGTCAGGAATCCTGTACGCAGCATGGAGGATCACAGGATCAACTTCCTCAAGGAATTTGTCCAGGATCTGATGTTATGGAAGGTAGACTTCAAATGCTTGCCATGTAAACTAATTAGAGTGATAAATCCTTATTTGGAAGGCTGAAGTAGATGAATTGGGAGAGCAAAAACGCATTCTTCCTCGAGCAACCCTGGAGGTATTGATTTTTACATCTCGAAATCTTGTTTTTCTCTGTGAACGCTTGCTTCGTGAACTGGATTATGTTTGCCTGCGAACTTTCTCGCAAGACATTTTGGAAGCTTTCTTTGGAAATCTGGTAAAAATATATTTCTTAATATTTAGGAACTGGCTAGTTCTGATACCGTATAATCTTTTTCAGATAAACTTAGGTAGGCACTCACAAAATCCTGATCTGAAGGCCGTAGCTTACGGAGTGCAGCAGATCACCCAGCGAAAAATTATAAAAAAGCTAAAAGGTCGAAACACCACTTTCGGTACACAAAACGCTTGGCATGAAGTCTGCAATGAGCCAATACTGAAACGCAGTAAATTCGAAGGTCTGCTAAGTCCTGGTATGAGGAAAGTTATTTAGCAGGCTACTTATGCAATTTTCTATTTTCAGGGTAATGGTACATGATGGTCATTTTCTCTCGCTGCCACCTCAAATGTCCAAGCAGAGAAGCTGTTGCTGTTTATATCAGTTTTGCATCATGTCAATTTGTTTGACTACTCATTAAGAGTGTTCTACTGTGCGAGCGATACAACAGATTGTGCACGTATACACGCATATTCAACTCTCTATATTCATTCCATGATAAGAATTATTCCGACCTTGATCTGTATTTCAAACACGTAACAAAAAGTGACTCTAAAATTTGATTGACTTGATTTGTGACTCATGACCGTGTCTTGGCCCAAAATCGTGGGGTTTTTACTTAAACATGAATAAAAAAGTGGCCTGTAACCAATGTTCCCTCTAAGCTGCGCACGTGCGCAAATGCGCAGTGCTGAAGCGGTCTCTGTGCACAGAAAATCTAAGTTGTGCACAAAAAATCCGAATTGATGTTTTTTTTTAGTCGTTGCGCACTGTTGTCCAAGGGACCACGCAGGCGCGCTAACTCGTGAAAAATTAGAGGGAACATTGCCAGGGGCAAATATCGCTGAAGTATAACACTGAGGTACAAGTGCGGCCCGCAAAGGTAAATATTGCGCTCCGTGAAGAAATGAAACTTTGCAATCACGAGTGTCTAACGAAAAATCTTTTCTTTTAGTATGGTCTCGTACGCGTGAGCGATACTGATATCATTTCAATTGCGCATTATTTTCTGGGAATGGCGAAATAACATGGTTTAACAAAGTTATAAATAACAATGGGCTAGCTCGAGGTTAATCTGCGAGAAACTAGTGCATAGTCTTCTCCGCGTGTCGTGAACATTGCGTAAGATTTCCTCGGGACCGTAACTGCCGCACCCCAAACCCTCAATTAGGGGGCCGAGATCGAAGGGAGCCCAAAATTATTTCGTGAATTAACATAAATCATGGTGTATTTTTGGGGAATTTTTCAAAATATTTTTCGCACCGCGCGCGAATTAATTTTGTCAAATATCTTGATTATTGGGTACCCTTCCCACAACAAAAAAAAATACGCGTGATTAAGAGAAACGGGCACTTGGGCGTCGGCCAATACCTAGCCACGACGAACCAAGACATATGAAGTTATACGCTATGTGTCATGCGACTCCGAGAAGTGCGCCAAAACGATCAGCAGCGAGAAAACCTTGGCCGAAAAGGACTGCCTTATATGCTGACCGAAAACTTCGACTCATACATATAGGTTTAATTGTCCATAGGCGCGTAAATGGCTGGCGCTGAATGTTCATGTGCTGGCGATCCGAGTCCCACAACAACAACAAAAATGCCATGTCGAGGGAACATTATTTGCCAGTAGAGAAATACCAATTTTAAATCGTGTTCGTGTTTTAGTTTAGTACGTTTGAGCGATTTCAATGTCTTTTGACATAGCCGATAGGAGGTCACGAAATAGCATCATGTAACGAAGTCATTATACCAACGGGTGCGCCCGAAGATGTTTAATTAATATTTAGAGGACCTACCTTTTCTAGCACACCTCACTCGATCAGCTTTACCGGTAAATCTGATTATGTGAGCAGAGAGAGGATAAAAATGGATAGCAATAGACATATGCAATTCCCGATAATATTGACCGATTCAATCATGAATCATATAAAATTTTCGCGCTTCGCGCGTTCAGGCGCCACAACCACCAAACCGGCCCCCGATTTAGATAATAAGTATCGGCAAAAATCGCAGAGCCCGATACGGGGGTCTGGGGGCGAAGCCCCCCAGAAGTTCGGTTTATCACCTTATGTGGTGGGCTGGTTGCGCACTATTGTCTAAGGGCCTGCGCAGTGAGTTAACGTGTTTGCGCAGACTCGTGAAAAATTAGAGGGAACATTGATTTCCAGTAAATATATCAAAATCTGCTTTTTTCAACTTCGGTCAACTAACTTTTTTTTTTTGTAAAAGTGTCCTTCTTGATAGGGAGCAATGTTCCCTCTAACTTGTGACGAGTCTGCGCACACGCACCAACTCACTGCGCAGACCATTGGACAACAGTGCGTGACGTCTAGAGAAAAAGGTCATCACTTCAGTTTTTTTTTTTTTTGTGCGCAACTTAGATTTTCTCTACGCAGATACCGTGTCAGCACTGCGCATTTGCGCAGCTTAGAGGGAACATTGATGGGGAGCCCATTCCCAACGTTTTGTTGGAGGGAGGCTGACGAAGTGCTGTTTTGATCCTGACTAAATAGAGCGAAATTTTAATTACATTTATGAAATGTTCCATGCTCTAATTTTAATTCGAATCTAATTACAGAGTTTCCTGAAAATGCTACAGGAGATTTGTATGGTGTGAATCGAGCCACGCTAATGAGAATGATCTCTGATTTGATATGAAGTGAACTTGATTTTTGTTGCATATATCTTTCGAATGCGCAATTGAATTTCTAAGATTTTGCGCATTCGTTAATTCAAATTTTAGTTTATTTTAGACAAAAAATGATTTCAGTCTCAGGAAACAGCGTGCAGACGGTTGAATTGTGTTCAGAGAAGGCGTGCATTTTTATAAGAGCAATATAGAAAACTTATCTCATTATAGAGCTGTATAGCAATTGGTCGTTACAAACACATAGCATTTGACATATGTAGGATGCCAGGGAACTAGGGTTACCATATTTTGGAATCGGGAAAAGAGGACACTTTTGGAAATCTTCAAACACAGAATATCGGAGGAAAATCTCAAAAAAATAATAAATTTTTCACACTTAGTGGTCGGTTGATAAAATAAAGGTCGGTCGGTCGGTTGATTTGAAAAAAGGTCAACTTTCCGGCTCAAATCCAAAAATACAGTTTTTCTTTCACGCTTTACGTTGGCTGATTAAAATATAGGCGTCTCTTTCGTTCGAACCTCGACTTTACTATTTAGCGTCATTTATGCCCATTTTCACTCGATTCTGTATCCACTATCCTGGCTCTAAAAGCTATAAAGGGGGACGGATTGCCAAAAAGGGGGACATTTAGACGTCTTCGGAGGATATTTTTAAAAACCTGATAAAGGTGGACAAATCCCCCTAAAGGAGGACGTATGTTAACCCTACAGGGAGCGAACTTGTTATATATGATGCACGTTAAATAGAAAATAGTAACAAACCGTTTCGAGTGTCAAATGGCCCAGCACACTGAAGCACGCAAATCCCTCTATAAAACTCGTAGACGCATTCAAAAACAGCAGAATGACGAGGTCCCTGGGAAAATTATGTTTCCGTTTTGTACAGTACTTTTTATAGGTGTCGGAAATGACTTTAGGCTACCTCAAATAGTTATGATTGTAGGAGTTGAACTTGCTGAGAGTGGGTAGAGCGCCGCTACATAGTCCAAAGGAAAAAAGTACTTGAGCAGTTGCCTCCTTCCAGACCTGTTATTATCATTATGTCGACGCTTCGATATAAAATAAAAACCGTTTTACAATTCAATCAACCTTGGTCAATATAAAGCAGCGAACTGACCTTTTCGGCCAGGGGGGCACATGAGATTTACGAACCACGCAGGTCACTCGAATGTTGATGAGCTTTTTGGTCGCACGATAATAGCAAGCGGCGCAAACAATTCTTTTATTACTACACATTAAAATCGATTACAATCATGTCTTGAAGACTCACAAGTAGATTTTCAAAGTTAATGAATGAATGGGGTACGGCTGGGCTCATTTGGCGCTTGGACATATAAATATGGAAGCCTTCAGCAAACATGCGGCGATCATTTTGTGCAGAGGTTTGGTCGCCGACGATTTTTCTGCCTGTGCAGACCCGGAGTTGTTGTTGTTGTTGTTGTTGTTGGATGACACGTTCTGTTGTTGTTGTTGTTGTTGTTGGATGACACGTTCTCTTATAATTGAGAATATAGGTAAACTAAGTTCTGTAAATTGCGGGTATTTTTAATTGTGAGGAGGGTACCAACCAATACTCAAAGCAACAAACCGAGTGACAACAAATTGTGCGAATTGCTAAGAAAAATATCGGGTCAACTGGATCTGTCAGGAAATATTCTACTTTGTGGTCATATGCGCAGATCTACGAAAAATTGTGGCAGTCCCTGACTTTGCCAATACGTCGGAACTGATGATTTAGTCATCAACATTCGAATTTTCGCGGTAAGCTGATGAAATTTCTGGTTCGCCGGCCTCGCAAGATCACAATAAATTACAGGGGTATATTTTTATGCTACAGCTAATTTCGAGAATTACCATCCGGACCACTCAAAACCTTCTTGCGTGCCACGGGTACCCCCGCGCCGATATAAAGTACGTCATGGCTAGTGAATATCACATATGGAATGAATAGAACTCAGGTTGATATAGCAAATATGCAGGCCTATACTTCACATAGCTCCACACAAAATCCCTCAGTAGTCGCACTTTCAATTTTGCCAACGTCGGAGAAGCGATTGCTACACCTTGAATATTATGCTATCAGTACATCGAGATCGTAGAAAGGCCAAATCACCTGCACTTCCAATAGTTTGCCAACATCCGGTTTTAAATATTCCGTTATACCGTCCGAAGCACCTTCTAAAGTCACAGCCCTCGCCATCAGGACCATCAACATTATAATAGGCGTCGTAGCAGTGACGTACACGACCTTTTTTCTAAATATGAGCGATGTTTTCAACAGTTATTCTGTGACGCGGCTGCCTATTCATTACTTTGCTTGTCTATCCGATCCCTTCCCATACTGAGAAGTACGCCGCGATCCATACTATGACCAAGCAAAGAAACAAATCTGGCTTGATTGTACCATAATCTTCCATACTTTCGATCCTCCCGAGTATATGATTACTATGCAGCAAAGACCAAAACAAAATATTAGTAGATTAAAAAATATGGAAAGTCCATTTATTTGGGATGGTTCGAACATTGCACGTACGTCCGAATTCTGTGTGAGAAGCTCGGTCTTTCAAATGCTCGCATTCGCATAAGAACCTTGCATGATTCTGCACTATGGAATTTATTTATGACATAATATTTATTTTACAGTATATGCTTGATAATTTTCCTCAAAGTTATTTGAATTTTTTTAACTATTTTACCTCGCTTCGGAGCAGTTGCCGAAAGATAGTCAATTGAAAATAGGCCTAAATTCTAATGAAAGTATTCGGATGTTTGCCCACCGACGTGATCGTAATCGCGCGCTGGTCACGTCGATATCAGTGATGAGCGGAGTCTGCTTTTCGAGACTCCGAGTCCCTCCGGCAACTTTCGTCTCTGATGCAAAGTCCCTCCGACTCCGGGGATCTCAATCCCAGACTCCGAGATAACCCGAAGAATCTTGTCCAGTCTTCGAAATATATCCAGACCATTGTCGAAGAATCCCAATCGATGTTTTCGATAGCCTGTCTGATATTCATACCAGTTTTTTTAGTATCCGTGAGTTGCCGAACAGTCGCAACATTACTTCTGAGAGTCAAGTTCTCTCCAACAAAATGGACAGTCAAGCTAATAGAACCGCGACCCTTTAGATCGGTCCACATATCTGAGGTGATGCCAGCCAGCTCATAACACTTGATAGCAACTCTTAGTTCCTCTGACAGCTTCTGCTTCAAAGATGAAGCCTCCTCATCCAACTTACGTTTCACCGTAAATCTGGATGGCAAAACATTTTCTGCACAACACCACGGCAAACCGGCACTTCTTCGGTATTCTCCACCCGGCGATCAGTGTTCCCCATGATCACCTTCTCCTTTGATTACTCGCTTACTTGCATTTCAACTGCGATCAATTCTTCTTACAAGCTTCGATATGTCTTCGAAGATGCGACGTACCACGTGTCAACTTGTGATGCTTTAGCTGAACATTGCAATTTTGACATCTCGCAAACCCAGTATACTGGCCGTTATTATCATGCAGCATCAGAGTGAAATCCTTCCACACGTCACTCTTTCTCTGCGTCTTTGTGAGTAACCCACTTGAAGTCGACGGTGCTTCAGCCATTATATTAAAACGACGAAGGAAGACCAGTCAGTTCGAACTAACTACCACTAACACCACTGAAATCGACGATCACATCACAGGTTTCAGTAAATTAAGTTCCGCACCGTCATGAACCAGTTGATGGAACTGCACTGCACTAAACATACATGATGCATCACTGACGCACCGATCGATGCTCCTTGGAGTTGACTAAATGACTAGTGACTTCCAATTTTGAAGCTGATACATGATATCTGGAATTTGGAGTCTGAGACAGACCAGCAGCAGAAACTTGATTGCGGTGCTGATTTTTCTTATCACATCAAAGTCATTTTTCAATCAAACCAAACATTACATGACGAAAATTCAGAAGAGTTCTGGATGACTGACTACGTCAATCAATATTGAAGGAAGCGTAGTTGAGTTGATGCGAGCAGAGCAAAGCAGACGGGTGTAGTTATTTAGTGTGGCTGTTCAGAATTTCGGAATATTCTGTTTTTACAGGGTAAGATCAGCTTACCTTAGTGATTTATGTATTGTTGAAATCTTAGATGCTGGTATGCCTCTGTGAGCAGATCTTACTAGCGAAAACTCGTCGCAATGTCATTAAATCATGTAACACATTGCATAAGTTATTATTGTTTCCATCCAGATACTTGCTTGTTGTATGTATATTTCTCACAGATATAAAGGTAATATTGATGCAACACTTATTATCGATATCTCTTACTGCAAATTGCAAGTACGATGAAAGTTGCGAAAAGTTATCACAAAAGTGGTATCAGATAAATTATCTTGTTTCAACTGATACCAACGTTAGGAATACATTTTCACAAAATGGACCTATTACTATGTTGAATGTCATCAGGATAATGGGATACATTCCGTTATGATCATGAACTTGCTGGAAGAATCAGGGTAGCTAAAGGCTGTACCATAGGGAAGCCCCGCTGTATGTTGCTGATTGTAAATGTTTCGCACAATTACTGGGGTAGCATGAAACTTAGTCACGAAACAAATACGCCAGGAGGAATGTGATGTGACTATACGCAAGGAGGAATGTGATGTGACTATAGAAGACCGCAATGATAGCAACGTGGAAGATTCTGGAGATCTTATCTCATAATATGGTGACATTCAGCAGTGGATTCAAAGACTGCATCTCAAGGCAGGAAGCAAATGATGCACTGCGAATGATATTGGGTGCCTTGGGTGCCTTCAAGTTTGTGAACTACAGACCCTGCTCAACGGAAATGCCTTGCTAGATCACTAGGTTACTCTCCAGTCCCCAATTGCAGTGCAGATGGCTGATTTTTGTGCAGTTGGCAATCATATTACCGGTCATATTACAACTTTACAAGGTGTCAACTGTCTGTGTTTGTAATCAATAGTGTCTTCTGGTCAAAGCTATCGAAAGATATCGGGGGCAAAACTTAACAATACTCCGGAAAACTCCGGAAAAATATCTGTTGTAAACTCCGACTCCACTCCGGGTATCACAAAATTGGCAAAACTCCGCTCCTAATCCACTCCGACTCCGCTCCGGTGCTCATCACTGGTCGATATGCGACTCGTTAGGGTCTGGTCACGTGGGGGGCGCTAGAGACCCCCGAATATCGGATTTCTGGGGGGTTTGTCGGCCTGTAGCGGTCCTCCCCAAGGTCTGAACGGCACGAACGACCCATCGTTGCGTTCTGCTACGCGAGCCGGTCACTCGAACACCGGATTCGACCTCGTGGGACCTCGTGGGGGGGGGGGTCGCCAGAGCCCCAAAAAAATATTCCTTTAACCGGACATATCTCGGCTCCGAAAACTCCGATTTGGAAAATGATTTTTTTTTCGCATTCTTTTCTTTGCGCAGATTCCAACGAGGGGTGGTTTTAGGGTCTGGGTCAACCACGAGCCGAGCTATTCGACGAAACGTCCCAAAAAAATCCCCATACTTTAACGTGGCGCGATTTGGTGGATTTTTTTTAGGTCCAATCTCCCACAAGGAATGCATGAGCCGTGTTAAATGGTCTGCTCCGACTGTTTACCCATCGAATCACAGATATCCAACATGCGTCATCAATCCAGGCGCCCAAAAGAATACTGTCTACACACCAAATCTCGATTTCTCCATTTAAAATGCTTTCAAGTCCCCTAAACTCCACAAACTCACGATGCCACCGATTCGATTGTGAGACACTGAATTAGTCTTTAACGAGTCCTAGTTTGCAGAATAGAACCCTAACCCTAACCCTCTTTTAGGATATCTTTGAGGATTTCCATCAGGATATCTTTGAGGATGTGCGTTGGGATATTTTATATCCATTTCTATCGACAAATGTATATCTTCTGCACATATTGGTAGGATATATTTCGAACTCATGAAAGATATTTTTAAAATATCTTTAATAAGTTTTGTGTTAGCTGGGTGGACATTGAACACATTTACAGACAGTGCCAAACACGATTGTGCTAAGCGTGGCGAAATGGGTCTCCTTCTAGTTGCTTGTCCCACTAGAAATAGACATGGTGTTCCACCAGTCACCGGCGAACATGAGTCCCACCAATCGGGCAATTCAATAAACATGCCATAGCAGACCATGGGTCCGGTGACGCTGTTTTTATGGATATAGACCAGGATTTGGAAATACTTTTGAATTTCGTATACGCGCTCCGGGTTCACAGCTGATACATCGTTGCATCGGTGAATGACAGCCTGTCGGCTAAACTTTTGGTAGACTCAGGCAGTTCCCATACCTTCCTCGAATATGATCTATACACTCGACTGTACGATATAACTGATTTGAAACCATGTGCTATCCCAATTGTCACTGCCTCTGGTGGCCCCATGGATCTATATGGCACAGTGGCGTTGACCCTGCGTATTGGTGATTTTTGTGCATAACACGAGGTGATTGCTCGTTTGGGTGCGCCATATAGCTTGCTAGGGTGTGATTCTATGGAGAAGCTGATGCTATCCTGTAGGCTACATGGGGGAAAAGGTATGATAAGGTTGCATGGTTTACCGAAATATATTGTTAACGCCATTTTAAGATTTGAGCAATAGGGAGTGTTGAGAAAACCTTACCTAATTCCCTGAAGTGAAAGCCCGAAAGACCTTCGTGATCGAGTCGTCTATTTGTCGTGTGAATTATAGATAAGAGAAATAAATCGTACGATGTTTGGTGCATGTAATCTCTTGTGGCTATGATATATATACGAATGTGATACAGCGTATATACACATTAATTCATTCAATATTCGCTGGTTCGGAAGTCCATTGCATTGCCGTACGTCAGTCAATAAAGTTACAAGTCGTGGAGACAGAAACAAAATATATTCGTCAGTGTGATCCATCGAATACGTGTGCAATAGACAGGTCGAGGTACGTCAGCCAACAAGGCCGTACGGCGTGGTTACGTCGGTCCGTCGAACGCAAGGGAACACGCAGCGAATCGTAAACGCAACCTTCTGGAGTCATATAAAAGACAACTATAACATAACATCTACAAACATTCGCTCTGCGTTATACATGGGCAAAATGTTATATTGCAACAGCTGTCGGTGTCCTGCTGTGGTGTTGTAACTCAGAAACATATAATAGTATCTAAGTGGTGTAAAAGAGCTATCGTGGGTGCAGTGAGTGGGTCGTGGTTGCCGTCCATTTCACAGTATGGCGTTTTTTATTATTATTAATGAGGAGTTTTAAGTGGCGCGTGGCGCCGTTTCCGGCCTTGTGCAACACGGACAAAATATATTTTCAGGAATCGAATTTTCGTGCTCTGGGACTTAGGTTTATAATAACTTTCAAACTATATAGCCTATACAAGTTACATGAAATAATAAACTCGCTGACCGGGGTAAATAATTGCGGCATAGTAAGTAAATTGGTTAAAGTAAGCGGTATATGCGTCGGCAAGAAATGTTTGGCGTGGTTGAATCGTCACGTTTGATTGAGAGCCAGTATGATAATATTGGTTTGTGTGTAGGAAACGACGTAGTTTATTTTTGTCCTTGGTGTTTTTAAGACAAATACGCCGACTCATGATACACATACACACACATTCTAAGTCATGCACCGCCCCTCCATGCTATCCCAATAATGTATGAGCGCCAAGCAGGAAAGTCATGGATACCAGTGTTATTAATCAGGTCTTTGGTCTGACCCAGCCGGGGATCGAACCCACGGCCTACCGATCAAGAAGCCGGCCGCTTCACCATTAAGCTATCTTGTTGTGTATTGCCCGGCTTGGTCGATCCTTCATCTAAAGAGGTGCCTGTGTTGTTGATAAACCTATCGCAAAATGATATCGTAATCCCTGCCGCGGAACGGGTAGGCTTTTTCGTTCCCGTTGCTACTTGTGGGTCTGTGGCGGCACCCGACACCGTGACGTCGCACCGTTCTTGGGTCTGCGGGATCATCTGCGACATTTCGTAAAACAGGGCTCGCAAGGTCATATTTTGCGGCGTGCGACCACCTGATTTGAACTTTCGGAAGAACGCTAAGCATTTTGAGATGCTAAATTTAATTTCAGTTTAAACATAATGTTGTTGTTGTTGTTCAAAGTAAGCCGTTCTCATGTGCCAAACATCACTATTCGTCACTAGCTGATACGGTTTTGGCGATGGTAATATCATTCCATGGATGAGGAATTTGCTGATAACGGGCAATCGGGCATATTGCCTTGACGTATACTATAGCCAACCACTGTAAAATCCGAAACGCATAGAAACGACTTTGAATTTTCCAGAAGACCAATCATTACGATGTGATATGCCTTCCAGCATATACCAGTATTGGGATCAAGTCACTACCTTCGAGTCACGAGTCATTTCGAGTCATTGCACATTTTGACTCGAGTCAAGTCAAGTAAATCGATTTTCGAAGGCTACTCGAGTCAATTCAAGTCACTCGATTTTTGGAGGTGACTCGAGTCAAGTAGAGTCAAGTCAAGTCAAGTCACGAGTCAAGTCACAATTCAAGTCAAGTTGCCTTTTCGAAGTATGTGGTGTGGTTACGTCATTGCATTTTGCTAGCTGACAGAATTACATATTAAGTGGTCATTGATACTGGACTCATGAACGAATATAGAGTTAAATATAAACGCAAGAAGGCGCTTTATTGCTCACTTATACGTAGAAATGCTAAACTACGTAAGAAATAGCATAGCCTCGTATTATAGTTGCCAGCCAAAATAGGGAATAGAGAAACGAATTGATAAGATGTAATACATTAACCAGTTACAAATTTATATCATACAATTCGATCCTGCGCCAATGGTTGATGACTATGTAAACTATATCGGATATCAATTTCAATAAAATAAAATATTTGGTCAAGTTAAGAACAGATAACAGAAATAGACATACAAGTTTACGACAGCGTAACCTGTAAGCTTCGATCACTTCGTTTGCGATCAATCCATTTGTGTGAGTGCAATGGAGGCTCAGTAAAACGCACTATCATTGAATGATTGGTCGCTCTCACGGGTTACACCAGCGTTTCGCGTACAGTCCGAACATATGCATATGACACAATGATTTTTATCGACATCGATTGCTTGATGACTCGAAATTGACTCGTGAATTTTGCTCCGAGTCACGAGTCAATCCACATTTCTGATACGCCGAGTCAAGTAAACTCAAGTCATTTTAGCAAAGTGACCCGAGTCAAGTCAAGTCATACGGAAAAGGTGATTCGAGTCTGACTCGAGTCAAGTCATGACTCGAGTCATCCCAACACTGGCATATACCGTGTCTGGGGGTGGCCAACCTGTGGCAGTAGAAGTAAAATTATGCGGCAGTCGACCCATTATTGAGAGGTGTGAATTAGTCTTGAAGATTCTCCGCGCAAAGTGCGGTTGAATGCGAGTTGACTTTCGATATTAATATAGTAGTTTCCTTTGTATCGGGGCCTCACAGTACAGATGCGAACAGCAGAGGAAAATGATGCGTCCCCTAAAGAAATACCAATGTTTTATTGTGTTCTCCTCATCACGAAGGAAATTTGTTTCTGTTAGGCCAACGTTAGGTCGAATCCAATATCGTTCCTATATATCGACGATCCTGATGGGAGGTCAAGAAATAACAGCATGCAACAAAAGGGACCAATACCGATTGGTCCACCCATGAATGCGGCAGGGAATTAATTAATTCCCTAAATGGTCAAAGACACCACTTGCACTGGGGAATCTGATCCGATCTGATCTGATCTGAATACTCACGATTTCCGTGCGCATAGTAAGCCAATATAAGTAGGCCGAGTCCAGCGCTCACTGGCACTGAACAATTGCGCATGGACAGTAGGTGAACGTGGGTATTTGATCTCCAGTTAGTTCATTACGACTACGCACTGGAATCCGGCCGTAGGCTACATCAATAGTCTATCTGAAATTAGGTCGTGAATAGCAAAAAGGTTTGCCACCCCTGCTTTAGGGGCTGAAGAGTGTTGTCAGGTATCGCACGGATCTCATAGATCAAAATAGAATGAAAGTGATGAACATGATATTTTTGTTGTATTTCTTCAGTGAAACATTATGTCTTTTTGGTCTATTTCCGTCATCAATGTTAGAGCGCTCAGCATTGTAGTGACAGAGTATCAAAACGTGGCTGTTAAACTGCGTTTCCTCTTTTTATCTCGATACAGAAGTCATGCGGCCCGTGGCCTCTACGAATTTTAAAAACTGGTCCGCGACGCGTTTTGAGTTGGCGACCCTTGTCGTAGAAGAACCAGACCGCTTGAAGGAACAACGGTGACAACAGTTAAGAGATCTTCTCATTAAGTATCATGACATATTCAGGGGGATGATGGGAAACTGAGATATACCTTATACCTTAAAATTTAGCTATCTTCAACAGTACCAGTTGAAGTGCCTCCACGACGTTTGAGATGGAAGGCAAGGAAGATTGTGGGTGAGCAGATCGAAAAGATGGAAAAATTGAGTTAGGCCGAAAGCCCGTACAACACGTGAATTGTTTTCCGGATAACACGTACCGCTTCTGCACCAGCTCCCGGAAATTGAATTCGGTAAAGGATGCCCATCCTCTGCTCCACATTGATCATATCTTAGATCAGTGGTACGCGTATCATTAGTGGTACGCGAAGGTCTTACAGGTGGTACGCTAGTATATTGTTTTTTTTCGACCGAAGGGAGTTATTAGTTCAGATGGATGTGATTTTTAGTTTGTTGAAGCCGTCGTCGTCGTGGTAAGGTCTTTGTTGGGGGTAGGATTAATCCCATCAATGACGGCCTACGGGGAAGAGGTCTCGTTTTATTATATTTGACCACAAGAATTCCAAATTGATCCATTACAGAAATCACATGCTGTGCCTAAAAATGGGCAGTTTATTTTCTGTTTCACTGCTTTCGGCAAGTCAAAACGGTGGAAAATAATTTGGATGCCCATACCGCTCATAACTTATGTAGGTGGTACGCGAGCGCTGCAAAAAAACTCGAAATGGTACGTGGAACTCGGAATGGTACGTGGTACGTGGTGGAAAAAGGTTAGGAACCACTGCCCTAGATGAAGCAAAATGGCATCGTACTCTTGATCTGGAATCAGTCAGTGTACCAGAGGGCATTCACACTTCCGATCGACGATCCTTCGCTAAGGCTTATGCAATGCTCCTGCCACGTTAATGGCAACGATGGAGAAGTTACTGGATGGACTCTTATGAATTGCCTTGCCCTCATGGATAACATTGTCGTGTGGCGAGAACTTTGGCCAAAAAGTCTGCAATAAGGAAGAACTTTTTAAGCGAATTCATGACGCTAGTCTTAAGCTCAAGCCTAAAAAACGTAAACTGTTTTACCATGAAGTACAGTATCTCGGACATGAGATTTGCCCATATGGCCTCAAGTGTAGTTATGACAAAGTTTCTGCTGTGAAGGATTGACCAGTGCCGAAAAATCTCAAGGATGTTCAAGCGTTCCCAGGCACGGTAAACTACTATCGAAGATATATTGACCAGTTTTCAACCATTACAGGGCCATTGGTGAAACTCACTCGCAAGAAGGCTACATTTGAAAGGTCCGATGATTGTCAGGCTGCATTCCGGTGTCTGAAACAGAAATTGACCAGTACACCAGTATTGTCTTATCCGCTTGAGACTACAGGAGAGTTTGTTCTCGAGACTGATTGCTCTGGCTTTAGTGCAGGAGCAGCTCTCTCCCAAATACAGGGAGATGAAGAAAGGGTTATTGCGTATGCCAGCAAGACGCTAAACAAGCAACAGAGACGATATTGTGCCACCCCCGGGTAATTATATGCCGTACAGTCGGCCGTGTATCCTTTCAGGTCTTATTTGTGGAGAGGGCCGTTCCGACTGAGAGTAGATCGCAGTTCTTTACAGTGGCTGCAGGCTACAACTTCCGGAACCCATAGGGCATTACGGCGAGATGAATCAACATGTTGAGTACGTTCAACTTCAAAATTGAACATAGAGCAGGGGCAAAGCAGGGCAACGCAGATCGACTTTCCCGTATCAGACGTAAATGTGAAAGAGAATGCCGTGCTACATGCGGAGACAAGTCGGACATTGAACAGACCTGTTTCCTACCCAGATTGGAGAGAGAGAGAGAGAGAATCTGTATTCGTGTACATTACACATCAACATTACACTACAAAAATGTAACAGTGAAATGCGACATGCAAGGTAGACGGGAGGCTCGATATGACAAAGTCTTCAGAGCCGAGCCACCCAGGACAGGAGCAATTTTCACAGTTAATAACTAACGAACGAAAAGAAAAATAAGACACAGTATCATGGACCAATTCGAAATACAATGCAAATACAATTTAGCCGTAGTTAGAGATAAGGGAATGAAAACATTGTTTTTTAAATGCTTAGGAGTCTAAATTGCGGAGATTAGGTGGCAGCTTGTTCCAAACATTGACACCAATAAAACTGATCGAATTGAAATGACTGCAATTCGACTATAGGTCTTGTGAGCAGCACTGATGAAGAAAAGTGCTCTTGGCTGGAATCGTACCGTCCAAGTCAACTTTCAGAGCTGCAGATGAAGGATGAATGCGTATCCGTCGTGCTGGACTTGAAGGAGACGAGAGATGATGCCCCTAAAGAGACTGAACTTTTACCATATCTAAGGGATATCCGCACCCTATGTATGCAATGGGGTGTCTTACGAGTTTTTAATGGCGTGTTGCACCGAGAATTTATGTCACAAAAAACGGACTGTGTTGAGCTCTTTCAAATCGTGATGCGATTGAGCTTGCGTGAGGATACCGGTTACTCCAAGAATCGAGAACGGAAAGTCATCTTGGCAAAGAGACAACTTACAAGAAATTCGATGAAGATTTTACTGGTCTAATATTAGGCTTACCATATTTTGGAAATCTAAAAAGAGGACACTATTTCAGAAATTTGAGACTTGCAAAACCGGTTCGCTCAGAACTCAAAATACCGTTTTTCTCTCCATATTTCTAGGTGGATGACTAAACAAAAAAGGTCATATTTCCGCTCAGAGCTCAAAATACCGTTTTTCTCTGCACATTGCTAGGTGGATGACTGAAAAAAAAAGGTCATGTTTTCGCTCAGAGCTAAATTCACCGTTTTTAACTCCGAAATACCTGCTGGAGCGTCCCTTCTGTGCTAATTTACGGCATATCACTCGCAATTTCCTCTAAATCTGACCTAAATTTTCAAAAAAGAGGACAAAATCTCAAAAGAGAGGACAAAAGGGCGTCCTCCGGGACACTTTCAAAAAAGTCAAAAAAGAGGACAAATCCTCTTAAAAGAGGACGTATGGTAACCCTATCTAATATGCACCGACAAAATGGCTGATTGGACCAGGTTATTTAAACCGTGCTGTATAACTACCGTGTAGGTCAATCAATTTTTCACGAGATATGGTGTTCCAGTTACCATTCATTCTGATCGTGGATCTGCATTTGAATCTGAGCTGTTTCGTCGTCTCATAAAATTGTTTGAAATTTTCAAGACGCGAACAACATCTTACCATCCACGTAGTGACGGTCTGGTCGAGAAATTTAATGAAACTTTGCAAAAAATGATAAAAACGTTTGTGGAGAATGGAAATCGCAACGATTGGGTGGGCTATATCCCATGCTCACAGGAACGGCCCCATGTCGTTTGCTGGCAGCTAAACGACGCTTCCGCCTAATTGGCCATCTAGTGCGGCATCAAGACGAGCAACCAGCCGCCGCCATCATTAACCACATTCCCACGGAGCCATGGCACAGAGGTAGCTGGAATCGGAAAACATGGTGCTCGACAATGGAGACTGATCCAGCGCAACGCGGGCTGTCGCTTGAAGACGCCAACGACCGCCTACGCTGGAGCCGCTTAACACGTTCCCAACGCTGATTTTCTCGATAGTCTTTCGTTTCCTGTTTTCTTTTGCCCTTTTTTTATTTTATCTAATGGAAAAGTCGATATATATACATATATCCCATATCTGGTGATGGCATACAGATTCACGGTTCATGAGAGCACAGATACACGCCCAACCGACTCATTTCTGGGAGGGAAATTTCCTTTCCCATAGACTTGATGTTTCGAAAACCATGTAACGAGCTGTCATTCGAGATTTACCATGAATATGTCCAACGGGTCGAATCAACAACATCTGACGCCTTTACGCTTGCAAGACAGCAGTTTTTGAGATCTGCTGAGAAACATGAGCTCAATTTTAACCTTTCCGTTAAACCAGCCACGTATAGTGTCGGCGATTTAGTCTGGTTCTTCTATAAACCCTTGGTGAAGAAATTTTCCATCGGTTGGGCGACCATTCAAGCTTTCTCGGTCGGTAGGTTGAGGGTTCGATCCCCGGCTGGGTCAGACCAAAGACCTGATTATGGCCCCATCTATGGCGACAGATGACGTCACGCCTTGAGACAATGCGCTTGCGGGAGATATCCACAGCCGTCTGAAATATTCTGTCTGTGTGGTGCACGCGTACTGTTTGCGGTGGTCAATATGACTGTTATCTGTCTGTGTTGTGAACTGATTGCCCCTGAAGGATAAGAAACTAGTAGCGACACCGTTACAATACGCAGGTAATCGGAAAACAAGGCAAAAACTATTTATACAGCTATTTGAGAAACCCCGACCAACTCGCACTTCGCTCGGTCCACGTGTTTTCAAGAAATTCGAGCCACGACGGGGTTTTTGTTCAGCTTGGTATGGTATAAAACTTAAAAGCGTTACTGCGCTGAGCAGATTTCATTGTCATACCGCTGTTTCATCATAGCACATCGAATGCCCATTACAGCATTAAGTAAATTTGGCAGTCTGGTCTGTTATGTATGATCTGTTTTTCTCAAATAGGGCCTGATATATACCTTCCGAATGACTCTCCGGAAACTACCACCAAACAATGTCACACCCAATGTGTAGTAAATAAGTAGTAAGAAGAATTGGAAGTTTCAAAAACATAACTAATCGAGTAAGTAATGCAATCGGGAAAAATCTACTTGAGTACTTCGTTAAACCAAGTACTCTGCTACTGGTTAGCTCTGACCACATCTGATCTCTACGCACTATTTCTATCCAGACATGATCCAAAGTTGATATCTGCCAGATCTCAATAGTGAATGAAACTGAAGTCGATCGTAACGATCCGGCTCGATTCGTTTTGGACACGGCTGCACGGAAACTGATTTTGGTATGCAACGTATAAGGAAACTCCAACTGTTCTCATTTATTTGGAGAGAAAACGATCATCGTCACCAGAATATTGTTGCGTAGTGTTCATCTTTCTTTCCCAATGACAACTCTCGCTCAGCGCGATATCATGGCATAAAGAAATCTTTGCGTTCGCGTATTTACAGGGCGTAATTCGGAGGCGGGCAAGTTTGGTTCGTTGGAAACTACCCGCATTTCCCGATTCCAGTTCCGACTGCGCGTTTGGAGTGCCTTAGAATTCTTTGTCCCAGCCGGTCTCGTCCACTTCAGGCAGAGACTCGTCTTCTGGCGGAAACTTGTCGAAGTAGGATGTGTCCGTCGGGCCTTTGAGCTGAAACCATTTCACAAGACGGTTAAATAACCATCGATGGTAGTCAGTGGTTAACATTGCTACTCAATAAGAAGTAAGAGTGACGCCGTGCATTTCATCTCATGCCACGGCATGAGAAAAATTTAATTGGAAGTATAAAACGTAGATCTCAAAGCTACTCGAGTAAACGTTTGAAATGTTGATTTGGCCCAGGTCATGTTAATCGTATGCGAAAGAATCTACTTGACTACTTCGAAAAAGTGAAGCCAAAATCTGTCAATAACAGGCCGTAATGAAAATTCGTACTATAACCTATATCCTACTGCACGGATTATGCCAGCAAATATTATTCCTTACGTTTCCATGCATATCCCCTTGTTCGAATGTACGGGCAGATAAGAGTCGCTTTTCACCAACGATACATCGGCATTCCTTTTTGACAATTTGATTATTTGAAATCGGAAGCCATGGAATTATCATTGATATTTGAATTTGACTTGTATCCTGTTATCTCCAGTGAAGGATATCATTTTTCACATATTCAATTGTGAAGCACGGTCAGTAATTATGCTTTACGTTCAAACCACATGCAATCGAGTAATTATTGCATTTTCAATACCTTAGGAACAATGGGTGGCGTGACGTTGCATTTCCGAAGCCCCTCCCAATTGAATCCGTCGAACCATTTGTGCTTTTGGATATCTTTGATTCCATTTCTTTGATTCCCCAACCTCTCGGCCGGATTGTCTCTGTTAAGCAAGCATATTCGTCTTCATGTCTCTTTGCACAATCAGAAGAACGGACCTGCACAACTTTTTGATGAGGCCCTGCGCATTCCGTGAAATCTTCTTTGGAAATTCGACCATGTCGATTCCCTTCAAAATGTGATTGTATGTCTTCATGGGGTCGTGGCCAGTGAACGGCGGGCTGGAACATTAACAGAGTGTGAGTGAAGTAATATCCAACTAGATTTTGCCTACTTGTATTATTTACTCGATTATTAAATGTTACTTGTGATTCTATATGGATTTGATAAAGTATAAAGTGGTTTTACGTTGCACCTGCAAGCACTTTTACGAGCGAAATTGTCGCAAGAAAGGCACGAAATAAACCTATAATATATTTCCAGAAGCCAACGTAATCGAAGCGCCATCGGTCATTTTGCTTTTGAAAGTAACCAACCGTGGTTAGCAGCTAAAGATATTTGGCTATTAGACTAAATCAAGGGTTCTCAAACTAGGGGTAGTAACCCCAATAGGATCGTCTGCCTATTCTCTGAGGGCGCGAACACTAAATTTAAGTAGCAATGCCTATTACGAGAAGACTAATGAAGCGGATGCTATCGGCGGCTCATTTTCCTATATCCTAGTTCATTTTTCAAAATAAAAGAAACAGGACCTCTGAGAGAGGCGAAACCGGTAAGCACGGTGTCAGGTCACTGGTCACTCGAAGAGTCATTTTTATACGCCACCACTGGCCATCACTATGAAGAATAAAATGTCGGGAGCACAATAAAAATCACTACAGGAAAACTACAAGTGACCGTCAGTGCAATGTGTTAACATATAACCGTAATGCACACGCTGGGCGCGGCAGAATAATTTATAGATCGTTCGTTATCCGTATTTCGCGTGACGCATTATATCACGTAGCAATACATCACTATACTTCTATTGGAGAGACCTACTTACGTTGTTATAGTCTTGTTTGATATTTTGATTTAATCTAAGGACGGAGGTTTACGAGTTCATAATTGCTATTACTGAGAACGCAAGCTTCACACATGGGGCCATGAGAAAGTTTTTGCGAATATGCTGGCCATTTATTTAGCAAACATCACGCCAAATTGAGAGGTGGGGTGGCGCAAAATTTTCAAATCGAAATTTAGGTCCCCGATCATAAACAGTTTGGGAACTTCTCTACTAACTACTGCTTACTTCAATACTTTTCAAGTCTTTCATTTTCGACTACTACTTGATTTGGCGTGGAATGTTTGGAAACCGCTTGTGATAGAGTCGAAATGTTCCGCACAGCTTCCACTCCTACTTGAGAACCGTCGTCGACTACGACGTAATACGTCAGCTTCAGATGACTCGAAAACCAGACGCGAAACCAACAAAATATATTTCACGCACCGAAACGATCACTAATGAGACGTCACAAACGCACACACCGTGAACTCACCTGCCGGTCAGTAGTTCGAACATGAGAATTCCCAGCGACCAGTAATCTGCAGAAAGGTCATGACCTTTGTTGAGTATGATCTCCGGTGCGACATATTCCGGGGTTCCGCAAAATGTCCAGGTTTTTCTGCTGAACCCTATTTTCTTGGCGAATCCGAAATCAACCTGAAGATATTGATTTTCTGGTTACGGGATTCATTCTTGGTATTACTTAGCAGAAGTGGTCAGAATGCACAATTCTTACTGAAACATTAATCTTTTTCGACTACTTCCACTTCTACACACCCGTTTTAGATGCAAAACTTTGTAGAATTTTGTAGCGTTACCATATTTTGAGATCCGGAAAGGAGGTCAATTTTTACAAATGACATAATTTACATTATCGGATGATTAACGGGTAATTTGAAAAATTTACCGTAAATACTGTTGTGCTTACTAATGAAAAAGGTTATTTTCCCAACCAGACTCTCGGAAGACTCGTTCGGACGTAAATTTGAACCTTGCCGTCACTAACGTCAAATCCAGATTTCGCGTCATTTATGACGTGTTTTAGTTGTGCCTTTACAATTGCCTGGCTGTAAGAGCAGCTCTTATATGAAAACGAATTGCCAAAAAGGAGGTCATTTAATCGATGTCGGACAAAGGCCTTCAAAACAATTGTATTTTTTGAAGTTGTAAAATCATGCCCTAATTGTGTAAATAATTTCCAAAAACATGTATGAGCATACGGACAATCACAACCCGATATAGCCGACGTTTACGATATGGGATAGTTGGAACCCTCAAAATAGTCAGTTCCACGGCTATAGTACGTAGATATTTGTTCAAAGGAGCTATATTCACCCTATATTTTAAATTGTCAATGTCGATCCTGTATGACGTCACAACAGAATATTCGTGACGTCATTATTTCAAAAAATATGAAAAAAAATATTTCAAACTAAGGCCTTGTCTTAAACTTGATTGTTTTAAATTGATTTCTGTTTTAAGTGCAACGCTAATGGTAACCCTACGCTTACAACACTTTTGTAAGTGATTTTTTATACTAACCACATGAAATAGCCCCCGTATCGCGATAACTGAATATATTTACCAAAACTGCACCTACTTGTGAGTGTGAGGTCATGAAATTTTGAGTTAGTTGCGAAGATACACTTTGAACTTGCGGATGCCCACAAATCTGATTAACTGCTAAAAGTATCCGACCATCGACTAAATCCACTTTTGGAAAGTCTTTATGCTTGAGTACTTTTCAAGCCTTCGTTTCGACACCAACTTAAGGTAGTTTGGACATGTCTTGTGAATCGCTACTTATTATTATGATTGATATGGAATTTACGGCGATACATCTGCTTCTACTTGAGTACCAACGCCTAATATTTTGACCTACTCTGTCATTTAGTAGAAACTTCTACTAACATCAATAACACTATCAATAACATATTCCGTATTTTCAGCTGAAGATACTTCTATGAAATCCGAATTTAATTCAAAACGAACAAGTCTTGAACGTAATTCAGGTTCCATCTAAAATGAATCCCTGGCAAGGTAACTGACCAGCTTTGCATATCCCCGCTCGTCCAGGATAAGATTTTCTGGTTTGAGGTCTCGGTAAATGATGCCTCTCGAGTGCATGAAGATAAACGCTTCTACCACGCATGCTGTGTAGAATTTTGAAGTGTTGTCATCGAAACAGCCCCTGTACAACGAACAATTTCCATTTGCAATCCGTAAGACAGGATTCCAACGAGACACACCTGTCTCGAAGCAAGGTCCAGAGTTCACCGCCAAGACAGCATTCCATTAACATGTACAGAAAGCGAGAGTCTTTGAAAGTGCAGTACATTCTGGAAATAAATATCGGAAGCTTTATCGCATGAGGAATTAGAAGACCAATTTATAGACGACTCAACGACTATGACGCATGAATCAGAGGAATTGGTATCGAAAAAAATTGTCGCTTGACACCAAAATAAGTCGTCATGATATGAAATTGATTATCGACTGTTTTCCAATTGATTTCGGCGCTTTCTCACGTGATTGACTAACGTGAGTTAACGTGTGATGCATTACAATTGACGGCATGGCCCTGTGCGGCAATAAATATATATTAAAACCGCTGTATTATTCAACAGATTTCTATAAAAAGTAAAGATTGTTTTAAGAAATAGGCTACTTGCAAGTCGACAATCCCTGAAGAATGCAAATGTCTAATATGTTCATGGTCGTTGTTCACATGCGACATAATAACTAGGCCCGAGCACAAAGTTGCGAATACTCGAATCCGAGTTGAGTATCTGGTTCAGGGGTGGGAAAACTACGGCCCGCGAGAGCCAAGAACCTTGATATTGATAAAATGCGTATAATATCGATTTAATGTTGGGTTTCATTAAACTTTTTATTAGTATATTTCACTATGATAATTCCAAGGCAGTGGTACTCAAACTGGGGTGTGTACCCCACCTTGGGGCGTGAAATAATCTGAAGGGGGTCGCGAAGCTGAGATTTGCTGATAATTATTTTCGCGCCCCGCGCGACGTACATCCAACTCATGATTATTGCTCTGTATTAGTCTGAATTTCATATTTAAAAATCTCCCATCCATAGTCGTAACCTTCCACGCCATCAAAATATCCGTGAGGTTTGCTGGCATCCTGGCTGCGTTTTGTGATATGACGATAAGGGGCGCGAAATCTTTCACCACCATAAGGGGGGCGTGTCTTAGAAAGTATAAGAACCACTGTTCTAAGGTAAATGCTTCCTAAAGTTTTTTTTATTCGTTGCGCACTGTTGTCCAATGGACCACGCAGGCGCGCAGACTCGTGAGAAATTAGATGGGACATTGCCAGGGCCAAATATAGTGTTATCGCCGAAATCTGAAATCGAGGTACAAGTGCGGCCCGCAAAGGTAAATATTGCGCTCCGTGAAGAAATGAGAATTTACCATCCCGTGCGCCTCACGGAAGGGATTTTTTTTAGTATGGTCTCGTACGCGTGAGCAATACTGATATCATTTCAATAGCGCATTATTTTCTGGGAATAGCGAAATAACATGGTTTAACAAAGTTATAAATAAAAATGGGCTAGCTCGAAGTTAATCTGCGAGAAACTAACGAATAGTCTTCTCCGCGTGGCATTGCGTAAGATTTACTCAGGACCGTAACAGCCGCACCCCAAAAACCCATCAATTGGAGGGGCCGAGCTCGACGGGACCCCAAAATTATTCGTGAATTAACATAACTCATGACGTATTTTTTTGGAGTTTTCAGGATTTTTTTTGGCGCTACGCGCGATTTAATATTGTCGGATATCTTGATTATTGGTTACCCTATCCTGACAAAAAATACGCATGATTTATAGACATATGAGCACTTGGGCGTCGGCCATTACCGCACCATGATGCGCCAAGACATATGAAATTGAAGGTTGTGTGACATAGGCGACTCCGAGAAGTGTGCCAGAACGATCAGCAGCGAGAAAACCTTGGCCTAAAACGACTGCCCTTGTGCTGTCCCGGTGATCCGAGTCACAAAACAAGACAAATACTATATCGACGGAACATTATTCTCCAGTAAATAAATACCAATTTGAAATGGTGTACCTCTTTTAGTTTAGAACGTTTGAGCGATTTCAATATCTTTTGACATAGAAGATAGGACAGTGGTCGGGAACCTATGGCTCGCGAGCCATATATGGCTCTTTTGGGTATAAGATATGGCTCTTTGAGATATTTTCAATTTTTACTTAATTTTATCCATATTGCAGCAACTTGTTAGTAAATATTCTCACCGGCTAGAATAATTATACTCGTGGCACCATAAACATGTATTTGAGAGGTCAAGACAGTGGCGTATCCAGGGTTAAGGCCTTGGTTCCCTTTACAAAATCCTCAAATTTAAGTTGCTGTAACGCCAGCGACTAATATCCCTCGCGAATTAGATGTACCCGGCATCGCGCGCTGCGTAATCTTGGATGGCACCACACGTTGGTTGATCAAAGAGAATAATAGCATGACGTGGGGACGCCTAATATGACGATCTAGTTTTCAAATGCGCATTGTCTTCCTCATCTACGCCGGGAAATGAACTGCTTTGGATGTGACATTCCAATTACAAATCCAAATTACAAACAACGCTGTGCCCCCTGTGCCACCCGTGTTCGTCATTGATAAGTAGCTTTCTAGTACTGCCGATAAAATGTAGGCGTGGAGTACAACGTTTATGTTACCGCCGAATTGAGAAGCCGATCAATATTTAGATTTTTGGAATCACCCTACAGTTATACTAGATCAGGGGTCGCCAACTCAAAACGGGTCGCTGGCCCCTTTTCAAATTTCGTAGCGGCCGCGTGCCGCGTGAATTCCATATCGATACAAACTGGGCAACAACGTTTTAAAACTCCACGTCAGTACAACGCGGTGCTACCTAAAATAGGCAATGGGCATAGTGACCACAAAAGAAGTAATATTTTATTGAAATATTGAAATACAACAAAAAATCATTATCATCAATTTCATTTTATTTTGAACGCTGAGCTGTGCACGATACCTGGCAACGATTTTCAGCGACTAAGGAATCGATATTGGGGCTAGGGAGATACGTTACTAGCTGAAGGACCATCTCCACGTTAAGCTTGATCTTGTAGGGAAGCCTTAAGGCAGTGGTTCTCCAACCTTTTTAGACACACCCCCTTTATGATACTGAAAAATTTCGCTCCCTCCCCCTTATCGTCATATCGCAAAATGCAACCAGAATGCTAGCAATCCGAACGGATAGTTTGATGACATGGAAGGTTACAACTGTTAATGAGAGAATTCTATAAAGTGAATTCTGGACTATCCAAAAATTTTGAATGTGATGGAAATCCCGCGGAGCGCGAATTTTTTTCAATTGATCGCAGCTCCACTTCCCTTTCAGATGCTTTCACGCCCCCACAAGAGAGGCGCGCCCCCAGTTTGAAAACCACTGCCATATCCGTTTTCTAAGCGTCTCGGTATTTGGGCCATTGTACGTCAAGGCAATATGCCCAGCACATTCATATCAGCTGATTATTCTCCCTCGTTGGAATGCTGTTGCCATCGCCAACGCCATAGCTAGTGACGAATAGTGATGTTGGGCACATGAGAATAGCTTGTTTTGAAACAACAACAATATGTTGACACTGTAGTCAATTTGCAGCATTTCAAACTGTTTTTTTTTTAGCTTTCTTCCGAAATCTCAAATCATGTCGCGGGCCGCAAAATATGATGTCATGGGCCGCATGCGGCACGCCGGCTGCGTGTCTTGGTGACCCCTGTATTAGAACAATATAAATTATTATAAATTCTCAGCTATTTACGATGAATTGCGCTACCACAGGATGATTAGTAGCCTACCAGTTTTTACAGAGAAAATATGGCTCGTCACGATAAATACCATGTAGGAGTTGGAATTTGTACTAACATGTCGTCACGACTTTTCAATTGTGACTTAATAATTGATTGACATGTGTGACTCTTTTGGAGTTAAAATGAAAAATATGGGGCTAACATGGCTCTTCAGACGAAAAAGGTTCCCGATCACTGAGATAGGAGGTCACGAAATATAGCATCATGTATCGAAGTCATTACCAACGGGTACGTTCGAAGATGTTTTATTATTATTTAGAGGGCCTATCTATTTCAACACACCTCGCTCGATCAGCTC
The DNA here is from genome assembly GCF_051294905.1 of Botryllus schlosseri. Taxonomy (NCBI): domain Eukaryota; kingdom Metazoa; phylum Chordata; class Ascidiacea; order Stolidobranchia; family Styelidae; genus Botryllus; species Botryllus schlosseri. Next base: position 40,399,811 of record NC_137237.1, on the reverse strand, counting down.
TACCGTTAAATCTGATTATGTGAGCAGAGAGAGGATAAAAATTGATAGCACTATATATGTCATTCCCGATCATATTGACCAATGCAATCATGAAATATATAAATACTTCGTGGCCCGCGCATTTAGGAGACACAGCCACTATTGCAATGATTAGCACCGGAAAAAAGCCAATAGCCCGGGGGGTCTGGGGGGCGAAGACCCCCAGAAGTTAGTTTTATCGCCCTTTGGGGGGTTGCGCACTGTTGCCCAAGTGCCTGCGTAGTGAATTGGCGTGTTTGCGCAGATTCGTGAAAAATTAGAGGGAACATTGTACACATAGTAGAAGCGTGTTAGAAGCTAACGTATGGTTCCTGGACCTGAACCCAAAGTGGACTTAATAAATCTATGAACAGATCGCTGCTCGCAGTTTTAAATTTCAATCCTGTTCCAAGACTCGGGACAACCGACTCTCATCTTTATAGTTTTGACAAATAGGTTTTCGAGGTTGACTAGCCTATGAAATCTTGCCACTGTTTCTGACGCGTGTACGATATCATCAACGCAATGTTTGGTTTGTTTTAAATAGGCATATTATCTCCATGCCCTCCCTATATAATCAAATACCAATATTGCGTTTTGATTTATATTCCTATTGCTTTATAGTGCGGCCCGCGAATGGATTCAGGTGTTGAATGCGGCCCGCGAGCTCAAGTGCGTATATACGTACCGATGAAATGCGGTATTGTCTCGGTTGCCTATGACCTATCAATGTCAACAAATTGGAAACAAATCATAATATCGTGTATCTGTCCATATTTAGTTCGTGAACACTTCAAGTCTGGCTTACTGATAAATTGTCAAAATGAGTAGTATTCAAATACTCGACTCGTATAGCTTAACACTTTCCTCCGAACATATCTGGTCAGCAACGAAGTACTTGTACTTTCTCGGAGTACTCAAGTAGATTTCATGTAGTTTGACTACCTTCTCTAGTGTTTATGAGTTTAGACTATTTCCACTTGTACTGAACAGATTTCCATGTTTTTGTCAGACCAACGCCTATAATATTGACTTTTGACTCACTTGGAAATCGCATCTTGCACTTGGAAGCCTACTTGAGTCTAAAATTACAAACTACTATGTACATACTATGACTACTTTGACCAACTCTGTCTCTGAATATATCACTCAGATACTCGGTTTTGTCCGGGCTTGATTGTAACCACACGACGGCAATGCTGCATTATCACTCTAGTCACCACTAGTAAAAAGTCTGTGACATCCACACCAACTTCCCTCAGGGCAAAAATCGCACACTCAGTTCAGAGTGTTGTTGAAAATTGGGAAAAGGGTAGTTTTTCACAGAGTCGAGTATGACAAGACAAACTCATTGCATGCAAGTTGTAGTGGTAGAAGAAGAATATGTAAATGTTTGCGGTCGCTCTGCACTGTGGTCTAATTATCTACCCAAAATGTCAGCTTTGAAGGTATGCCCGCCGCGTAACAAATATTTGCATAATCTAACCCATTTTTATTGTCGAGAATTGGTTCAGTGCGGGGTGTTTCGAAACGTTTTTGTCATAATTAAAAACTGGAATGATTGTTTAGTAGAAATGAACAAAATTTGCAGCGTCCGGGTTTACAGCTAAAACTCTGAACACCTTAGATATACGAATAAATCGAAGGGATCCTAGGCATTAGCGCAAGGCAGATCTGCAAATTACCTAGTTAGACTCCGTGTCGGCTTCTTTACAATAAACTCCGGACGTGTCAGAAAAAGTATCAATTTGGCCAGAAAACTAAAAAATCCTGCCAATCCACCCACGATCTTGCTAAATCCTGCATATCGTTACGAAGTGCGGGTTAAAGTGTCGTCTTTACAGTGGTCTACAGCTGCATTAGCTCGTGCGATTATCGTCATTTTACCAATTACATTGTTTTCAACTAAAGGTGCTGCTAGAACTGAGAAACATTACAATTTACATAGGCTTGATAATGAATCACCCAACTGAAAAGAAAAAACATCGATTTTGATATGATTTGAGCTAGAGGATTCTTATTTTCCATTACCTATCATGTGACGTCATCAAGTAAGCGATTTACCTGACGATGAATTCACAGTTAGATTGCATCATAATCTGTTTCTCGTTCATAATATGTTCCTGTTGCCTCGTTTCGACGATGTGCTCTTTTTTCAAGATCTTCATTGCAAACGTCCGCGAGGGGTCGCTGATGAGATTTACCTGAAATTCGCAAAACAAAGGTTGCTTTTCGTGGAAACGTACAATGAATCTGTTGGTCGATCAAGTCACAACTTTGTACATAAAGCGATGGTGCAGCTTGCGATTCGTCAATGAAGCTGAAATGCTAATTGCAACAACATTGATATGGAGTTACTGATATGACGTTGCATATGACTTATTCAAATGAAAGGTGTATTGGCAAATCGAATTCTTTGTATGACAACTGGGCGAAGGACACTAAATTGCACAAAAATCAACGTTTTATTTGAAGCTTTTTTTACTGCTAGTATAACGATTGTAAGAGGACATAATAACATAATATTACAATATACAGAGTGGTCAGTAACGAAGTACCGCTAAATTTTAGTAGTAGGCCTACTAAACTGCGTTTTGCATGCGTGCACTGCTCATTGAAGTAATTCACTTATTAGACTGCCTTCACTTATACTTGACAGTTTTTCGGCAAAAATACTCAACATTTTACCATTTCGCTTTTGTGTTGTAGAAAATACTCCTGGGGTATGTTTGAATCGCCTTTACGAGTGAAATTGTGATAAAAAACCGCCCCAAACACTTCACAGTACGTGAATGATTTTTCAATTACGCTCGTTTTAGCGTCATTTTGCGTTAGTCGCAAAGATGCAACCCGCCATATCGGAATTAGCAAACTCTGAGTAGCCCCTTAAAATGGGCTGTGCTACCAGTCGCCAACTCGAGAATCATAAAAACTTCGAACCGGCGTTAAGTGACCAAGATTGTCGGAACACGGTGAAGTCTAAAGACAACAACAACAACAACAACAACAACTAAAAAAAGTGTAAGACTAACTATACTTTTTGATACTACTAGAGCACTTTTCAAACCTTCATTTTCTACTACCACTTGTAACGGTTTTGACGGGTCTTTTAAATCTTTTACCCGTACTTGAGTAGAAAGTTATGACATTTACTCTGCTTATACTTAAGTACAGAAACCACCAACAATTGCAAGCGTCCAATTACCAGTTCAACTCTTCCAAATCCGCCCACTCCGAGAGTTTCCACGACGTTGAAATCGGAAAGTTTCAACAAATTGTAAAAGCCGCGATCCGGTTGCGAGCTGTATTACGATGAGAGTTTTTCAACTGAAACTAAGAAAAATTCAAGGGACTCACTTTACGGCTTGCACTTCTCTGTACGTCTTCGTGACGTCGTCTAGGCCGCCGATCAATTGCGTGAACGATCTGAAAATATCCGCAACAGTTCGGACCAGCACATCAGCCCAAGTAGTGGGTAAAAAGGATTATTTCCGCTTTTTCGCAGTACTCTAATAGGCTTCATCTATTTGTACCGATTGCTTTACAATGCTATACCACTTCTACACAAATAATTTTTTTGCAAAACTTCTTAGTTTCTACATATTTGATATAATTTAATTCAATTAATTTCAGAATTTTTGGATGTCTTGCATCTCTGGGTTATGTGCAAAATCGTTATTACAACTTGGCGAAATCTCCCCTGCATCACCGTAAATGACTTTATTTATGAAAATTGCACCAATCTGTAGCGCTCAAGTTATTTCGCGAAACATATCGAAATTCCGGAAGTAGCCACCTCTAATTAACTGGCAGAAGTAGGCGACCCTGCAACCAAATTTTCTTTTTGAACTACTTGAAATTTTTAGTTTCACTTGAAGTAATTTTGACATCCCTCGGGAATATCTCACTCTACTTGAGTAGAAATCTATTACGTCACTACTACCACGTCTGCTGATCACCGTGTGAGCTAATTCCATTAAGTGAGATTGACGCAGAGGCGCAGATAAAAAGAATATTTTTGGAAGGGCGAGGCTCCTCTAAGCTGTCATTCAAATAAACAAGAGATCGAAGAGATAATCTAATTGAAGGGATCACGAACCTGTTGCGTCACGTGTTATACTGATTGATAAAAGAAGCGGGAGATGTATGCTTGATCTGCTGATTCCCAATTTATTTGGTTTGGTTGATTATAAATACCAATTCAAGGACTATTCACACGGCTTTTGTAGGCTCGAAACGAATTCATCGGCGGTGTTGGTAATTGATTTGTAGGAATGCTTCATTTAATATTCATTACAGCAACGGCTCTTGTTCTCGGTATCTTAGTAAGAGAATGCACGTTGGGTGTTGATGCGTTAGCACTAGAGCTGAACATATTCGACTCGGAAAATATTTGTGTACTTCCTGACCATGATGATTTTATTGAGGCTTGAGACCAATTTCATGATTGGTCACCGAAACACCATTTCCATGAATATTGGTAGCTTCCTACACTTTAAGCCAGAGGTCTCAAACACGCGGCCCGCGGGCCGCATGTGGCCCGCCAGAGCATTTTGTGCAGCCCGCGACGACATTTTAGATTTTTATTAATTTGACTATATATGAGTGTCACATATATCTTTTCAGGTTATGAAGTGAAAATTCCCTCTTAAATTGCTCCGAAAGCCTGAAACTATTCATCAAACTTCACAATCACATCAATTGCAAACGCGACCATGATTCACTATTTCGCCACATTTCCAATTCATGATGACAAAACCTGACCCTTAGACGATTAGTGATTGAAATTTGTGAGTTGGACTTCAACGCTACATTTCTTAGAAATACCCAGACTCGGGCTAACTCGATGGCAAAATGAAAATGACTCGAGTGGACTCGGAGTGACTCAGAATGCTGTGAATTTGTTAGTACCATGGACGCAACTAACTAATCGCGTATCAGGGGAATAGTAATAGATCAGAAGGTCGCAGCTTGGTATTTCGTTAACTCAGCAAGTAGTTATGGCATGCATTGGCTATCTGTAAGTTACATCTTTGGTCGTTAAACCATGTTATTAAGGCCACTTAAAGGTGCCGAGTACCGTAGTGGTACGCTCCAACGATGTAACAACAATGGGCCGTGCGGCGTTACGACATTTCAATCATCAGGACACATTCATTAATATATTTATATTTTTTTCTTCTATATTTCAAGATATTTGGCCATGAGATTAATAACCTACTTTTCAGAAGTATACCCGAATCCTGGAATTACAATGCTAAACCTAAAAATGTTTTGATATCAGATCAGTCTCTATTATCAATCTGTTAAATTCAAAATATTCATAGTAGCTGCAAAATTATAACCCGATAGCTTTTATGATGGCATCATACATTTGTCCGCCCATATGGTGTCTATATCTTATAATTATTATATATCAAGTACAATAACAATTCTATTCAAATAGGTATAAATTGATGATTCTTTTCGTGCCAGGCCTAAATTGATACAAGAGTAAATCACATTTTGACGATGTGTGTTTACTGTCAGTCTGCTGGATCGGCTCATTTTCAAAAGGACAATTCATTCCCGCCAAATAAGGCCTACTTGGAAAGACATAGAATACCACTATAATGCTGTGGCCCGCGGCGTTGTCGAAACTGGAAAACTGGCCCGCGAGCACATTTGAGTTTGAGACCTCTGCTTTAAGCGGTAGCAGTGTGCATTTCCACCCGTGTAGCATCGCGGTTACATGTTTGTGAATATGCACTATATAGGGTGGTCTTTAAGAAACGAAGTTTGGAAAGTTGTTGGTCTGACCCTGCCAAAATGTTCCTTTCGGATAAAAACTCCCTATGTGAAATTTTCTGATATTCAATAATGGTTAGAGGTGGCTCAATGGATTCGAAATTCTACTCATTTACAGTATAAAGCACATATAGTCACTTCTATAGCTGCTCTCTGACTAACGTTTATGCCTGGATTCCCTCACGTGGGTACTAGCTGCTCAGTGGCTGGGGTATCATGACGACCAATAGCAATTGCCGTTGCCAAGTGAGTGGTGTTTGAGTGCCTTTTCGCGTTGGGCACCAAAAAATCCAAATGCAAATTGCAGTGGCGCCTTGACCTTCATGATATTGCCAGAAAATTCCTCAACTAAGGCAATGGAACGTTAATCCAGGTAGCTGGTGAAAGCCAATGTGCGGATAAAAGTTTCTGCGGCAATGAAACTAGATGGCTCTTTCCTCTAAGCAGCCTAATATTCAAGAAAAACATCTGAAAGATGCAAGTTTCTGAAATTATTTGGTGATTTCTTCGTTGTAAAGTTGAATAAAGTATTCTACCGTATGTTTTTCTAGATAATACTGACCCGCTTTAAGAGTAGAATCATCTCCGAAGAAATTAAATATCATTTAACCCCACAGTTTCCATTCATTGAGCACAGGGATGGCAAACTAATCCGATAAGTCACTGGAATAACGACTGTTGACTGCTAGTGACAAATACTAGCCAATCACAGCTGCTCTTTAGTCTCTAATCTACCATATAGGATATGAAAAGCACAAGCTGAGGCTATCTTTTCTATTCTAAAATCAGTGTTGGGATCAAGTCACTACCTTCGAGTCACGAGTCGTCTCGAGTCATTGCGGATTTTGACTCGAGTCAAGTCAAGTCACTTGATTTTCAAGGGTGACTCGAGTCAAGTCAAGTCACCCGATTTTTGGAGGTGACTCGAGTCAAGTCGAGTCAAGTCAAGTCACGAGTCAAGTCACTAGTCGAGTCAAGTTGAATTTTCAAAGTACGATACGTGATTCAAGGTCATTGCATTTTGCTAACTGTTTTAAATACAGATGGGGTCCCCATTTATTTTGAATCGAGGAACGAAGAAAGAGTTGATTATACACGCAAGAATGCGCTCTATCGCTCATGCATACGTAGAAATGTCAAACTACGCAAGTATAGCGTTATAGCTTTAGTCTATAACAGGGGTGGAAAAACTGCGACTCGCGAGCCGCATGCTCATCTTTGAGTCTTTTATTGCGGCTCTTCAATGAGTGTGCACTGTGCAATGTGCATTCGGTGATAATGACCGTAAGCCACTGTGACTTTTCCGTCAAGATTCTCCCAATAATAAGCACAAAGCTAGAATTCAAACGTCATTACGAAACCAAACACTAAAACCTTAATTGCCAAGAGTTACCCAAAAAAGACATATTTACGAAGTATAATGATTACCGAGCTCCGCATTGTTTGACGTCATATCAGCCCGATTTCAAACACCTTGCAGCCTAGCTGGAGACGCATCGTCTTATACCACACAATAATAAACTTCATTCGATACCCAACATTTCCCTGTGACGGAATAAATTAGAATATATAAATTTTTGAGTCGTGACTCATCGATTTTTGATATGCGGCTCACGCGTGCAGCAGCTCTGCCCTCCCCTGATCTGCAATTATCAGTCACAATATAGGATAGCATATGACGCATTAAAACGTTCAATAAAATGATATGGAGCAATACCCTACTCACATATACATCCATGATATACAATTATAAACGTATGGACCATATTTGTTCGATTTAAAGCACGCAAGAGGGTTGGTTGAGGTGCGCAAGTTTACGAAAACGTAAGCTATAAGCTCCGATCACTGCGGTAACGACCAATTCGTTAGTGATGTAACAATGAAGGCTCGGTAAAACGCACAATCATTGAGTGATCGGTCAACAATCCGAACTTATACAAGATACGGCGATCTTGTCGACATCGATTACTTGATGACTTGAAATTGACTCGTAAAATTTGCTTCGAGTCACGAGTCAATCTGCATTTTTGAAGCGTCGAGTCAAGTCAAGTCATTTTTGCAAAGTGACTCGAGTCAAGTCAAGTCATACGAAAAAGGTGACTCGAGTCATCCCAACACTGTCTAAAATATGGGGATTTAAAGATAAAGAGCTGGTGGTTATGCTTCCATTCCGATGCCGTTCGGCACTAAAGAACCTGCATTCTTTTAGAGAGAATGCTTGGCCTGCATCGGTCTGTTTGGAAGCCCTGGTAACTTCATCTGCTTCTGATGTTCTCTTGGTCAAGTGTTTCGAAAGAAGGTGACGTCGTATTGACCAGACTACTTTTGAGGACTCGTTAGCTGATCATTATACATACGATGCTGTGGCTTACATGATACATGCGATGATGAAGGTATTGGAGACAGCTGTGAAAGTCACTCAGACGAGACATCATTGCAGAGAACTAATGGATCTGGCCTTTATGTGCCTTTTCGAGACAGCCTCTTTGAAACTCCCGGAGCCGTGCACCAAGACGAATGGAATGCGAAAGTGATATAAACTTTCAACGGTCCCGATGTATCGTTCACAGTTTATATAGTTATCGAGCTAGCATAGATGCATGCAGGAACTCTGCAGTCTGCATATTCTATTTCGCATCCACGTTGAGACATGGGCAACATTCAACAATAATGTGGATGTTTAAAGCTGCTAAAGAAGCTGTAGAAGTATAATGCGAATATTGTCGACATATCTAAAGCTACAGTGAGGAAGATGGTAGGGCAACTGTGGTTTCCGTTTGCGGGGTTGATTGGTGTGGCGTTGTTTGATGACGATCGGGACAAGTGCACCAAGGATAAGATAGTTGCTGCTATAAACGAGACTGAAGTGAAATAATAACTAGCATAGTGTGGGAGATTATTAACTTTAAACTCATTCCAGAGAAGATTTAAATTGACAAAGACGACGAAACATATTTTCAGAAAACATGCGTCTTTCCTATGGTTTTCTTGAATATCCGGAAGCTCAGTAGAAGGGGAAGTATAGTTTTATTGCTGCAACCAACGGCGACACAGAACGTCCCACACAGTGGCTGATGATGTTTATGCCCATATCACAAAAAATGAGGACCAACTTCACTTTGCAGTTGGTGCTGTTGCTGACCTCCGCGAAAATGTGCCCCAACACCCTCAAGCAGGGCTTACTTGGCAAAATAAAATGTGATTGGTCATCATGCCACCTCCGCCAATGATCAGCTAATACCAAGACGAGATATTCCAGGCTTTCAAGCGTTGACCCAATAGCAACTATAAATTAGCCATATATGTTCTAAACCTGATATGGGCAGAACTTATGATCCATTGAGCCACCTCTAATCATTAATGAATATCGATAACATTTCACACGGTGTGTTTTTTACCCAAAAGAAACATTTTGGCAGGGTCAGACCAACAACTTTCCAAAATTCTTTTTCTAGAACCACCCTAATATACATACATGGCACGCGAAATCAAAACCTACCTCAGACTATACTACGGTAGAAACCGAGTAGTCCCACAACATTGTAATCCAAATTATGAATGCACGCAAGAACGTAGGATTTATGACCGCGATATGATTCTGATTTGGGTTCTGTTTTCGTGCACCACTCTTTTCGGTCCTTTAAGTGTGAATACACAACACACTCATTTTGCTAAGAGTGCAGCCAACTAGGTATTTCGGGTGCTGTGATGCGGCCGATCAGGCCTTCAAGTATCTCATAGTGTCGAGATTTTGTAGAAGCTACATACCTCGTCGACAAAAAAATCTTATTGCCGATGGTCAGGGTTATAATGAGTCGAGTCATGACTGGAGTGGCGATTTTTTGACGACTCAACTTGACTCAAGTCATTTTCTCAAAATAGGGACTCGAGTCGAGCCGTTGCGCATGACTCGAACCAAGTCATATAACTCGACATTCAGCCGGCCAAGACCGACATTTCATTGTAATTTCGAAGAACAGTAAAGTAACCACTCTGTTGGGATTACGTCTATTGGTACTGGTACTTAAAAAATGCGACCAGAAACCGTTAAACGTGAGGAGAACTAGTATATTATAAATGCGAACCATTCGATATCACCAAACAGAGTTATAAGAGTGGTTTTAACAAGACTTTAATTGGAAACTGAGCAGTCAACACAATTACTTGGACTCGGACTCGGGTAATAATACCATGACTCGGACTCGAACCTTTGCTCGATGACTTGGACTTGGACTTGACTCGGTGGTGAATTGAAAATGACTCGACTTGACTCGAGTCAAAACCGTAAAAGTGAGAATGACTTGTGACTCGGAGCTTTGTGACTTGGTTACAACCCTGCCGATGGTGTATAAATATTTTTACTAGACTCGCATCACCCTATGGTTCAGTGCTTCTCAACTCTTTCAAATCACCGCCTCTTTATCAAGCTCAACACATATTTACGCGCCCTCTATCGCCCACTTTGGTATTTTAGCTATCCTGTTTCTCAACATTGCCAACGTTCGGAGCCACTGCCATAATTGATAATTACTATGATTCCAGCAATCGATTAGTTGTGCTAAGCCCGGGATAGGCAGTGGCTGCTTAGAGTTTCATTCACGCAGCCGGTGTCCATTGGTTGGTCATTTAAATTCCCCTTCCGGATAGAATAAAGAATCGCAAATTATCTCACTCTCGGTCTAGGACAAGACACGAAACTCCGTCTTTGTCATCCACGATTGCGTTCGCGGTTCGAAGATCTTCGCTGTGAAACAAATTCAAGTCGTTATTACACAGTTCGGACGAGCAGACTTGTACATACTACTGCATTTTCATTGTGTGCAACTAGCAATAGAACTAGAAATACTCTTCAAATCTTGCAACTATACCTATAACTAGCACTATAAATGATCTATAAATATCCGCAACTAGCTAACTAAAACTCAACCAATTCGACTCAATTCCGAAACAACTTCTTCACTTTCGTTTTATCCATTTGGATCCGCATTTCAAATGGACGGGGTTTAGAGTTCGAAATGGAACGGGTTTCGACTACTCAAACCAACCCCATGGCTACCCCAATATTGGCAGTGATGAATCCGAGCTAGCAATGACTGCAAGAATAACAGACAACGTCAAACGACGACGCGTGTTTTCTAGTTGTTTTGCTACTAATGTGCAAATAAAACTACACCAACTCACTTTTCGAAAACCGCAAATAAAATTAGACATTAGAACTGCTCAAAACGGTGTTCGGTTGACTTTTTCAACCAACTAGATTGGTAGTTTGTACAATAGGGTTGTCCAAATATAACTTTTTTTTCGGATTTTCGCGGCTATTAGCTAAAATTGTTAGCTGAAAAAACGTGGCACACCAAATTCGGCTCAATTCCAACTATAGTAGAAGCAAAGTTATTGAAGTTCAAAATCGTGGATTTGAAAAAAAATAGTATTTAATGTGGATAATCCAAGAATTATTATTAAAAAACTCGGATACCTTCACTTCTACGAGCTGGATTTAAGTTAAATTTGTTTTGCATACTTTTGTAGAAAACTAAACAATTTCATTGGTTAGTTGGCCAGTAATTTTAAAAAACATTTTTGGTAATGAATACAAAAATTTCACTTCTACTCGTTGGAATTGAATCAAATTTGGTGTGCAAAGTTTTGTTTAGCCACTTTAACAATTTTAGGTAATAGGCACAAAAATCTGAAAAACAGTCAATTTTGAACAACCCTATTGTAAAGGGTCTGCAGCCGAGTGCATCTATGTTTTTGTTTCGAGAACTCACCTGGTCAGAGCTTTCTCTCCAAACCAATCACCCTTTCCTAGAGTTCTGACGAAAACAGGTTCCTGCGATGACTCTTTGCGTTTCGTTATCTTTACCTGCGGTGAGAGTCACGTGATCCAGAGCCAAGCAACTTGACAATGACCACCGTAAATTCTCACCTTGCCTCGAGATATGATGTAGAACGTGTCTCCTACCGCACCTTGCCTTACGATGTATTCCCCGTTCGGATAGTGACACTGCAGATGGAATAAGCATCATCGATTTATCCTACACTGTTGGTCGGGTAGCTAGCCTCAAGGGTTGTTTCTAGATAAAAGAGCCCTGTTGGTTATATTGTACTAGCATATTAATATTTGTTTTGAAAGCCCGGTGATCCTAGTCCACGCTGAAGTTATTAACATTGATCAAAATTTCGGATATGGTTGTCGCTCAATCTCAAGCATTGCGTGAAATCGATTCAAAAAGATGTGTCCAGCACACTATATTTGGTCCCATCCTTTTTGGCTTTTTAGACTTGGCTTTTTCACGACCTTTGCTCTGGAACAGTGGTTCTAAAAGGGGGCGATATCTCCCCACTAGGAAAGATTTTAAGAAGGGAGCAAAATAACGATTGAGTCGATTGCGGGGTGGAGATATTAGAGCTTGAACAGAGTACTACTTGAACAGAGTAGCTATTTCCCACGCAAGCTTTATGGTTTGTAATACGCCACGACATGATCAACGTGAATGAAAACCAAAGAGTTACGAACCTCCTCCAAGACGTCAACAATCCTCGATATGACTCCTTCTTGCAATTTGGCGAACGTCGGTACGCTGTAGGAAGAAAACCATTCCTAAGTATGTAGTACTGCAAACTTTGGGTATAGGAAAAAGGGGTTCTGATGTATTCGTAATAGCTTTAACAACTGTTCGATACTACCCTTTGACTGAGGCACTGGCTTTCATATTTACAATTATTTGTAAGGTCCTAACTAACTAATCGCAGAGTAGTAGAGATGCATCTCACGAATCTGTTACTACCCTGCGATAGCACTTTCGTAGGGAACGGCTTGACCGAATCTATTGGACGCAGCTACTGTTGGTCTTTAATCGATTATTTAAATTGCTGGCTCATAATAAGTGATTGATGTCCTGGAGCACAAAACCCAACGGTAGAGTTACCATATGCCCTCCTTTGGGAGGATGTGTTCTCCTGAGTGGTGGCTTTTGGGCCCATCCCTCCGCCCTGGCCGAAGCCCCCCTCTTTTGCCAATCATGAAATCTCTGCATTTGTTAGAAAAGTCCCATATTTCGATAATCATCAAGTCTCTGCATGCGGTAGAGGTACATAGTTTTGATTTAGTCTATCCTTGCAACCATACAATAATAGATATAACCTGATGCAGCACATGGCTCAAACCCTGATGTGGTGTGCTGGCTCGTTACTAATGTCAGCCGATAGCTTCCCAGTTTAGTGTGGGTCTATTTAGCCCGCTGTCGTCGTACCGCTATTCTATTATTTCACGCTACATGTCATACATCTTCAACATGAAGGCATGAGCTCTAGTTAACTGGCTCACTTCTTTTATAATTTGTGACAATGTACGGTGAAAGAGGGTTCAGGAGCTAGAGCAAATCAACATTCCGGCTCGCTTCAAAGCCTTGTTATGGTGTCATAACACATCACGTAACCACGTTCCATATGGCGCTCCAATATTCAGTCAGTAACAATAAATGCTAAAGAAGGGCGGAGCTCCCCAGAAGCTGAAATTACATACTTATTACAGACAGAAGTCTCGCCCAGCACCCCCATCCCCCCAATTGCATGGCTACTACTGATCTTCCTATTTTAGGAAATCGAAAATGTCGTCCGATGTGGCCTAAATGTTTTCCCCTTTGGACATTTTACCTCCTTAGTAGCTTTAACAGCCAGGCCACAGGACAGGCACAACTAAAAAACCTCATAAATGACGTGATATCTGTAATGTGGATATTTGAGCGGGTCTTTCATTAGTAGGACTGGAAAAAATACCTTTTTTGTCAACACAAGGGGATTTTCCGGGAAAATTTTAGAATTAAAAGTTTCCTATTTCCGTAATCTAACTTTTGTGATTTGGAAAAAAAGTTCTCCTTTCCGGATTTCAAAATATGGCAGCCCTACGTAACGGTGAAATGAAATTATTGCAATAGTAATAATAGTAGTAATAGTAATAATAATAACTAATGTTGGTTGAGTATTGTCGAATGTATCATTTTCTGCTTCTATTTTTTGTCTCAGGATGAAACACTTCAATTTGAACTTCATTAAAGAATTATCTTCTACTTCAGTTGCATCAGCAAGTACTTTTCGTGGCCTTCATTGTTGGATATGAAACGCACCTATTTTGAAATGAGTGTGTTCCTATTGACAGCAAATCGAAGTCAGCGGACGAACTTTAAAACGAGAAATCAGTGATCTGCATTCGAGGGCATTCCATGTTGCAAAGTTTAAACATCATAAATTTATTTAAATATCATGAAGTGAATTCACCTCTTGAGAAATTCGAGATGCTCTTCCTGTTTCATGAGTCCGGTTCTCATCATGATCGCCTGAAAGCATTGTCGGTCGATGGCCCAGAGTTTTACTCGAGTCACGGCTGCCGAAAAAAGAAATTACGCATTTAGTTAGGGTAGGGTTACCATACGTCCTCTTTTAAGAGGATTTGTCCACTTTTTTGACTTTTTGGAAAGTGTCATCGGAGGACGCCCTTTTGTCCTCTTTTTTGAGATTTTGTCCTCTTTTTTGAAAATTTAGGTCACATTTAGAGCAAAATGCGAGTGATATGCCGTAAATTAGCACAGAAGTGACGCTCCGGCGGGTATTTCGGAGTGAAAAACGGTGAATTGAGCTCTGAGCGAAAAGTTGACCTGTTTTTTTTAGTCAACCACCTAGCAATGTGGAGAGAAAAACGGTATTTTGAGCTCTGTGCGGAAAGCTGACCTTTTTTTTTAGTCAACCGATCACCATGTTCGGTAGAATTCACCGACTTTTGAAAATTCTTCTCCGGTTTTGCAAGTCTCAAATTTCTGAAAAAGTGTCCTCTTTTTAAATTTCCAAAATATGGTAAGCCTAATTTAGTACCGGACCAATACAGACTCAGGACACGTTGTCAGAGTCGATTTCGACTCTAGTCCTCCACCATCGATTGTTTATTGGCTTGATAGGTATATTCCGCGGTCGCTGGTGTTTGCAGAGATCGGCAAATTGTGCTCAAGTTTTATATTTCGGGCGACTGACGTTATAGTGAATATGGAGATGGTGGGATCAGTAACTAAGTACTGCTATACTTGTTCGGAGTACTCAAGCAGGTATTACTTACTTTTACTAATTCGTTGAACCAATAGTAGACGATATTGATAATTATAAGATCTTGCAAAGTAATAGTTATAGTTATTACTTTGCAGGTGGACGTTAAATATGGTGTGAAAGCAAACAATATCTTATACTTACTTTTACTACTAACTCGAGTGGTGATATGTTAAAGCAGTGGTTCTCAACCTTTTTGTCTTCGCGGACCCCTTTCGGACCGTCACAGACCCCACGAAGTTTTAGTTCAAAATTAGCTCAATTATCGTGCAATGGTCATCTGTCTTGTGCAAATGACAACTGTTGGCTCAGCGATGAACAGCAGCAAAATGACCTCTCTTGAAAATAAGATCATACTTGCGCATGTAGAAATTGGGTTGACTTGAATTATTTCAAAGTGAATTCCGCAACTGCATTTCCTGAAAATACTTGGCCGTGTCTTGAAAATACGCTCATTCGAGTTGATATGAACGAGTGTCAAAATTCCATTCCCACAAATATATAGGTGGTGGCCGATGTAATATTAACGCGTAACGCTTCCGACAACACATTTGGGTATGATCGCAACAAACAAGGCGCCAAAATAGACAAACAAATTTTTTAATGAACATATAACGTCAAGACTAGTCATTTCTATCTAGCAGCTTATCTTGAAAAAGGGTTGAGTATATCACTGGAGAAGAAGAATTTTTATAAATATTACGCAGTCACCGTGAACCTCACTCATCCATCCATTTTTCCCACAATCCCCAACAAAACATCTCTAAACATCAAAATGTTTGTATCATTAAGTCATTGGCAATATAGCAATTAAAATGAGTCTGCACGGTAGGATATTTCATCTCAGATAGTCATTCTACTGATGTGAGCCCAAGGGTTGTAAACAAGTCATAAGGCTCCGAGTCACAAGTCAGTCCCACATTTATAGTTTTGACTCGAGTCGAGTCGAGTTATTTTCAATTCACCGCCAAGTCAAGTCCGAGTCCAAATTCCGAAGTAGAATGCCGAGTCCGAGTCCAAGTCATTGTGTTGACTGTTCAGTTCCTAGTTAATGTCGATTGAAACCCACTTTTTACAACTCTTCTCGGTGATATCGAATGCTTCGCATTAATAATGTACTAATTTTCTGCTTTTTAACAGTTTCTGCTAGCATTACATTACCAGTACTGATAGACGAAAATATAATAGTGCGATAACTTTACTATTCTACGAAATTACGATGAAATGCCTGTCTTGGTAGACCCAATGTCGTGTCATATGACTTGGCCCGAGTCATGCGTAATGACTATAGTACAAGTCGAGTCAATACACAAATTGACTCGATTCGAGTCGAGTCATTTTTCAATTTTTAGAATTTAACTCGAGTTAAGTCGAGTCACCAAAAAATCGTGACTCAAGTCTGACTCGAGTCATTATAACCCTGGTGAGCTCTGGAGTTTTACTTATAATGAAGCGAAAATGACTTGAGATTTTCCGATTTAAAAAAATAAAAATTTGGTTATCAACTATTTTGGGGCTTCGCAGACCCCTGAAAATGCTTCGCAGACCCCCGGTTGAGAACCACTGTGTTAAAGAACTTCCATTTGGGCCATTGACGATTAACATTTCCATAACAACCGCGTCAAATAGCGACTGCATCGCGATAATTGAACATATTTTCCAAAATTGCAACTGTTTGTACTCTCATTGCTCACTTTGGATAAATCATGACGATGCAGCCTGCCATTTCGGAAGTAGAAACCTCCGATGAACTGTCAAAAGTTTGTACGATCATATCCACTTTGTGATGCAACTTTATTACTTGAGTACGCTTCAGACCTTTCATTGTCTAGTTCAAATAGTTTTGATATGTGTTATAAAACAGAACGTCTAGTTAGGCCTGAATATTTATGACGTTGTGTACCAACGATAACTACTTTGACCGGCTCTGAGTGTAGCTATATGTATGTATTTAGTTCACTTATCATAAGGATACGCACCCACTATTGCTGACAAAACTTTTGGTGACCAGCAGTTTTCGTTGCAGTGAAATTGCGATCATCGACTCACCTTTGACGGAAGCGGTCCTGGTGCAGTTGTACAAGATAGCTAGCTCGCCGAACACTTTTCCAGCGCCCATATTGCAGAGATGTTCGCCCGCCTTCGTCACTTCCACTTTACCATCTGTCAACAGATTGGACGACTGTCTCATATTGATTCATCGATTGGTGTTTGTCATTCGGCGGGAGCCATCGAGCAGTCATAGATATAGGGCTGAGCAAGTCGAATATCTGAGTGATTCGATTCTGAATCGAGAGTCAGACTTCGGGTTAGGTATTCGAGTATCACTCGTCATGATGTCATAAAAGTATGTAATATGTGGAAAGTTCAAGTACATGCACCTTTTATGCGGCCACAAACAATATAATGACAGCTCAGCCACATAAAAAGATAATTTTGCATTTTGACCATGCTTATTTCATTGCACTTTGTGGCGATACTTTGAGTAGATCACGACTTCCCAGATATATGATTTCCACCGACGTGCGTAGTAAGGATGGTGTGAACGTGAGGTTCACGTTCGCGTTCTGTGTGTGAACCTCAAGAATTTAGAGGTTCACGTTCACATACGACCCTTGGTAGGTTCTCCACAATGAACCTTTTCATATATTATATTTGTCACTTCTTCTTAACATCTTTGGTTGAAATTTATTGCATTTCAATGGCGGGCCACTCTATGTATGGCGCTGGCAGCATGAAAATCACCACTAAACGAACCTGCACCTTATTCGAACAATCAATGAGAATTGATATCGTGTCTGCTGTAAAAAATCTAGCAGGCGTACGGGTCCATCTTGACTTCATTTACTGTGTCATAGAAACCAAATCCGTTCGATTGGGGTGTTGGCTACAGTTGTATAACTTATCAATGGGGTAATATCGGTAGCAAGTATAGAAACTCGTTTGACACACTGCTCAATATCAACGTAGCAATACTCAGACGCCGAATACATTGTCCGGTCTGGCCGATACCGCTGAGGCACAAGGTTATATATTCCCTTGCAAGTCCTCGTCGAAATTACTGACAAAGCGACGGAAGATATTGATTTTATGGGATTATTATATCATTTGATTGTCCCAGTTGATACATTTAGCGACGTTTAACACGTCAATATGTACGTCAGCATTGACGGAATTATGTGGCTCGAGTCGTCGCTGGGTATCGTGTAATATGCTATCACTTCATTGAAACATAGGATTTGAATTAGCAATATGACGTCATGAGGTTCACACAATCCCTATAGTGCGTAGTTTTGTGCTACATATTACATATGCTGCGATAAGACCAATCGAGTTATTGAGGATTCATTAGTGGAAAATAATATCGGAAACATAATCTTCATGAATTAAATCTGTCACTACTCGCCTCGACTCATTATTTGGACCATTATGCTCAGCTTTCTTCACAGACTAGAAATGGCATCTGACAACACATTGAGTGACTGCTTGTACAAATGTACATCCGTCATTCCAGATTAGTGGTCCGACTCTATGCGGCCTCGCTAGAGCAAATAACGAACCTTCAAGCACGTAGACGGACGACCCGACATTTCCTTCCTTGATAATCATGCAGGAATGGTTGTACTCGACCGGATGCATGCTTTTGACGATTTCCTCGATCTGGCATTTCTCCAAATGCTTCATAAAGTCGTTGTCCAAAATCGCCTCGCGGATCAAAGCTTTCGTCCTGTAAAGAAAAGTCAGTCGTGAAAAATTAATCAAAATCTCATCATTGCCTTGTTGTAACCGCAATTACTATCTTTGGTCTCGATGTTACCTCAACGATTTCGGAGTGTGTTGAATAATGAACGAGTTTTGATTGACGGGCTCGCTGGAGATGGCTTGTCGCTTGGCTCGTTTTGCATGACCGCCTCTGCCGTTTTGCGCGGGTTTCGAGTCGACAGAAGTCGCGCCATTTGACGGAAACGCGGTCGGGAGCGTACCGCAAATGTAACTCATCATCCGACGCTTATCGGGAGTCATGGTTTTGAAATATTCGCCGATTACGTCAATGTTGTCGAAAGAAAATATGTTTTTGTCGCTTTTGATGCCATGGTCGACGCTTTTACTGCGGGAATGCTTCCTGTTGTGCATAGTGGGCGAGGTTTGAATCGCGACGTTCACTCGTTGCTTTTTGATGGCCTTCTCGCTGCTTTCCGACTTTGATTCATCTACTTGCGGGCAGCAACGACATTCGTAATGACATGGGTCAGCGTGGTTATTATTTTCTTCTTTCGCCTTGTTTTGTTTAAATCTCGATTTCCACGAAGACTTCTTGGCTCTGCGTGTCTGGTTCTCGCCCGCAAGCTTTTTCATCTTATTTCGGTTGAGCTCCAAGCAATGTCGCGTCTCCTCGGTGGCAAAAGGCATGAATGCAGTGATGAGACTCGACGACGTTTTCTTCTTCCTGCGAACCCCGCGTTTTTTCCACAGACATTTCGGCAAAATGCTTTTGCCACCGCAACCAGACTCGTCGAAGGATCCTCCCAATGAAAAATTAGCGGCGAAATGATTGGTGGATTTGTGAGGCGAATCAGATTGACTGCAAGATGGCCGCCCGCAGAATGAGCAATCCTGAGATTTTTGGATGTAAACGGGACTGGTGCCTGTAGAGAACGACACGCTGGATTGTGTCTTTTCAAACTGATCGCTTATGACTTCACGTCCACATCTGTGAAGAGACGCGACGCTTCTGGATCGGACGCTTTCGAGCGGCATAGTTTCGACGTAGTCCATTCGAGTTGGCGACACTAACGGACTACCGTACGTTTCCTGTGATTCGTTCAGGCTCGGACTAGAGGAATCCAGGAGAATGATTGGTTTGGCCGTATTATCGGAACTCTCTTTGTTGGGAAAAACGCTGATGGTGATGCGGTCATCCGTCTTCGTTTTCGATCCCCCATTGAACTGATTCCTGAGGTTGATGGCTGGCTGCAAAATGCTACGATATTTGTCCAGCTCGCTCGAAAGCTGTTTGATCAGATCGTCCTTCTCTTCGAGCTCCAACTCCAAATCGGAAATGAGCACGTCTCGTTGGTGGAGCTGATTTGTCGTGTCTTGGACGCACTGCTGCAAGTCCCGTACGGACATCATCACGGGTAATAGGGTCTATGACGAAATATCAGTGAACTGACTGATGAGAAGAAAATTCCTGACAGGCCAGACTTGTGCAAACGACTGGAATATGAAAATTCGGAACTAGAGTCTAGAACTATTCGTAAACCAGTTGGTTATAGTTGAGCATCAACTAAAACAAGGTAGGCACTGTGTACAAGTCGGTCGCTGATACCTTCGCAATCGGTTTGAAACTGATATCACGCAAGGTGTGGTAATTAGTTGTCCAGGACCTTTTTTCTGGTCACGATCCAATTTCCGATTTCAAATCGTTCCCCGACCCCCTTCTAATTTGATGAACTGATTTAATCACTGCTCTCTTGAGTCCAGTCCAGCAATTCGAAATATCCCAGTGAATAGGCAAACGAGTAAAAATTGATTATGAATCCCAAATAAGTCAGCTTCATTGCGCGAGATTAGTTCCACAAATATAATTTATATTGCTTTATAATTTTACGAGCAAGTCTCTCTGCATCGCGATCTAAACAAGCAAAATTAGTGACTCAACATTTCTCTTTCTGTTACGGGCCATAACGTCAGGTCAACCCATCAAACGTTTCAGGATATGACTTGAGATTTCTGCTAAAACCCCGCTTGCAGTCGCGAAATGTGTCAATGTTTAGTTTATTGATACTGTTGCGAGACTATACTTGGATAATGGATGTTATCTGTCCTTTACGAAGCAATTGTTCAGATAAATCGAGCTTGTGACGTAGTAGATATTGCAAACCATTGGAAGCTTCATAAAATGGCAAGATATCGACATTTTAGTCGTGACTAAGGGGTTAATATCTTGCTGCTTAATATCTTGATCATCCTTGGAATGAAATGGTGGTCGATCAAGAGCGCGCGGGTCCATTTCGACTTGTTTGGCGGCGGATGACTCACCAAATTTTATTGCGAATCCAGTCATAGCACTACCATCAATCAGAATATCCTCAGTGACCTGAAGCACTGCTTATCAACTATCCTTTTGATATGGTGCGTTGATTTTTAACCTCTACAATTGACGTTCTGTACGCTAGGAGTCATTTAATGTTTACTCAAAACTTATACATCCCAGTCCATGCGATGCACCGAGTCTGCATAAATTCTAATCAGAATAATGATGAGATAGGCCGCAAGGTATAGGAAATACGCGGCCTATATTGAAACAAATGCGAAACTACACCTGTCATTTACTGCGTGCGATGCTGTTGAATTTGCTGAGCCTGTTCTGTGAAGCGAGGCATAGCCTTGTTTCGAGTGCTGCTCTCATGAGCGTGTCGATATCATGGATACAATTTTTTTATTGGAATTATTTTCTGCAATAGCAGGAAATACTCGCACTGAAAGGTATGTCAGGTAGGGCTGTTCAAATTTTTTTTTCTCGATTCCAGCTATTCAGTGAATAAATTGTCAGTTTACCCTAAAAACGCTGCACACCAAATTGGTTCGTTTCTAACAAGTATATGGCTCTGCATATCCAATTAAAAAATTTAATTTATTAGGGAAAATTTTAAAAAAATCAAATCTTTCTGTCAACTCCATGAAATTGTTGAGCTGTCTTCAAGGATGATGCAAAACAAATTTGACTTAATTCCAACGAGTACAATCACTGAATTGCTGGAATCCAGAAAAAAAGTTATTTATGAACAGCCCAAATGTCGGGGGATGGCCTGCAAACAGACACGGAAATTTTTTTTTAATGAGATTTCTATATTCATGAATGTTTAGAAGCAATACCCCAAATTCAATATAGGTATTCAACTGTTTAAACTATGCCATTGAAGCAAATCGTATTGAACTTAAACATGTTCACTGGCGAAGTCGCCAAAATGCTCAAGTTACACTCTACATTTGTAAGCGGCTTCACGATCCACAACACAGAAAACTTCCCCCTTGAAAATAGGCTCCACATTTCGGCAGTAGCACCACGAGATGTCCATTACCGACTCACAGTTGATTTTTTTTTTAATCTATGCTAGGGTTTTAGTTTCCAATAAATGATAGATGTTGTACACTCTTACCGAAAAGAGTGTGTGGTCACGGCCAAGGACGGAAAATGGTGGTACACAAAAACAGAACCTAACTCAGAATTATATCGCAGACATAAATCCTACCTTGCCACGTGCATAGTATGCACTGCATACCTTCCTACGTTTCTACGTGCATATATAATTTGTAATAAAATGTTACACCGCGGTATAAGTCTGAGGTAGGTTCTGGTTTCATGTATCATGGGTGTATACTGTATATACACTCCCGTATATCAGGTGTGCTACACGACTGGAAATTTACACTCTTTTCGCTAAGAGTGTACCGTATATATTGCATCCTGTTAACCTGGTATAAGGCATAAACCTGCCTACATATTGTGATAATGTGTCTGGTGCAGCCAGAACCATTAACGCTGTACGCGTTTGCAATATTATGGTGCACACTGGGGTATGCGATACATGTCACTGAAACACACTGATCTGAAGTCGATGTTTTCTAGCAGTAACATTCTCTTAACAATGATCTTCGTCTCAAAATCATTCAATGAACGTACACGAACGACATGCCTCCAGTGTGCGACTGCTGAATAAATACTCGCGACGCTTTTGAGTTATGAAACGAGACATGGGGTTACTTTTAAGCGATCATGTCTGGAGTGCATGCTTTATCGACACCGTTAGTATTTTACGCATCAGCAGTAGCCGTGCAATTAAATAGTTTAGTAGTTTGCAATACATTTGAGCGATTGGTGTCGTTCGCATGATATCGCATCGTTTCGAATATTTCATTTCATTGCTACTTTTATATATACCCTTCTCAAGTATTTTGGACATTTTAGAAAATGTCACGTCTATTTGAGTGGCCTCAATCTTAACGTGGAAAGCATACATTCTGCGACTGCATTGAAGTTTTCAAATCAAAACACAAACCTGCTCTGTCCAAGAAGTCCAGAATATATCTCTTCAACCAGACATTCTGAACCTCGTTAAAAACTTAGCTACCGCTCTTTCCTGAGGCTCGCGCAAATAATGTAACGCAATGCGATTACGAGTGGTTATATCCTGACAACCGATTCATAAACGACCCATGACAGCGGCAACAAAGACCCACCATCGTCTGACTGCCATAAATACGTATTCGTAATTTTATCGTAATTAATGCTGAGAAATCGATTGCTTTTGTGTCCTGTTATTGCCGATATCTAATGTTGATCACTTAGGAAGACGTAAAATCAATTAATTGCTTTCTGATATTGCGCGAGAAACTGTTTAAACAGAGACTGCAAACAACCGACAATCCCGCTTCTAAACGTCAAACGTAACCCAAAACATATTCCGTTACGCGACATTAACTCAAAATTTCGCCTCGAGGCCTCGATAAGGGACCGATTTCAAAACATACTTTAGCAGTTCAAGTCTACACATTCTTCACGAGTCGATACATTTCACATCTCGTGGCTTTTCGAAAGATTCTTTTGATGTCAGATAACAGATTTTAACTCGACCCTTCTGCCTGCGTCACAATTCGAAATCGCGTCTGAGTGGTAAAAGTGATCAAAATTGCTAGCGAATCAACACTATTTGATTTTCTCAAAACTATCTAAATTTGTCGCCCAAATCCAAAATTTGCGATACAAAGACGTCTAACTGGCTTTATTACATTGTCAATTGCAAGGATACATATACGATAACTCGAAAATACTTTCCCGGTGCCTCTTATCGAGAATTATCGACACAACTAAGGAATCAAACAGATGCAAAAGTGAAACCAATATGCCAATGTATGGCTAATCAATCCAAATTACAGATATTCGTATTGTAACAATGGTAACAACAAGAACTTGGTACCGGAATAGCAACGATACAGGTAAACGACAGAAGAGATACATAAAGAAAAGCAGACTAATGGTAGATTTGTAAGTCACATCAAAAATATTTTTGTTCACAAAAACTGGGAATCATTTCCATTGATTGTTGGAAAGCGAATCGATGTAGATTCCCACATTTTAAAATGAAGAAAGGGTCTAACCTACGCAATACAGTGAAAATCATATGCATTATTGCAATGGATGCCTAATGTTCAAGGCAATGGATGCTTAATGTTCAATTTCGGTAGCACAAGCCAGCTATCTTATTTTATGTTGGTGTACTCTGTCACCTCACACTGCCGCGTTAATTGAAACAATCCCTTCGCTTGCCGGGTTTAGAAATCGTTGCCCACAATACTCACTTTTCCAGCAGTAAATAGATGTCTCGAATTTGTATCGTGGCACTCAAACTTGTAGAAACTATCGGATATTCGAAATTCGCAGAGGGAAATAGCACTCTAATTAACGATCCTTAAAAATCCGCAACCAACTAAAACACAACTGACTAATGACTATAGAATCAGGTCTGAAGCAAACCATCAATCTTTATTCGATCAGAATCGGGTCGGGAGTTCGACCACCAAAATCCACCCCTGACTGCGCCGCCGTTGGCAGTGATGACTCCGAGCCAACAATGATACAAAACAACACCGGTAATACGATTTACGCCAAACAACGACACGTATTTTATGGTTGTTTAAATTAGAAGTTGAAGTAGTCGCGTTTCAAAATCCGCAACTATAGGACCAAAACTACTCAAATAACCAGTAGTTATTTGATGACCTTGAACTAACTAGATTGATACTTTGCCAATGTGCAGGTTATACAAACTTACTACTATATATCACGTCTGATGTGGAAAATTATAAAAAAAAATACAAAAATAAACAGTTCTAGAGGTTTTAGTTGCTTTGAATATAATGTTTGCTGACTCCTGTACAGTCCTGACGAAAAAAGTATAATATGCGTCACTCAACTTCCTTTTAAATATAATAGCATTAATAATAACTAGATTGGTAGTTTGCACGAGTCTGTTCCCGCCATTCAAATCGGAACACTGCAATCGACAATCGAACAGTAATTGTCAATTTGACTATAAGCGCAGACCAATGCAGTTTCTGTGCGAGTTGAATTCCTTCATATCTAAACCTTCTCCATCCATGCATCGCTCGCTGTATTCCAATGGAAAACATTCGTTCGCTCTGCCACACAATCGGTTTCCATTAGCCGATGTAAATACATGCTAATAGAGCTATTTCCGATGACTCATCTCTAGCCAATTACCGATCAACGGCTTGTTTAGGCTGCGTCGCGGATTATTCTGTGGTCAACATTCGCCAGCAAATCGATAATGATGATGTTTGCGTGAAAATAGCAGCTCGATGGATCACGGTAACATGGAACACGCCAAGACATGAATGTTCACGGCTCCATGCGAAGAAGTGTTTCCTAACCTTTTTGTTGGCGCGGTCATTTAAGCGTTTTGAGCGGTTGCGCTGGCCGCTATTGAACGTTTCGTGGACTGGACAGCATAGGTTGGCTATAGAACGGTATACTTGCCGGCAAAGCTACCTGATGACTAAAGCAAGCTCATAAGTGCCGATGGTGACATGTGCTAGGCGCAAATAAAGACTATTATTATAAATATATGTATATAGATATAGATACATATTATAGTTGTGGTGTAGACATTGGCATTCTATGGACCTTTAAATTTAGTCCCCAGGGGGTACCTCATGTTAAGAATACCACTAGCAAAGTGGAACTAAAATGTAATCCCTAATTTCTCCGCACATGGACGCGTGTATGGAAAAGTAGCATGTCTCTTCTCCAATTATATCCAAACAAGAATAAACAACATCCAGTCTAGAACTAGATACTTACTTGTTTGGCTTTGGATAGGTTTTGGAATCCCGTAGAACGGCGACTTGCGGCTCGGCGCTGATGCCTTGCGCCCTCTCCTTGCGATGCTTCGTCTTTTTTTCAGCCGGTGGCTGACGCTGGTGAGCCGCGTGGGCTAAGATGGACTGCATGGAAGGAATCAGGAGCGTTATGAGTTATGACGTCAGATTTGTACAAATCTGGTTAGATGGACAGTAGTTTCAGTCCTAGCTGTAGTGGTGGATTAACACGTGTCATCGTTTGGCGTGAATCGTGATACCGGTGTTATGTTTTGCGATGTTCTTGCAGCTATTGCTAGCTCAGAGTCTTCACTACTGACAGTGGTCAGTAATAGACTTTGAATCGTGTCGAGAATTCATGTATTGCACATTACGACGTCAGGAATACAGATAATGTGAAAAGTACCACACGCCGATATTCCAAATCAATTCAAACTCATTATTTTTCGACAAGACCTATTTCATTACGCTTTGTGAGAATGCTGTGGGTTGATCACGACTTCGTGCATAGCTTTCTACTTGATGTTTCATATGCTGTGATACGATCAATCGAGGTTTAGACACATCGATAATATAAGTGTAGGCGGAAATGGGCTTTTCATTTCAGTAGTTGAAAAATCGCCTCTCACTACGCGACTCGAATTACCAGAATAAATTGGCCATCCAGATTCGACTAATCGAATCATCGTGTCCACTGTCTAGCCATAGTCCTTAGAGGAGGTATTGTGGCACTTTTTGAAAATTGTCTGATTCGGTTGATGCATATTCGAGTTGGATTCGAATCAGCTGTGAGTCATTTCTCCTTCCCCCGAGACTCGAGGCCAATGACCCGTCTTCGCGCGTGGTCGAGTAAATATGAATGGCGCATTTAATTAAAAGCTTCTCGAGAAAGGTCGTTGTTGCACCTGCTCGTCCTCGATCGATATCTGCGTCATCGAGGCATGGAGTGGATGGCAACGTTAACCTGTCCTTACGCCTATACTCATTATATACTGTGTCATCAGCATCGATCAAAATGATCAAATTATCCAACCAAATAGTATCCCAACTAGGTAAGCA
Organism: Botryllus schlosseri; assembly: GCF_051294905.1. Classification (NCBI taxonomy): domain Eukaryota; kingdom Metazoa; phylum Chordata; class Ascidiacea; order Stolidobranchia; family Styelidae; genus Botryllus; species Botryllus schlosseri. Next base: position 40,372,949 of record NC_137237.1, on the reverse strand, counting down.
TTTGAAACAAACGGTGTTTTAGAATATTTTTTCTAAAACATGCTTACAGCGTTTTAAACGAACGCCTTTAAAAAAATGTTTTTTTCCAAACGTTGTGTAATTATGCCATAATTGTGTGAATACTTCTGAAAACCATGTACTATGATTTTACGGACGATTTGCACCCAGCAGAGTCAACGTATACGATGTGGGGTTGCTGGAACCCTCGAAACCATCGTCTGTTCGACAGTTATAGCAGTTAGATATCGATCATTGGTACGGAATGGGTGTTCTGGTGATGAGAACTGCCGGCCGTAAAATTGCCGCATATCGATGTAGTCCTGGTTAGAGATATTTTTGGTCTGTTTATGTCAGTGGTCTGAAGTAAATTCGTCGAAGGAGCCATATTTACCCTATGACGAAAAACATACACATAAAAACAGTTAAAAAATGTTTTAAATAGATGTTTGTTTTAAATGCAACCCTGATCCCAACTAAGAGATTTCTTGACTACTCGGACCTATCATGTGGAACACACTACCGCAACATTCCCGTGCATTGTCGCATGATAGATTTATATAGTATCCCTTGATTACCTATTGTTTTCGTAGCACCGATTCCCTACTTGACCAAGACATTGCTTCCAGTTTTGCTTCCAGTTTCGCATGCTTGTAGTAAGATAAAAGATCATTTCTATACGATCAGTAATACTGAGTCCGCGTGATTTCCTGAATCCTCAGTATAGTTTTTTTTGCAATGCATCTCGTCGGAATGAAAAAAAAAGTTCTCTCTCATTTCCTCTCTTCGAATTATAGATGAGAAGCATCTGCCAGTTATCGTCATGCTTAAGTATCGCGAATCCATCTGGAGCGCAACAAACTCCGGTAACAATGTGTTGAAGAGCCGCAACTGACCTGATATTTATCCAAACTCGCTCGCAACTCCTCGATTAGCGCTTCTTTCTCTATGAGCGAACATTGCAGCTCACGGATCTGTTCGTCTTTCAGAAGCAACGCTCGCCGAAGGTCGAACTCCATCGAAGTCATTTTTCTACAGAGTGACTTTTAAATAAATATTTACATTTTATATATGAGCTGCAAGTGTATAGATAGAAATACACCCTTAGCGAAAAGAGTATGTATGGGCATCCGTGCACCACCCGTGATATACGGCTGTGAATAACCTCCAGTGGTGCACGAAATCAGAACATACCTCGAACTTATACCGCAGTCAAACACAACATTTTAATCCAAATTATGCATGAACGTAAGATTTAAAACCACGATATCATTCTGAGTTAGGTTCTGCTTTCGTGTATCATCATTTGGGTGTGAGTGAACACTCTTTTCGCTAAAACTGTACTTGGTCATAGCGGCACTGTAAGTTAATAACTTGCACCTGAAATGAACTTAATTGCGAAAGTATCCCGTGCTACCTTTTCACTCTACGTTCGTTTCTCGGTAGCTTCCAGTCTATACTACACATGAAAAATTTACGTCGTGATACGATCAACCGATGTCTCAAGGTTCTCACGATGGTAATAAGGCGTCGAAAGCACATTTTTCGTTGCCGTGTCATCATATTTGATACTCGACTAAGATTTGACTACTTGAATCGACGAGGCTCTAGACCTGTGGTTCCTGAGGTGGACGATATTGCCCCCTAGGCGATTTAGAGAGACGGGAGAGGAAATAATGAAGGGGTGATTGGGGGAGGGGGCTACAATAGTAAAACGTTCAGTCAGTTGTATTAGAATTCTGGTCTCTTGCCAGTTCAATGGATATAATAACTGATGGTGTTGATGAAAAAATCGACTTAATGCTAGACTCATCTCAGCCCCCGAGAAGGCAAAACCATCGAATCGGAGAAATTTATATTGCTTCATGCTTATTGCTTATTTATGTAATCTATTAACTTCGTAGCAACTCAGTTTTGAAGGGAATCCCCAAAGTACTTCTCACTTACTAATATCAAGTAGAGCCAAAAATTAATATTTGAGCATCATAAGAACGTTAACGTAGAAGTAGTATACAAACGCAATTACTTGTGCAAGTGAAAAAAGATATAAAACCTGTCTGAATACTGCGCAAAAGTATAGCTGTTCAGTTTAGTATGACTTCTATCTCCTCTCGTTGAGTTCGTGATGGCCAGCAATGTGCTAATTGAAGTCATTTATAGGTAAATGGTTTGTGACTTTCGATACGAAATTTTAGCTGCAGCGCACCAGACCAATAAGGTGACAAGCGCCACAATGTCTCATCAATTATTATTAATAACAATAATAATAAAGAATGACATTTCGCTTTCAAGGGACGATATGGATATTGCTTAATTTTGGAGACATATTCCTAGAGCAGAAGTGGAGCTAACTTAAATAGTAGGTTAATTTGACTGACTAGGTAACCTGGAAGCACTGTTCTACGCCTGGGGTTTTCAAATGGTGGGCTTAAGGAGTAATTTGAGGTGGACCACAGAGCTATTCAGAAAATTGTAGATTTAGGAAAAGTTTAGTTATTGCCTGCTTGTTATGTTCATATATTCAAAAATACATTCATATCATCGAATTATACGTATTATACGTAGGCTATAAGCTTTTCATCCGACTCTGATGAGTTGTAGTGACGCGTATGCAGTCAAAGTGTACAAGTCGAAAATGGGAGGGAGAGAGAAACGATGGCTTTTGTCACCCTGCTATGACAACCTACGGCCAAAAGCAAAGAAAATAATTTCGATTATATAATTAATGGAAGTTAATGCAGAAGTAATCAAGTATTCCGCCAGTGTCATACGTCGTATGTCTTTGAAAAGGCTCTGCATTAAACTCAGACTGAAGTGCATTTGACCTAGATTTACGGTACTTCGGCAGGTGGTATTATTGTAAGATAAAAATATCTACAATTGCAATTCATTATTATCAATTATCAACTTCCTGTGGAAGTAGCCTATACTGCACCACCGTAACGTATCGTAATGGAATGAGGATACAGCGCTTCATAATAATCTTTGGGGTCGGTCTGAAAATTTTCAACCTTCAAGTCATTGTACATAATGTAAGAGCAACATGAATTGATTGTATCGTCAGATATTATGTCTTGACGTCGCAACTTCAATAGGTACAATACATACTCTGTACATACTGTACGTTCAGGTAAAGCATACTACAAAATTCGTTCCCCACTTCTCTGTAGTATCTCATTCACCAAAGAATTGTTTGGGGCGGGACCAGAATGGTTATATCATTCCCCACCGTAGTGGAGCAAAAACCCCAATCACACAGTGGGTGCGAAGATTGGATCATTGGGTCATATGGAGCAGATTTATTCAGCTTTTTTCGTCGCGCTTGGCACGATTTCATGTCCCCACAGGTCTGCATTAAAGTATGATTAGTAATAACAGAAAAATTAGTATAATTTAGAGAAATGCGGATATCGGCGCCGTCGATTACCACACATTGAATAAAACTATGACACTAAGATAAGAGGTTGGCCACAGAGTATTTTCAAACCTTGAAATGGGCCACGGCTGAAAGAAGGTTAGGAAACCCTGTTCTAGACACTTCACTATCATGTCTGATCTGATATCAAACCTTTTCCATGTAAACGAGTCGACTAGCGCCAAAATGTAGTTGTAGGCGAACTATGTAGGCTATGGTAAGCTATTTATTTTTCAGATTCGGGTCGTTTCGATGTCACTAACCAATGCTCTCCGTTGATACCGCAACGAATTGCCACCTAAGGCGATACTATCCGGACTGTAATCTCCACTGGAGTTGGACAACTTTCATATATTTCAAATTCGATTAGAATTGGAATTACTGAATTAGAGAATACTTGGAAACTGAATTGAATTCCGAATTAGGAAATAACTCAAGTTCAGGTTATATCAAATCAGTTCATTCTCATCAGCACGAGAATGGCAAATGTCTTTTCACCAACCTCAGCTTGTTTTGCACGATATAGTTCTCCTGTAGCGTTATCAAGAAAAGCAGAAATTAAATTAGAATTAAAATGAGAGCATAGACATATCTAACCAGGTAGAAGATGATAGGATTACTGGTATTTCGTTCTAATTACACAGCTACAATTATCCAGTTGTCCGGGCCTGGTAGCTACATTACGCAGATAAGGGATAAATATCCGTGGATGAAAATCTTACTTTCTCGAGATTGTTACACGCACTTCGTAGATATCAACCAGGAATGTATGCGACAGCCCTCGAACATAAACTATAATAGGCCGCAACCATATGGTAGCGTATTTTACAGCACTTGACTAAACATCTATATTGTACAGATGATAGGCGTTAAATGACATGGGAGCCATCAAAATGAGGTGTTCTTTCAATACCACTTATTGACTGACCATAGACTTAATGTCGCGCTTTGGAAATAATTTTGTACAATAGCAATTAAAAAGCCATGTTTACAATGTCATATATGTTTAAGACGTTACGATATGTCTTCAACTCGACTATGGTTAATAAATACTGTTTATTCGGGCCGGCGTATGAAATAATTGACACGTGCAACGGTTCTGTATCCGTAACAGACGTTCCCACCTCTATTTCATTCGTTTTCAAGTGGATTTAAATTCATTCCTCGCGATCCTACCGATGTAATAAATATGATCGTTTAAGAAGATACCACTGCCAATTACGTGAATCCGACTTTATTATTGTTTGCCATCCTTTGGTCGTTTATGTTCTTGGCAATGCACCGAATGGGCCAATTTTTCTTGGTCAAACATTACAAACTGTTATACTCTTAATTCAGTGCACATTAGGGTTGTTCAAACGTAACTTTTTTCGAATTCCGGGATTCACTGATTAAATGTTTAGGCTGCCTACTTCCAACCGGTAGAAGCGGAATTATTGCAGTTGAAAGTTATGGATTTGTAAAAATAGCATTGACGGTGGGTAATCCCAGAATAATGAATGAAAAATTCAAATAGCTTCGCTTCTAATTGTTGGAATCGCGTCAACAATTGCGTCAACAATTTCATTAGGTAGTAATTTTTTTTATTTTTTTTAATCGAATTCAGTCTGCGTCGGCTTCTACTTATTGGAATTGAGCGGATTTGGTGTGCTGCATTTTTTAGAGAACCGAACAATTTAATCAGTGAATCTCCGGAATCCGGGAATGAAAGTTATTTTTGAACAACCCTAGTGCACATGAACAAATTGTGCAAGCCTTTTATTTACTCATTCTTCGCCAAGGAGGGTCTTTGATTGCAAGACTATTCCAATTCATTTCGACACCTTCGTCGATTGTGGTGTTTTAAACTGATGAAAATAGTAATGGAATAAACGCAGAAATGCCAAAGAATCCATCCCGTCGGAATCGTATCTAATACTTGATCAAGCGCAACGATTCTAGCACCACTCGAATCCGAATAGAATTGCTCGCGTACTCAATTTTGCCCAGCCTTACCCATCCATATTCGGCAGCTACATGAATTTCTCAACTATCCCTGATACGGTTGATTCGGGTATCTCCGTGAAAGACGCTCGAAGACCGCTATATAACATGGGATCTCATCATTTGTAACGGAAAGGCGGCTTAGAAGGTGAATGCCGAGCAACATCACGCCAACTCGTATCCTTAACAAAGACTTGTGTGATATTTGCCGATCCATTTCAAAGGTTTGCGAGTTGAGCGTTGTTTGTATTCTCGGCCTTCAAGCCGCCTATACAGTCGATCTATCAATACGCACCACAGCGTTTCTGACAGCAGACTGTACAAGGTACATCCTAAATGTGAGTTTAGTACGTTCAGGCGACCGTGTCGTGTATATACGTACACACCGATAACTACGAGGTCTACTCTAAGATTACAGCGTTTCAAAGTGATCAACGTTTCTCTAAATAGCAATGACTTTTTGGCTTAATATCCGAGGGCCTGGATGATTTCATTCTGAATCGAATAGTAAGCTTCGATTCGAGTTGACTATTCGAGTATCCTTCATTATGACGTCACAGCCGTGTGGAAGATATGGAAAGCTCACATGTGTACCTTTTATGCATATGCACCTTTTATGCGACCACAACTAATATTATACCGGCTCTACATCACATTCAAGATAATTTGGGTTTATTCGGACATACCAATTTCACAGCGCATTGGGATAATACTATGGTCGATCACGACTTCACAGATATGTCATTTTACACTAACGTGCACAGCTTTGTATTGCGTGTTTCGTATGCTGCGATACGACCAATCGAGGTTTAAAGCCTTGCGCAGTGGAAAATAGTATCGAAACTATCATTTTCATTGATTAATTATCTCTTTCTGGTTATGAGTGTATACAATTTCATGACTCGACAAAATCACTTCTCACTACTCGACCTCGTATCATTAGCAATAATACTCGATTTAGATCTGAATACTGGAATAAATGTGCCCATCCCTACTGAATACGGATATCTGCTGCTCACATATATCATCAATATAACTAGTAGTGACCACCAAATACCCTTCAAAGTTCATGAACTACTCGCACCACTTTGACTTCAGACGAAAATCATGTAGCGTGCAGCCTGCCATCTCCGTGTGAATTTCTCTCGCGAACCGACTGTTTGACTTCCAATGCAAACAGTCGAATAGGATCATCGTGCCTCATGACGAAACTGTGGAAAGCACACAATGTCGATTTATTACCAACGAGATAACTTATGATGTCACTCGCACACGTAACCTATGTTGCGGTAGGCTTTGAGACATGTGAAGTTGGTGGTAAGTAGGGTTACATTTAAAACAAACAATGTTTTGAAGGATTTTGTTTAAAACATGTTTTAAACAGTGTTTTTTAAGCAAAGGCCTTTGAAAAAAATTGTGTTTTTTTCAAGTTGTAAAATTACGCCATACTTTCCAAAAAACATGTTGCATGAGCCTACGGACAATTACCACCCGATATAGCCGACGTATATCGATATGGGATGGTTGGAGCCCTCAAAATAGTTGGTTCAAGAGCAATAGTACAGATATTTCGTCAAAAGAGCTATATTTACCCTATAATTTCAATAACCGATATCAATACACTATGACGTCACAATTGAATATTCGTGACGTCAGGACTTTATGAAAAAACAGTAAAAAAACATGTTGTAAACAAAGGCCTCGTTTTAAACATGTTAATTTTAAATTGATTTTTTGTTTTAAATGCAAACCTAGTGCTAAGTAATGTTCGCAAACCGTATTTTAAAGGCAAGCATGAAATGAAAGGAACAACAGACAAGTGGCGTCAATGTTGCTAACACGGGACATCGCAACGTTGATGAAGCAGTGAGTAGGATTGCCGGGTTCTGGCCGATGATAATTAGGATACACACAATGATTGGGTTGCTCGAATCTGAATCGGGCATTAATTCTTATTACAGTTGGAATCGAGTAGTGAGATATATATATTTTTCGCCTACTGAAATGATACGATCCTTGTCACTAAGAGTTATTAATTTATCAATGATCATTAGGGTTTTGATACTATTTTCCACGGTGGAAGCCTTGAAATCTCGATTAGTCGTAAAGCAGCATACGAAACGTGTCGTACAAAGCTACCTATGTCAGTTGAAATCACATATCTGTGAAGTCGTGATCGACCCCCGGCATTGTCACAAAGTTCAGTGAAATAAGCATGTTCCAAAAATACCAAATAATCTTTAACATTATTTTTTATTCATGTGGTCACACGAGAAGTCGATAGTTTAACCATTCGATCATTCGTACTGTAGTGACGCCATAATGAGTGATACACGAATACTACACTCGACTCGAAGCCTAATACTCTAATTCAGGGGTGGGCAAACTTTTGAGCTCGCGGGCCGCATTCAACATCTAAATCCATTCGCGGGCCGCACTATATAAAATTGGGATTATAAACCAAAACGCAATATTGGTATTTGATAATATAGTGAGGACATGGAGATAATATATGTGGTTATTTAAAACAAACGAAACATTGCTTTGATGATATCGTACTCGCGTCAGAAACATAGTGGCGAGATTTCATCGGCTAGTCGACCTCAATAACCAATTTGTCAAAACTATAGAGATGAAAGTCTGTTAGAACCGGATTGAAATTTAAGTCTGTGAGCAGCGATCTGTTCATAGATTTACTGATTCCACTTTTGGCTCAGTTCCAGGACTCACAATGCTGACAGCATCATAACCATGTTAGCTTCAAACACACTTCTACTATGTGTAGATAAAATATAGATTCCTCAATTCTACGCATACCGAGAACGAATCTACCTAAGACACGCGCAAATCGTTTTTATAAGCACATCACTGAGATAATTAAAACTGTAGTGGCCAATCTGAAATCCCACTCGTGATCCGAATTATGTCAATCTCGTTTAGGATTTCTGTGATGTTTAGCAGTTGAAACCTATCAAACTGTGTGGGCCTTGAGATCGAGCTGTCGCGCAAGAAATTAAACATAAAAGTTATAATAGGAAGTATTTACCTTAGAACAGTGGCTCTCAAACTTGTTAAGCCTCCCCCCCCCCCCCCCTTTATGATGGTGAAACGCAAACCTAACGGATAGTTTGATGGCATGGAAGGTTACGACTGTGGAGGAGAGATTTTTAACTATGAAATTCATACTAAATACAGAGCAATGATTATGAATTGGATTACAATCGCGCGAAGCGCGAAAATTTTTTCATTCGAGCTCAGCTTCGCGCCCCCTTCAGATGCCTTCACACCCCCAAGGAGGGGGTGCACCCCAGTTTGGTAACCATTGTCGTAAAATTATAATGGTGAAATATACTAAGAAAAACTTTAATCAAGTCCCTACATTAATTCGATATTTAGTATATATTTTATCAATATTTTTAAAAAAGTTCCTTTAGACTCTCGCGGGCCGCACAGAACGGTGTTGCGGGCCGCATGCGGCCCGCGGGCCGTAGTTTGCCCACCCCTGCTCTAATTAGAAACGTGTCATCCAGGTTCTTCATCTTTTCTAGCCCAGAGATAATTGGATTTCAAAGCTGGATTATATAGTGAAAGTGGGCGAACTAAACAATTGTTTTTAGAAAATGCTGCAGCAGATGATGAGAGATAAAGTGATGCAAATATCATCGATTTCGTCTACCTGAATACTTAAGTATAACAAAATCTTGGTCCAAAACAACACTCCGCGCCTCTGGTGAACAATGAACTTCGAAATCTCGGACATCTTCACGTTTCCACCTGCCATTGACAGCTACAAATTACCATAAATTCGCGATCAATATTTTGCCTGTAAGTCGCCACATCATCGACGTCAGGCTTTTCATCGCTAGCAACGGACTCGAGTTAATCGATAACTCTTCGGCGTTTTCACCCGGCACTAGCGAGATGGCTTACAATAAACATCTTACACAAAAAGCTGTTTCCCAATTTCCAATACCTATTTCATTGAACTAACGTGAAGCTCCAGTCTTGCCGACAACAAAATATATTCTTCTGTTATATAATCCGAAAGAGTACTACTGTGAAAATGTGATATAATTCCAAACAAATACGATCAATGAAGCTGCATCGTCATCTCAACTCTTCCTATTAACGCAATTTGGTTTGGTGTTTCCTTAAAGAGGTTTCCATACCAGCTCGGGCATGAACAATTGAATATCTCTCCAAACCCCTGTCAGAACTCAAGCTCAAGTTTAAACCACATTGCCAAAATTCCAAAACCCCGACATTTCAGACGCACGAACTATCCAGAAATAAGTATCCAGGATTCGTGAGCCAGGAAAAATAATATATGAATTATGAAATTATCTGAATGAAAGCAATCTTTAAGCCGTAATTTTGTCAATTTATGCATACCATGATTACAAATACAGTTAGGACATCGTTTTATGAGCAGATTTGATTCAATCTTGTGCATGTCATTGGCACTAGTTTTCATCCTGTTTTCCTGACTGTTCAAGGTGAATTATACGTTCCGGTTACCAGTTAACAACGAGAATGTACCAAACCTGGGAAAGGCCCTCAGTAGATGAGAGAACACATGGTTTGAAAATACTGAGCAGACTGCTGGCTGTGAAATTGAATTTACCAATTTACATCACAGGCTCGACGCACTGCTTAGTGTGTATTGAATGCCGGCACCGTCTAAGAATATGACTGGGGACAATGATTTGAATACTCGAATCTTACTCGAATATGAATTGCCACAATTCTAGTCGAGTAGTCAGATATGATTCTGTCGAGTAGGCCTACTGAAAGAATGAGTGCCTTTCAGTTAAGACTATATTTATCAACGGGGATTATAGTTTCGATACTCTCTTCCCTAATGATCGATTCGTCTATCACGAAATCACGATTAATCTATCCCAGCATACGAAACATGTAGGACAATTCTACGCACGTCAGCGCAAGTGACATACCTGTGAAGTTGTGATCAACCGACAGACCATCGCAACATACACCATTATTTGGTCGCATTGAAGGTACATATTAGAAAATACCAAGCCTAATATATTCTTATGGCATCATAACGAGTGATGCTCAAACACACAAATAAACTCGAAGCTGCATACTCGATTTAGAATCGAATCGGACAGTTACGCGGATTCGTTAGCCCTGCCTGAGAACTATCTGAAAACATGACCTGAGCAGAGGCTTCATACAGAATCTCACATTACAAAATTGGTCTCTTTCGATTTCGAATCCCCATGGACATGCAACTTGATCATCTCCCGTCAGTCCGCGAGAAATGAAATTCAAAACTTCAATTTAAATCGATATGTAATCATCAAAACCTTTCGTTTCCTGTAAATTTCTGCACTACATCTACAAATGCGAATCTTGTCTGTTCCGATGGAAGTGGGCGCAAATGCCAACGGCTCGATCGTAATCAAATTCCAGCCCGGTATCAAGCTGCGACCTTCGCCAGTCGCGAGTGATTTCTACGGATTACATCAATCTGTTATAATAGAGAGGCCATATCTTTCAGCATAATGTATTTCAGTACCAACAAAATCCTGTATCCTTTTGTAAGACCTCGCGAATCATCCACTTCATCGTAAGGATATCATTCACATTACATGTGACTGAAATCAAATAAAAATGTCGTTCCATACGTAATACTTTTTTATTGATTTGTTTTGATTTCCTACTAGTCTAGGGGCTGGATACAATCGAGTAGCTAAGTGATTCGATCCCGAATCGAGTAGTAAGCGTTACTTTGTGCAATGCTGTGGGTTGATCTCGACTTCACAGACATGTCATTTCTACCTACGTAAGTAGCTTTGTACTATCAGGGGTCGCCAACTCAAAACTGGTCGCGGACCACTTTTGAAATTTCGTAGAGGCTGCGGGCCGCAGGAATGCAATATTAAGACAGAAATGCCACACAGTTTAGCAAGCACGTTTTAAAAACTTTACGCAAGTACAACAAAGTGCTCCCTAACGTTGCCGACTGTCATAGTTACCTTACAAGAGGCAATAGGTTACTTTATATAAGTAGTAGAAATAGAACGAGAAATAACATGATAATCAATTTCATTTTATTTTGAAGTATGGATGAGCTCCGCACTATACCTGGCAACGCATTTTGATCGACTAAGCTGTCGAGACACGTTACTATAGCTGAAAGACTGCCTCCTCCTAAATCTTGATCTTGAGCCGTTTTCAAGCGTCTTGGTCTTGGCAGTGTCTGGATTATTGAACGCAATACGCCCATGCATATCGGCTGATTCTCCCTCGATGGCATGCTGTTGGCAGCGTCCAAGCCATTTCAGCTAGTGGGGAACAGTGATGCTGGGCACAGGCTAATATTTTATTTTGAAGCAACAACAACATTTTGAAACTCGAATAAATTTTAGCATTTGTAAATGCTTTAGCTATCGTTCTTCCGAAATCTCAAATCAGAGCGCGGGCCACATGCGCATGCACCCCGCGTGTTGGTGACCCCTGTATTGGATGTTACGTATCCTACCAATCGAGGTTTAAAGCCTTCCATGGTGGGGTAAAGAGTATCAGAACTATAATTTCTCTTGGTAAATTAACTCTAATTCCAGTACTGGAAAAATCGTTTCACACTACTCGATTCAGATTCTAGTTTCGAATCATTTTGACAGGCCGTACTAGCGGGGAGCCATGGGCTGCTGGTAAATCAACGGTCAACTCCATGACTTACCGTTCAAGACGCTATCCCTAGCTTCTGGTTCCATATTGGATAGAATGAAGAAGCTTACAAAATACAAATAGCCATTGCGGTGTCAGAGCATTGCAAAGCTAGAAACCAAGGAATGCGTTTCGCGTGATATTCTTGCGGCAACATCAGAGCATCTCACGGCTCGCAAGTGACCTGGCGTTGAACTCATCATCCGTGCTAATGAGGTCACAATCACACGTACAGTTCAAAGGTCATCCGACTGTTATTTCCAGGGCATGGCATGGTATGGTATGGTATGGAACGAGAATTTTCCATGCTCCATACTTGCCTTACTCTCTCCATACCATACTTGCAATTTACCATACCATACCAACATTGTTCCATACCATACTTGATACATATTCCATACTTTCAAATTCTTCAATATCATAAGTATAGTACCTTTTCTAGCACCTATATTATTGATATTTCGGATGACAATATTGCTTAAACTAGCCATGATGCAAATCTAAGTCCTGGTAATAGTTTCACAGAGTCTGTTTTGGTGAGGTTTAGTTCACATTGATGAGGTGCCGTGTACCTTTACTCTACAGCTTCCGCGAGCAAATTGAGATAGTCAGCAGATTGTTATCTAGGACCGTCCATAAAAGGGACTGGAAACCAGGGCCGTAACAGCACTTCGTCAGCCCCCCAAATAAACTTTGTTCTTGGGCCCCCCATTGGGTTATAGACCGAACTTTTTATCTTCTCGCTCTGCTCATGTAATCAGATTTGCCGGTAGAGCTGAGTGAGGTGTGTTTGAAAAGGTAGGACCACTCAATAAAAATTGAACATCTTCGGGCGTATACCTCTTGGCAGGAACGAAACAGCACCTCGTCAGGCCCCAACAAACGTGGGTCTTGGGCTACCATAGGGTGATGAAACGACCCCCCCCCCATCACGTTGTTCGCGTTTGTCACGAAATCATCTGTACTGTATTGTGAGCCAGCGAAAAGCGCGAAAATTTTCGATAATTTATGATAAAATCGGTCAAATCAGATCGGCGATTGCATATATATTATGCTATCAATTTATTGTCCTCTCTACTCACGTAATTAGATTTACCGGTAGAGCTGAGTGAAGTGTCTTGAAAACGGGACGGCCCGTAAATAATAATTAAACATCTTCGGCCGGGGTGACCCGTAAATATGACTTCGTTACATGATGTTATTTCGTGACTTCCAGTCTGCTATATCAAAAAATATAGAATCGCCCAAACGTAGGCTTCTAAACTAAGAGACGCACACGATTTCAAATTGGTATTTCTTCACTGGCATAAAATTTTTCCCAGAGGGATGGTATTTGTCTTGTGAGGTTCAGATTGCAAAGACAGGAACATTCGGCGCCAGTCATTTAGTCGCCTATGGACAATTAAACCTATATGTAGGCTATTATGTATATATAACGAAGTCTTCGGTCAGCATAAGGGCATAGACCTTTTCGGCCAAGGTTTTCTCGCTGCCGATAGTTCTGGCACACTTCTTGGAGTCGCAAGTTATATGGCCTAAAACTTGATTGTGTTTCTTGGTTAGTCGTGGCTCGGTAATGGCCTAATACCCAATAATGCAGATAAATGGCAACTTGAATTCGCGCGCTACGTGAAAAAATTTTGAAAAAATTGCATAAATTTTCAAAAAATACTCAATGATTTATGCTAATTCACGAAATAATTTTGGGCCTCCTTCGATCTCGCCCCCCCCCCAATTGGGGGGTTTGGGGTGCGGCAGTTACGGTGCTGCTGGCAACATACGGCCCGCAACGAGATTTTGTCCGGCCCGCGGACAGTTTCCCGTCATTTTACATGATAATGTGGCCCGCGGCCCAGTCTGCCGAGATTCCCCACTACTTGCCTCAACGTCAAATTTTAGTCACCGCATGTTATTATATAGGTCTGCGCACTGCGCAGCGTGCGAGAGTGGAGCCCAAGGGTAAGTTCTTCGAAGCGAGAAGACTTGCATTATCGGCATTTACGATGTACCCAACCCTAATGAATTGATATCTTGGTAAATTTTGGGGAAAGGGGCTTATCAAACGCTTTGCAATCTTAATTAAGGATTGCACTGTGAGTTAGTTGATCGGAGAGAAGCAGACATGGCGGCGCCTGTATGACAATGCTGTTCTCAGATCCACATTGTATTTTCATTATCGGCGAGAAATGGCTTTGAAGTGACATTGCTGTCGATAAAATACATTCAATAAATACGATTTATTCCTTGTATATATGGGCGAATAATTTATCCATTCAGCAATCCGGCCTGCCAAGTAAGCCTACTTAATTTTCCTATATCCCGCCCACCTACTAGAGAAGTTGCACGCCCATGCTCCGAATATCATCGCATTTCCGGTACATTGGCATGAGACACATGCAAGTTTGAAGTAAATACTCGCAAAATAATTTATAATATAGGCGCACCCATAAATATCGCAGCTGCAGGCGATCAATACTGCAGCGATCTGCGTGATTATTAGTACAGTATTTGGTTGGGATTAGTGGCGAGAATTTCAAACTAAATCTACCCCACTCCCTGATCTATAATCCTAATGCGAGAGCGTTTGAAATATGACCAATAAGATATCTCGGCATGTAAATAGTATAAATGTGCAGATAATATTTCAGAAGAAATGTAATTATCAATCACATTGCGCATAAAGTACGTTGCATCATGATTGCTTGTAAGTTCTCGTCACTCAAGGAATGAGGTAGTTGGAGTAGCCAACATTGCCAATTATTGCGTCACATGATAGACTATGCTCGGAGACGTCGTGTCTAGACTCGATAGAATATCGGAACAACAGTACTGTTGTCATTATTACATCACAAAATCATGCCAATCCAAGTGCTCCTAAAACCGTTGCACAAGCGTGTATTTGATCCTACACAGCGTTCAATAGTTCACGTTCGCACATAACAAAAGCGACCATATTCCGTGAACAGCGAACAACGTACGTTTCAAGAAGCTTGCACAGATCACGATAAAACACCAAAGTATGGAAGTATGGAAATGTCGTTCCATACCATAGATTAAAATCTTCCATTCCATACCATACTTGCATTGTTCCATATTCCATACCAAAATATCGATCCATACCATTCCATACCATACCATACCATACCATGCCCTGGTTATTTCCTAGATAGAAAAAGCATATGAAGATGAGATTCTGGGAGGTACAGAAGTTCAATACACAATTGAACAACATGAGCATATTGAAATAACCCCGAGTATTTTCTGCTCACTCACCAGAGGTAATAGTCAGAAAATGGTTAAAAAGCAAACCGTATCACGATTATCTCAGTTACCATACCGAAGCATTTCGGAACAGACAAATATCTGGCGTTTCTTGCTAGATCACAGTCAAATAGATTAGAGAGAAATTTTTTTGGTCCCCAGGTCAGTCGAAGCGGTTTTATACAGTCTTATAATATCCTCAAGACGTTCAGCGAAGTAGCCACGTCTACGCGATACCAAGCGATCAGAGGAGATTTTATAATCAATTATGCAAAAATAGTCTTTGCTGGGCTAAAGCCGCTGGACGAATCGGTCGTAAAGCATATGCTTTGAAACTCTTTGACATTTTCGAATGTAGCCTATATTGCGCGACCTTTGTAATGGAAAGTCAAAATATTCAAAGCTCACAATTGCTGATTGATCTTTCGACGACAAGGTATTCATCATCATCATCATTGGTTTATTAGCAATTTTATCAGTTCAATACACCACAAAATGCGATACAATGAAAAGACAGGAAGATGTCGAAGCGACAAGGAGTATCATACTCTTTAAAACTAAACACGTAGTAATCTGATTTAGTACAGCAGAATTATAAATAATGCAGGCATTCTCATTTGAGAACTTACTTGGACTGTGTAGCCTATAGTAATTATTGACATATTATAGCCAGTCTACACTTTCTGATTTTGTAATTCTCAATCATTTCGATCTCAGACATCTCACCGTCGCTGGTGACTAATGTTCCGTCGCCGAGAGACGATAGATTCTTCTTATAACGATATTTCTAGAAGCGCTGTATTTGCTGCCACTATTCAGCCTGTGTGTATTAGGAGATGAAATCCTCACCTTGAATGAAATCACATCTCAGGATGGTGTCAACCAAACGATACTTTATATCCGTCGTTTGTGTGTATTGGTTATGATATCCAGATATCGCCATTCAACGGGTCGAACATGAACGAATGATGCTGATGTGGCAGCCCTCGTGCGCCCCCTATCTGGGTTGGTGCCCTTGTGATGCTCTAGTGATTTCATGCTAGGCGTGTCTCTTCTTGTTTGGTCTCGTCGCTGTTGGTTTGTTTGAGTACGACTGAGTGAATAAACCTCCTATCTGAGCAAAGGCCTCTACATTGGCGAGCACGCCAGGACCAGAATGGATAGTTCACCTCAGTCGTTAATTTCCGAGGCCAGACAGATCGAAGAAGAGATCGAGTCGCATCAACTAGAAGTGCTGCGAACGAAAATTGAATACCTCGAACTGAGAATGACCAACACCGAAAGTAGAGTATCGGGACAGATTGAGCGCATCTCATAAAAAATTCTACTTGCTGTCGAAGAGATGATCGACCGAAAAATGCAGGCGTGGGAGACCAGGATTCTTTCGCTAATTAGAGAAATGCAACGTACTGTACCGGGACAGACTAGTTCTGACGACAAGGGCAGTGTTGATCGTCCATGTGTTTCTGTTCCGGATGGCATAAATTCCAACGATACCATATTTTCGAGCAGCAAGAAATCAACTGAAATACCAGTGCCTGGTAAGCCTATTTATCTGGAATCGAAAACGCCAAATGTTCTACCTAATAATAAGTTCAGTGGAACAACGGACGTTACGTTGAAGACCATCTAAGCCACTTTGAGTATGTTGTTGGCTGCAACCCATCTTGGGGTGTACGTGAAATTCTTTCATATTTAGGCTGGAGCCTGGAAGGTCCCGCGCTAAAGTACGCCAAGGAGGTTTCTGCCGAGGATTCCCAAAACTT
This sequence comes from Botryllus schlosseri, assembly GCF_051294905.1. Classification (NCBI taxonomy): domain Eukaryota; kingdom Metazoa; phylum Chordata; class Ascidiacea; order Stolidobranchia; family Styelidae; genus Botryllus; species Botryllus schlosseri. The sequence goes on along the minus strand of NC_137237.1, from coordinate 40,355,831 downwards.
CGACATAATAGTGGAGCACCTCAGAAAACGTTTTGGGAAGGAGCAATCAGGACAAAACTACAGAACTAAGTTCAACTGCCGAAGGAAAAAGCCGAATGAGACCCCTGCTGCATTTGCTGCTGCTCTCCGAGAATTGGTACGTAAAGGCTACAAGATGATAAACGGTAATGCTGCAGAGTTACTGGTACGTCAACAATTTTGTCAGGGGTTCTCTGATGTCACACTGTGTGGTATGCTTGCTGTGCGTGAGAGTGACAGTTTAGAGGAGTTAGTTCGTGCTGCCGAAAACTATGAGTCAATGGCTGCTACTCATGGGGCCAATGCAGGTACAATAAAACCTTATGTGGCAGTCGTTAACAACCCTACCCACAAGGCTGACTTGAACTCAAAATCAGAATGTGATGAATGTATTGGTGAATTGCAAAACCAGATTAAGTGATTGAGAACTGAGCTGACCGAGTTATTTAATAAAAATCATGTCCCAGACAATAATGCGAGTCGTCCGAATTCACCAATTAGAAACCGTGAAAGTCCCAAGTCAAAATTCTTTGGTAAATGCTTCAGGTGTGGCAAGTCTGGTCATTCTGCACGTTTCTGTAGGGCACCCTTTTGTCCACTTTGTCGAAATGCAGGGCAATATGATTATCAATGTCAATATTCCAATCAGAATAGTTCATGGCAGCATGGGCCCAATGCGCAAACACAATATTTCCCTCAACCTCAGCCAACTATGGATAATAATGGAAATTGGAACGGTCGTTTAAACTCGCAGTAGCGGGGTGCGAAACCAGTAACCCCGCTTGTAATACAGTTGATGATGATCTGGATAACTTGATTTGCTCCCTCAATGTTTCAACCAACTGGTACACACTTGTTAGTATTGCCAGGGCAGATTATAAATTTTTGGTAGATACCGGTAGTCCGGTAACATTCATAGATTCTGGGTTACGGGAGTTTATTGATGTCGGTGAGCTAGAATCGAGTCCGGATGACAATCGATTTAAAGTGGCTAATGGCAGACCCCTAGTAGTGCATGGAAGTTGCACACTCAAGTTGTGTATAAATAAAGTTTGTGTGAGGATGCGAGTGTTTGTGGCTGAGCTCGGAGCGAAAATTGGTATTTTGGGTATGGATGCTCTGAAGGAGTTGATGTCACCTTGTATGCCAGACGTAGAGTACTGCAAGTGGGTGATGACTCGGTTCAATTAATGAGTTCCAATAATGTCACGTGCAGCCGTATAAACATTAGGGAATCAATTTTGGTCCCCGCTCACAGTCAATTATGTGTGACTGGAGAGAATAACCACCCTTGGCCAGTGGATGTTAAGGGAGTTACGGCTGTAGTTGAGCCAGTCAGGGATTTTTCGTGGGCACAGAATAAGTCGGGAGTGTATGTGTGTCCTGCTTTCGTTACCGCATCAGAATGTTCGGTGCCAGTTCTGGTTGTAAATGATTCAGATTGTGTGGTTGAGATACCCTCTGGCACTTTTGTTGGCATGATTTGCCCTGCAGACAACTTCCAGGATGTACATGGAAGAGTTTCCGGCATTGCCAGTATAAGGAAGAGTGAAGATGAAGAGGTGCCCCCGGGTGAAGCGAAGTACTATTTAGGTGAAGAATCGAAATTGCAAACGGGAGAATTTCCAGGTCATCTGAGTTCCATGTTAGATGGGGTTCAGAACTTAACGGAGGAGCAGTAGTCTGCAGTGCGGGATCTCTTGACTGAATTCCAGGATGTTTTCATTGGGCCGGATGGGAAACTCGGACAGACGCAAGTTTTGCAGCATAGAATCACTCTCACCACAAAGCAGCCTGTCAAAGTACGTCCTCGGCGCATAGGCTGGGAGAAACGCAAGTTGGCTATTCAAGAAGTGGAAAAGCTGAGAGCACAGAACGTGATAGAGGAGTCTGATTCACCTTTCAATGCATCAATTATGCTGGTTCCTAAAAAAGATAATTCCTGGAGAATTGTTCTGGATTACAGAAAACTGAATAGCGTAACGGTCAAAGATGCGTACTCATTACCTCGAATTGAAGATATTTTGGATTCGTTGGGAGGAGCCTCGTGGTTTTCATGTCTGGACTTGGCAAGCGGTTTTTTCCAAGTCACAATTGATCCTAAGGATCGCTCCAAAACAGCCTTCAGTGTTCCAGGTCATAACCATTACCAATTTACAGTACTTCCCATGGGATTGGCAAATTCGCCAGCTCTGTTTCAGAGATTGATGGAGAAAGTTCTTGCTGATGTATTATGGTCGCGAGCTCTGGTTTTCCTGGATGATGTTATGGTTTTCGGAAAAATGTTTGAGCACGAAATGGAGAACCTTCGACACGTTTTCTCCAGGATACGCTCGGCGGGACTAAAGTTCAAACCAACTAAATGCAGGTTGTTCCAAAGACGTGTACAATATCTTGGCCATGAAATTTCAGACAAAGGGGTTAGCTGCAGTGAGACAAAGATATCGTCGATTCGTGACTGGCCGGTTCCTGGGAAGTTGAAAGATCTCCAGGCTTTCCTGGGCACCGCAAACTATTATCGGCAGTATGTGAAGTCATTCGCGTCCATCGCTTACCCACTGACACATCTGACAATGAAGAATGTGCCTTTTAACTGGGACGATCAATGCTAAAATGCGTTTGACACCTTGAAGGAGTTATTGACAAAATCTCCGATACTGTCTTACCCACGTGAAGATGGTGAAGTGTTCATTCTTGACACTGATTGCAGAGCTTTTGGTGTGGGTGCGGTTCTCTCACAGAAGCAAGAGGGTCTTGAGAGGGTAATCGCTTATGCAAGTACTACTCTCAACAAATCACAGAGGAATTACTGTGCTACATATCGAGAGCTTTATGCTGCAAGATGGGCAATTGAGCATTTCCGGCATTACCTTTGGGGGAGACCATTTATTCTGAGGACTGATCATTCTTCATTGCGTTGGCTTCTCACTTCGAGCGAACCCCATGGTCCCTTGGTGGCAAGATGGATTGCGTTTCTGAGCAGCTATGATTATACAGTAGAACATCGTCCGGGCGTGTTGCATGGGAATGCTGATGGTCTTTCCAGGAAGTACCGTAGACGCTGTGAGCGAGAGGAATGCTCGGACTGTTGTGACTTGGCGGAACCTCCAGCAACAAGATGTGCTGCGGTCATCGTAGGAAGTTTGGAGCAGGTTGCTGCCGAATCTGCATCTACAAGACCTGATTTGTCAAACTGGTTGCGGTCATACACTGAAGAAAATTTGAAGGAGCTGCAGATGAAAGACAAGGACTTGAAAACAGTCATTTCAATGAAGGAAACAAGAGATTGTAGACCTTCTGGGACTGAACTTCTGTTTCAGCAAAAACAGGTCCGGGACTTGTGTTCGCAATGGCGACTCATCAGTCTGCGAAATGGGGTACTTTATCGTGAATTTGTGCATTCTAATCCTGGGGGTAAACCAATATTTCAATTAGTCCTGCCTCTTTCGGTTCGTAAGGATATTTTTCACCAGTTTCATGCATTGCGAATAGCAGGTCATTTGGGCCGTGATCGTACTTATAAGAAATTGAGAGATAGGGTGTATTGGCCTGGAATGAAACGTGACGCTGAAAGTTGGATTAAATACTGTTCTGTGTGTACCAAATCGAAAACTCCTCATGGAGGTCACAAGGCTAATTTGCAGAAAATGTTATGTGCTGAGCCATTTGACAGAATTTCTATTGATTTCATGGGTCCCTTGAATGAGACGGAATCGGGTTATAAGTACATTATGGTATGTACTGACTACTTCTCAAAATGGGTAGAAGCAATCCCGTTGAAAAACTTGTTGGCTGCTTCTGCTGCAGATGTACTTGTGACTGAAATTTTCACCAGATTTGGTGCGCCGTCTATAATCCATACGGACCAGGGTGTACAATTTGAATCTGACCTTTTTAAGCAAATGTGTATGCTATTTGATATTGATAAAACTCGCACTACTCCCTATCACCCTAGATCAGACGGGCTCACAGAAAGGAACAATCGGGTTTATCTGCAAATGCTCAAAAGTTTTGTGAACAGTGCCCAAGACAACTGGGATGAACATTTACCTTATTTATCCATGGCTTACAGGTCATCAGTGCATGCATCTACTGGTTATACCCCTAATCGTTTGTTTTTAGGAAGAGAGATATCCCTTCCTGTTGATATCATGTTCGGTAAACTGCCATGCAACACTGCCTATCGTTGTTATACTGAGTTTGTCAAGTGGTTTGACATTGCTAGTACAGATGCTTTTGCGTATGCCCGTGAGCCACTGAGTAAGTCTGCTATCCGCCAGTCTAGAAACTTCGATCCATCTGTTAAACCCTTGATTCTGGAAACTGGTACCTTGTGCTGGTATTTCCATCCACCCGCGAAGTCAAAATTGAGGACCGGCCCATGGGTTGTGTCAGAGCGAATTGAACAATTCCTCTATCGGATAAAACAAGTGGACTCCGAACGATATCGCATTGTGCATATGGATAATTTACATCCTTACGTGGATGATGTTGAATCACTTCCAGCTCTGGAGGACGATTCAGTCGGTGAGACCGTCATCGCTGTGTCGGAAGAGATACCGAGCGTCCTGCCCGGCCGTAGCAGACAAATGCCCTCACGGTTTAATGACTATGTTATGTGAAAGTTTTTTTTTTTGTTTTTTTTTTCAGTTAATGCTTGTTGCATGGTTATTGCTTGTATTTTGTTGTGAGAGTCTACTTGAGTAGCACCTCTCAAAATTGATGGGAGGGTGATGTGGCAGCCCTCGTGCGCCCCCTATCTGGGTTGGCGCCCTTGTGATGCTCTAGTGATTTCATGCTAGGCGTGTCTCTTCTTGTTTGGTCTCGTCGCTGTTGGTTTGTTGAGTACGACTGAGTGAATAAACCTCCTATCTGAGCAATGGCCTCTACACTATGCAAACTGTTGCATGAGAGTATCTGGTAGGCTACTAGTCACTACCACTAACTAAGACAGGAGCTTCGTAAATTTAAGTCTATTAATTCGAATTCAAAAATTTAACAATCTGTTTGGCTAGGAAACTCTTTCTCAGCCTTTATTGCTGGAAATTAATAATATGTAAAGGCTTCCTATTACCAACACCGCAGGACGGCGCTATAGAATAATACCTGAATCGCCTAGTTGAGGAGTATCAAACATACGGCTTGCCAGACAGTTTCTTCCAGCCCGCATGCCAATTTTGAGTAAATTGAAAATTTATGTATTATCCAGCACATTTCTACTTTGTCAAGACCGCACATATCGAACATTTTCATAGGCCAAATTATGACCACCTGTCGACGGTGTTGTGTTCTTACTCAAATACCCATCAACTACATGTCGGTGACATTGTCGCTACATTCTGAGAAGGCGAAAAAATTCACACCTGAGAGTTTTGTGAAAAAATGGACTAAATAATAATTATAAACGGAGGCGAAATCGCCAATGCCCAACCGCTGTATATGTTAAATACGTGTGGAATTTGTTAGCTACACGAATAATATAATTGCAATATCCTTAGTCGCACTGCAGCCCAGCACACCTCGGTCTGCAGAGAAACTCGAATGTTGAATTGGCGATATAAAAATATTGAACAAAATTCCAACGTCAGCATTTACAATATCTTGTATTCCTCAGCACTAATGCTCCGGGCGAACAACACATCACGACTGAAACAAGGGTGCTTCAACTTATATCGGCTCCAGAGCCACAGATTCGGTGGTTGACAATATTCCCTCTAAGCTGCGCACGTTCGCAAATGCGCAGTGCTGAAACGGTCTCTGCGCACAGAAAATCCAGGCTGCGCACAAAAAATCCGAAGTGATGATTTTTTCTTAATCGTTGCGCATACGCACTCTTGTCCAAAGCACTGCGCAGGCGCTCAGACTCGAGAAAAATGAGAGGGAACATTGCCAGGGGTGAATAGTGCTATCGCTGAAGTCTGAAACCGAGGTAGGCCTACAAGTGCGGCCCGAAAAGGCAAATATTGCGTTCCGCGAAGCAATGAGAATTTGCAATCGAGTGCGACTCAAGAAAGAGATTTTTCTTTTATTATGGTATCGTATGTGTGAGCGATACTGATATCATATCAATAGCGCAATCCTTTGTGGGAATGGCGAAGTAACATGGTTTAACAAAGTTATAAATAACAATGGGCTAGCTCGAAATTAACTGCGAGATACTAACGAATAGTCTTCTCCGCGTGGCATGAATATTGTGTAAGATTTACTGTACAATTACATGCTGCGAATTTTCGAAGTCATCACTTCCTTCAGGCGAATCTGATCACGTATGGTGATATAGGATAATATGCAGAATATGCAAGTACAAGCACCAATATTGTTGAAAAAATCCATCCCTTGGCAAACGTTGATCGGAAATGCAGCAATTATATGCACTGTGCACTTCGTGCCTTCAGCTTCTCAGCAGCACAAATTTGTGATTTTATTCGATTCGTTTGAACGGGTATCTTCTGTCGATAAGGTCATACGCTGATCTTGTTCTTGCTTCAATCAGACTTGAATATTCGTGTCATTATATATCGTATCATTATATATTCGTATATTATATCTTGATAGTAATGAGTGCATTGCCGGTATTAAGACGTCACATCAGTGTTTTAACGCGATAGGCCTACATCGATCGCATGTATTGATTTCAAGTGCATTCTCGTGCGTGTATGTCTGTCTTCTAGTAATCCGTAGTATGTCACCATATCGTCGCAGTGGAATCAAAGTGACTTATGTCCAGATTTAAATATCTTTTGGCATAGCAGATAGGAGGTCACGAAATAGCATGATGTAAGGAAGTCATACCAACGGGTACGCCCGAAGATGTTTAATTATATTTAGGGGTCTTACCTTTTCTCACTCGATCAGCTTTACCTGTAAATGTGATTACGTGAGCAAAGACAGGATTAAAATTGACAGCAATATATGCAATTCCCGATGATATTTACCGATTTGATCATGAATAATAGAAAATTTTCGCGCTGCGCGCGTTTAGTCGTAACACCACTAAACAAATACCGGACATAGATGACTAGTAGCGGTAAAAAGCGCGTAGCCTAAGGGGGGTCCGGGGGGCGAAGCCCCCCAGAAGTTAGGTTTATTATCCCATGGGGGGCCTGGTTGCGCACTGTTGTTCAGGGGCCTGCGCAGTGAGTTGGCGTATTTGCGCAGACTCGTGAAAAATTAAAGGGAACATTGGTGGTTGACTGCATTCAATCGGCCAACCACGGTGTTTTTGCCAATTCCATTGTTTAGAATAACGGTGTTACTCGAACAGAGACCACATGATCCGTGATATATTTCATTCTGCATAGCGTTAATAACGCGAAACAATAACTTCATATTGTTAATTTATTCGCTAAAAGCTTTTCGACTGACCCTCATCAGTAGCGAAACGTCAGTGATAGGGTGAATCAAATTCGAAATGTAAGAACTATTTTGTTTGTATGACGTAATAATAACAAAAACAAACAACTAGTAGTCGAGCAAGATACGGCAGTAACGCCAACGGTACAAAACAAACGTTAACGAGTACATATTCGGTTACAAATAACCGAAAACACAACACATAACATTAATGAAATATTCCAAGAGTGTAGAGGCGTTCCTTCTGGCGACAGAGAATCGGCTTTCGTAGCTTTATGATCGTAGATTCCAGGACCTTTAAATGAAAAAGAGAACGGCCACGAGCAAGTTTAGAAAATTGGCTGTCATTCTAATGATCAGCACGTTCTGGATGGGATAAGAAATGCTGTCCAATAGCCGAATTACAAGCAGTAACTTGATCATAATCACGCATTGTGTCAACAGACTGCGATGAAGGAGTAGGAGAAACATTAGTTATTCTAATTTGCCGTGGGACATGCTGGCGAATTCTTTGCTGCAAGCGCTGAGACGTGCGACCTACATACCGACTGTCACATCGGCACGTGTATTCATATATTATGTTGCTTTGATTTGTCGCAGGTAGCACATCCTTTTGTGTTGCAGGCATCAGAGATTTCGTCATGAAGATTATCTGAGGTTCTACTTGTGAAAAACAATGCCTCACTGACGATTTAAATTGTTTTTCAAACCTGTTGGACACTTTCCCAATCCAAGGAAGATGCAAATAAACAAGACATTTTCTAGGTCCAAACGGTTTAAGTTTTCTGAAATCTTTGAGTTTACGATCCATGGTTATTTTAATGATATGATCAGGATAACCATTTGACTGAAAGATTGACCGAATGTTCTCCAATTCAGAATCAAGTTTGACTTTACTACAAATCATCAATCAAAACAATCAAAACTTTTGAATCCGGCCCGCGACCCAATTTGAGTCTGACAGCCTTGGCCTAGTTGATTGAAAGGGGCTGCGACTCATGTCAACAGTCACGGATCGTAAAAGGTAACTCTGACTTATCCAATAATTCGACGTCCGGTGCTTCGGTCCATTGCATTGAATTTTTCAGTCTTTGCACAACCATCACCGAAACTTCATCTCAGAGTAGTGAAGTAGTTTGAAGGAGAACCCATCATACCAGTATTGGGATCAAGTCACTACCGTCGAGTCACAAGTTAATGTCTACACAATGCATACTTTGACTCGAGTCAAGTCAAGTAACTCGATTTTTGGAGTTGACTCGTGTCAAGTCAAGTCGCGAGTCAAGTCACTATCTATTCAAGTTGAGTTCTCACAGTACGAGGCATGATTCAAAGTCATTGCATTTTGCTAACTGTTTTAAATACTGATGAAGTCCCCATTTATTCTGAATCGTGGAACGAATGAAGAGTTGATTATTCACGCAAAAAAGTGCTGTATCACTCACGCATACGTAGGACGGCTATACTACGCGAGTATAGCGGTATATACCCTCAGTCTATAATTTATCAGCCAAAATACAGGATAACGTGCGAAGCCTTAGAAAGTAAAAAAAATGTTATGGTGCAATACCATAATACCAGCGTACATATCAATGATATGCAATTATATAAACGTATGAGCAATATTCGTTCGATTAAAATTCTACAAAAGGCCTAGTTAAGGTGATCAAGATTACGACAATGTAAACTGTAAGCTCCGGTTACTGCGTTTGCGATCAATTTTTTGTGATTACCAATGGAGGCTCCGTAAAACGCACAATCATTGGGTAATTGGTTAGCAATCCGAAACTATACAAGATACAGCAATTTCGTCGATATCGATTAGCCTACTTGATGACTTGAAATTGACTCGTCAATTTTTCTTCGACTCCCGAGTCAATCTGAATTTTTGAAGAGTCGAGTCAATTCGAGTCAAGCCATTTTTGCGAAGTGACTCGAGTCAAGTCAAATCATTCGAAAAAGGTAACTCTAGTCATCCCAACCCTGCGTCATACCACCAAATATAGGCCTACACTGTAAATTCTGAAGTGTTGCTCAACACGGAAAATTGAACACGAAACGTGATCCAAAAATTGAACGCCTAGAAGTGTTGCGAAGTGTTTAAATTAAAAGTGTTTACCTAAAAAGTGTTCAGCCTCAAAGTGGCTGGTTGACTAGTCACCGGAACGCAGGGCTCAAAATAAAATCAGATTTTATTGATTCATGAATAGATGACGCTTATAATACCCAACCTGGGTGATTAAATACGTGCAAACATTGAAATTTCCAATAGCTGCTGTGACAGGGTTTCATAAATTCAGATCAGCAGTTGAAACCGTTTCCGGAATAGTCCATGAAATCACGAACATCACAAATGATCAAGAGCAAACTCACTACAAATATCATGCAACTCGTTCAATCATGAAAATGAATGCATAGGGAATTAGGGATAGTGATAACAAAATATCATTTAGTATCTTCAACTTTCGTGACAATGGCATGGATTCAAATTCATTGGTTACATCCGTTAACGGAAAACATGATCAACACAAATCATTAAAACATATTTATAATTGATCAAATTATGGCTTGTAAATTTCTAATTTTATTGTAAAAAAACAAACAATGAATATATCAGTTTCACTACCACTACCACGATAAACAAGTAACAAAGTATTTTTTTACTCTTAATGAAATTGGGCCTGCTAACCATGCATCAAAAATATTCTTGGGCTTGCATTACAAGGATTTATATCAGGTTAATGCCAATCACTTTTGTTTAAATAACAAAGAAATCGTTTCTTTCAGTCCATACAAATTTTGCAGATTTACAGAAAAGATTTTGTTGTTATTTGCCAGTCTGCTGCAAAATATGAAATCTGGAAGTCATTAGGGCACTGGTTCATGAACATATTTGGACACGCCCCGTTATGATAGCAAAAAAAATTCACACACCCCTTATCGTCGTATCATGAAATTAAAAAAAGCAACCAGAACGCTAAAAATCCCAACTGATAGTTGGATGGCAGTGACGGTAATAGTTGTTGATGAGAGAATATTCAAATATTAAATTCTGACCATACACAGAGAAATAAGTAGAAGCTGCCATGTGCGAACAAGATTTTAGTTGACAGCGGGTTCACGCCCCTTCAAATGCTTTCTCCTGTTTGAGAACCACTCCTTCAGGGTATGACAATCCAATGCATAGTAGCTCAAAACGTCAACAATGTTTCTGAATACTTCATTTTCACTGAAGCAGTTTTATATTCTTGGCATCAGCTACAATCCAGGATCGGTCAATCTCTGATTCGTGGCGTGCCATGATGTTTGCTTCTTTTCTACTGGTCGACTCCAAGTTGTGCTCCCTGAAAATGTGATTAAATTCCAAAGTTTTGAATATGTCAATGAAAATTCTAAATTTTATGCAGAAATAAATATAAATATTTCACACATGCAGGTTACACAAGCGCAGGAAAGGCGCTCAAGTACATGTGAAATGCTATCACTGAGAAGAACTAAAATTCGCATAACGACTAATAAAAATATCTTGAATTAGGTCCGCGCTTTTTTCAATTCGGCCATTTTGACATTTACATTGACATTCAGACGCACAGGCCACAGTGAGAATGCAGAACTGTAACTCAGGATGAAATTTATAGCAGAACGTCTATGTACGTCTACGAACGGTCTATGTATATTTGTATGGTCCACAAAACAGAAAGATTACGATACCTGTTTCAATAAGACATGCGCTTGGGTCTTGGATTGTATTTGCTTGTCTCTCAATTTGGCTTGGAGAAGAAGACAGTTGACTTCATCAACCTCGTTTTGCTGAAAATGTAATTGATTGCAAACAAGATCCGAAAATAAATATAGTAGAATCGTTATTCCTATGGATTTGGATTTCCATTACAATAATTGACCAGACAAAGGACACATTGATTGTCTTTAGTAAAGACTTTGTGACATCTTATCGAAGGTGTTGAATACTTTTCCTTCATTGCAGTAATTGTAATTGTTCTCAATCTTTCAAAATACTTCCTTCCTGATTAAATTTAATTAACGAAATTATTTGGAATTAGCATGGTGTTTGCTTCTTTTCTACTGGTCGACTCCAAGTTGTGCTCCTTGAAAATGTGATTAAATTCCAAAGTTTTGAATATGTCAATGAAAATTCTAAATTTTATGCAGAAATAAATATAAATATTTTACACATGCAGGTTGCACAAGCGCAGGAAAGGCGCTCGGGTACATGTGAAATCCTATCACTGAGAAGGACTAAAATTCGCATAACGACTAATAAAAATATCTTGAATTAGGTCCGGGCTTTTTTCAATTCGGCCATTTTGACATTTACATTGACATTCAGACGCACAGGCCACAGTGAGAATGCAGAACTGTAACTCAGGATGAAATTTATAGCACAACGTCTATGTACGTCTACGAACGGTCTATGTATATTTGTATGGTCCACAAAACAGAAAGATTACGATACCTGTTTCAATAAGACATGCGCTTGGGTCTTGGATTGTATTTGCTTGTCTCTCAATTTGGCTTGGAGAAGAAGACAGTTGACTTCATCAACCTCGTTTTGCTGAAAATGTAATTGATTGCAAACAAGATCCGAAAATAAATATAGTAGAATCGTTATTCCTATGGGTTTGGATTTCCATTACAATAATTGACCAGACAAAGGACACATTGATTGTCTTTAGTAAAGACTTTGTGACATCTTATCGAAGGTGTTGAATACTTTTCCTTCATTGCAGTAATTGTAATTGTTCTCAATCTTTCAAAATACTTCCTTCCAGATTAAATTTAATTAACAAAATTATTTGGAATTAGCACGAAATGGGAAATGATCTCAATTTGATGTTCCAAGTATAGATCAGTAAGCAGTAGTTTAAATACAAGTTACCCCAGCTCTTTACATTCAACAACACCTCTGTTCAGGGCTGTGGAGTCGGTAAATTTTACCACCGGCTCCGGCTCCGACTCCACACATTTTCAATATACCGACTCCGACTCCTGAGTTCTTAAACGTACCGACTCCGACTCCTGGGTCTTTAAACGTACCGACTCCGACTCCAGCATTATTACCAATTTACTTCGAAAATCATATGCCACATTGTCGGTTGAATGACTATCATACAACCATTAAACATATGCAAACATATGATTAACTGTGGCATGCTAAATTGTTTCATTGTGGCACAACTCGAATTATCCACTTGCAATTAACATGAAATAAAGATTTGCTAAATATCCTTCCTTATTCAAGTTTTTATAACATGGACTCTCTAATATCCTGAAATGTATGAATCATTCAAATATGGCAGATATCTAATCCTGTTTAATAAAAATGTAGATAAAAAATCCAAGTGTAGCTCTTACGTATGACTCAGCAACTAATAAAGAAATTGAACTTACTAATTTTGTCATTGCACACTATCCTGATTACAAGCACATACAGTCTTACTGCTAACAATAGACATTGGTCAGAAATGGAATTTAGTTAAGTAGTCAAAGACCATAGCCTATGTCTAGTCTGCATGTACTTAATCAAGTATTCAAGGATTGGGACTTGCAGTCTTTCTTAATCATTTGTTCGACCCAAACAGCTAAGCTACACTACAAATATTTTTAATTTTGTCAAGTGGGGAGCACTCGCGCGAAAATTTTTTGCAAGATAACGACTGAATTAGGCTATAGCTATATCAAGAAATATGTCGCTATCATACATTGGGGGTCGCATCTGTATATCACTGGGCTCATTTGGCAAGGACAGGATTATTCGACTTTTAGACATAGCAAAATCGATATTATCAGTGAACATGCCTCTATCATTTTGTGCAAATGTTTTGTCGACGATCTCGCTGCGAGTGCACAAGCGAAGCCGTATCTCCTAATTGCGAATACAGTTAGACTCAATTCTGTGAATAATACGTATTTATAATTTTCAGAAGTGGGCTCAAATACTGAATGCAAGAAATCTAGTGACAATGAATCATGCGAAGTACCGAGAAAAATTTCAAGTCCAATAAATCTGCTATGAAATATTCTACTTCATGGTCATATACGAAGATCTGGGATAAATGTAGCTGGCCCCTGGATACGTCAATGCGTCAGAACTGTTGTTTTAGTCATCATCAAATTTCGCGGTCATGCTAATCAAATTTTGGTTGGCCTTGCGATTGTACCTGATGTCATAAATAATTTCGAGAATTACCTCGCAGGCCACACCTAACCTTCTCGTGTGCCAAATTTGGCCTTCGTGCCACGGGCTGGCCGCACCTGATCTGCATGTATGGTTAATAATAACAGTGGTTGGTGGTACATAAAAATTATATTGAAAATTCTTTGAAAGCAAATGTTTTCATGATAGAGAAGTTGGAGTCGGAGTCGAAGTCATAGTCATTCTCACAAACTCCGACTCCGACTCCAGTCAGTATTTTCCCACCGACTCCGACTCCAGCTATTATAGTTTTCACGACTCCGACTCTATCAAGCGAAAATTACCCCGACTCCGACTCCACCGACTCCACAGCCCTGCCTCTGTTCAATGTACACAGATCAAGCCTCTCTTCAGCTCATATCGCATATATAGATAGTTATTAAGAAAATTAGGACTGCAAAAACCAGCACATTACATGATCAATGGTGATATATGAAATGAGTAAATAGACTTACATGATCACATGTTTCCATGGGTTCTTGAGGCAAAAGTATTATCGCAAAAGATGACTGCACCGGCACAAAATCCGTTCAGATGACTCCTCACGTCACTATCAACATTGTCTGTTAGCACACGCACGGTAGAACCAGGGGGTCTCTTCGAAGAGTCGACACCAGTTGGATGAATTTGAAGATCAATCCAAGACTGTTGAAAAGAAAATACTTGTTTCAAAAATTTGCAATACAAGGGAACTATTCAATATTCGAACAGCTTCTCCGAGGTGCCAAACTTCAATATAAAATTGAATAGTATATGCATATTGAAATGAGCCCGAATATTTTCGGCTGAGACTCGTCAGGGGTAATCGTCAGTAACTAGTAGAGAACTCGAAAGAACGTTGTACATCAACAATCGTATCACAAAATATCACGTCACCGGCATTCAGTATTACGCAGATATCACACTGGATACATTTGTATGTGACAAAAGGGTGTCTTTCATAGAACAAATAATTATTGTAATGGAAAGTTGCATGTGACCGTACCACCAATTTTACTACAGCACGAGTAGCATACTTTCCTGGATTGTTAATCATTTTAGTGGAATTTTACCAGCAAACATTCATAAAAATAACCAAATGCAGCAGAATCAAATTCATTATCTAAGGATATACCAGTTTACTTACGAAATACCGCGATGCTTACCAGTATTTAAAACAACAAATGCATTTCAAGAAGGTGCCAATTGCAATACATACTACCTGCACATTAGGGTATTTTTCATATTCTTTCCATCAGCCGCAACCCAGGCTTGATGAGTCCCTGATTCGTGGCGTGCCATGGCGGATCTTTTTTTTACTGGTCAAATCCAAATGCTGCTCCTAGAAAATACGAAACATTACAAAGGAAAATTGTAAATTTGATGCAGAAGTAAATATAAATATTTCACACAGATAGGTTACAGAAGCGCAGGAGAGGTGCTCAGCCCCCCAGGTTGAGAACCACTGACCTAGCCCATTATAGTTCAGTAAGCAATAGTTAAAGTACAAGTTACACGAGCTCATTACGTTTAACTACATCTCTGTTCAGTGTAAACAGTTCAGGATACACTTTACTGTGCAGTGTACACAGATGAAGCCTTTTTCAGCTCATATCGAATAGCCCGTAAGCTACTCTGCGAGATAGTTCGTGAGAAAAGTAGGACTGCAAAAACCAGCAAATTACATAATCAATGGTGATATATAAAATGAGAAAATAGGCTTACATAATCACATGTATCCATGTGCTCTTGAGACAAAGGTCTGTATCACATAAGATGACTGTGCCGGCACAAAACCCGTTACGAACGACTCCTCACGTCACTGTCAACATTGTCTGATAGCGCAGGCACGGTAGACCCAGGGGGCTCTTTTTAAAGAGTGGACATCAGTTGAACGAATTTGAGGATCAATCCAAGACTATTGAAAAGAAAATATTTGTTGCAAAATTTCGCAATTCAATTGAACTGCTCAGTAATCACGCAGATATCATACTGGATACAGTTTTTTTTTCTGCAATAAGTTGTGCGTGACAGAAGGGTGTATTTCATAGAATAATTGAGTAATGGAATGGAAAGTTGCACATGACGTTACCACCAATTTTACTCTGGCACAGTTAGTATACTTCCTGGATTGTTAACAATTTTTGTGAAATTTCACCAGTAAACTTTCATAAAAATCTTTATCACAAAGATAACCGATTGCAACAGAATCAAATTCATTCTCTAAGGATATACCAGTTCACTTACAAAACAACGTGATGCTTACCAGTATTCCATACAGCAAATGCATTTCAAAAAGGTGCCAAGTTCAATACATACTACCTGCAAAATAGAGTTTAGTTCAGTTACCGTATCACAATAAACTCAGAAAAGTCAAATTTGGGGATTGGGCAAAACAAATACTACCCCTTGTGATCCATGGTTTGTTGAAAAGATTGTTTGTTTGGCTGTGCTATTATTGGGGCGATTTTTTGGACCTAAAAAGGTAAGATTTTGACTAAAAAATTCAACTTCACACATAT
The DNA here is from genome assembly GCF_051294905.1 of Botryllus schlosseri. NCBI lineage: Eukaryota > Metazoa > Chordata > Ascidiacea > Stolidobranchia > Styelidae > Botryllus > Botryllus schlosseri. The sequence continues at coordinate 40,339,745 of NC_137237.1, read as the reverse complement.
TTTGATGATGAAAAACTTAATTTTGACCCCATGTACTTAAATTAGGTTTTTCTCACATAGTGTTAGAATTGTATTACCAGAACTTATCTTTATTTCTGGCTGGAGCTCTCTGTTCTTCCGAAGTAATTTGATCTGAAAAAATCTTTTAGCATGAAAATTGACAAATTTTTACATGAAAAAGAACTTATTTTATCGAAATCTGGACCCATGAATAATTCTAGTATTAGTTACATCTCGTATTATGGTAGAAATAATTAAAAATTTGTTGTAGTACAACGAAAGATACTTTCCTACATTTTCGGGTAGAAAGTGTCTGTCCTAACTAAGTAGCTTGGCAAGAATGAAGAAAGAACGTTCACCAGCTGCAGTTGTTGGCCGGCAACACTGAAGTTGTGCGTACACTGCACTCTCTCTCTCATTATGACAAAGTTGTCTACATTGCAAGTATTCATCATACGGTTTTTAATCGAAGAACCAATGCCCACGCAGTCTCGCTTCAGTTAGGATAGTGCAATAGGCTACGTTGAGTATTTGTTTCATTTGACAGTTTATGATTCACAATGAGCAGACGATGGTCCGTCTACAACGGTAGGACTATAAAGTAGGCTACAAGATGTAAATTGTAAAATGATAAGTTCACCGACAGTGCAATCATCTATGATACAAACGAAATGCAAGTTGCCAACAAAATTTTGATTTTGTGAAGAATTTTGGCAATTTTTGACCTAACGGTACAATTTTGACAAAATTCTGACCTATTTTGACATTTCAAAAATCGCTTTAGTTAACACCTTACCACTTGGAATAAACAGTAGGCCTACAGTGTAAAACGTGTTGCAGTTGAAAAACAATCAAAACCGTTGCATGACTGTCATACCGGCATTCAATTGCTGACATTGCAGTACTTGTCTACAATGGACCACAATATCGCCTACATAGTGATATTTCAGTGTGGATAGAGAGAACATCCCTTTATCCATATGTCAAAAAAGTTAATTTTATAGCAGCTTCCCATCAGTACCGTTACTGGACCTGGTCGCAGCCTGGTATATTATCAGATTCGAAGCTCGATCATCCAGCAATAATATCAGACGAATCATATACTACAAAACATCTAAAGAACATTCATATGAATAAGGGATATGAGTAGCCTGCTACAACATCTAAAACAAACGACGTTACTGCAATGTCAAAAAGAGTTAATTTTATGACTATTCTCACATTACATACATTCAATAACATTTACCGCATCTCCATACCTTACAGTACATGGAATTTATGATCCTTTACGCCATCAGGTAGCAGAAACTGCTTCAATATATCCATTTCGCCAAGTTTTTTCGTGTACCTTACTCTCTGCCTGAAGCCTGACGAACCACCAATTCAAATCCAAACTGAAATCGAGCGCGCTCTACCGCGACGAAGGTTGTGACCCCTCTGCGTCACAGGGAAATATGTATATTTCATTGAAATATTACCCTTAAACTTAGTGTTGGGTCAAGTGAGTAATATTATTTTACATATACCGTGATTTAATGTGATCTCCAAATGTAGCGATGGTTTATGAATGCAAAATTGATGATAAATTACCAAGTATAAATTTTCTTGAAAATAAGCCGCAGTGACGAAGTGTTACAAGTAAACGGAGAAATACGCAGAAGCGTTGCGACGATAATGGCCCAATGCGTTTATATGCCCAAAAAGTGTGTCTGTACGCAGAAAAAAGTGTCATGAAGTGTTCAATACGACCTTGCGGATTTACAGTGTATTTCTGTTCTGTTCTGTTTTGTTGCAGTTCCAATTCATATTGCTGCCAGCGCATGGTCGCAATTTTGTGATGCAGCTTTCGTTGACAATTGTTGATTGTTGTGATGTGTTCGAGCATGGGTGGGCAAACTACGGCCCGCGGGCCGCACCCGGCTCGCAACGCCGTTTAGTGCGGCCCGCGAAAGCCTAAAGAAACGTAAAAATATTGATAAATGCGCAATAAATTCAAATTACTGTCGGTGCGAGTTAGTGCGGAGCATGGACCGGAGTCAGATTGGATATCCGGCCGGATCGGAGCCGGATCAGTACTTTTTTGATAATGCCAGAATCTTTATAGATAAGCATGACGTTTGTAACTAAATAGCCACCCACCAACCACGCGCAAGTAACCGTCAAGCCAGTGCGAAAAGAAACGAGCCATATTTTGAAATTCACGGAACCACCGTACCGTGTTGGGCCGGATTTCCGGCAGGACTTTTTCATTTTGGGCCGAAGCGGATTGGAGCCCGATCAGGTTTCCTGATACGGCCGGAGTCGGACCAGAGAATGGGCAAGCCGGATCGGAGTCGGACCAGAGAATTTTTCGATCCGCTCCGCACTAGTGTGAGTATTTGATTAAAATTTTTCTTAATATATTTCAACATGGTAATCATTAGCTATATTCTTACCATAGTATTTTTTTTATTTCATTGATGTCGCGATAGCATGACCTTGAGGCCTGGCATTTTTAAATGTTTCAATTGCTAAGCATCACAGAAAGTGAGACGTAAATGACTCAATTCGGACCACGAGTGTAATTTTAGGAAGTTTTTTTCCTTTTAGTGCTGTACTTGAAAAAACCAATTACCTAGTGTGTTAGATAGATTCGTTCTTTGTATGTGTAGAGACGTTTATCTTTATCATATATAGATATCGTAGAAGCGTATTTAAAGTTAATGTGGTTATGATGCTGTCAGCATTGTGAGTCCTGGAGTTGGAAAAAAGTACAATCAGCAAATCTATGAACAGATCGCTGCTCACAGACTCAAATTCGCGTCCTGTTGTACGAATCGGGACAACCGACTTTCATGCCTAATTTTAACAATGAGGACGACCAGCTTATAAATTCTCGTCAATGCTCCTGAAGAGTGTATGTTATCATCAAATCAATGTTTGGCTTGTTTCAAATATACATCTATATTATTACCATGTCGTCGGTCACTATATCATGAAATAACAATATTGCATTTTGGCGTATAGTATCCTAATTTTTAATGGTGCGACCCGCGAAAGGTTTCAAATGTTGAATGCGGCCCGCGAGTTAAAAAGTTTGCCTACCCCAGTCTTACAGCATCACGATAGGTAATCCCGGAGTATCCGGATATAGTCAATCGGCAGCTGTTGGAACCGGGAATGATTACACAATAGCAGGATAATAAGAATGGTCATTAAATTGTTAGCTTACTGCGAATGATACAATGAAGATGCATAGGCTACGTAAGACGTAATTACAGTGAATTCAGAAAAATGTTAAGTACTGTATCGGAATGTCATCATTTCAAAACACCACAAGAGTGCGATACAATGAAGAGATAGTAAGGTGTCGAAACGACTTGGAGTAGTCTTTGGCGAATGTTAGTTTGCAATGAGAACTCGGGGATATATAGAACTATTGTTCTACTATATAATCATATGTCCTTAGTACACCATCTACTTCGAGGCCATTTTTCTTCAGCGTCCCTCATACCGGCCCCCTGAGCGCAGATCCCCCTATTTCGCCCCCTGAGCGTTTCCGGCCCCTTCAAAATCGAAATCTCCCACTCGGGGGCGCTGGGGGAAAGGTCAAGAACCACTGGTTTCGGAATAACATACGTTCTCTTTTAAGAGGATTTGTCCTCTTTTTTGACTTTTTTGAAAGTGTCCTCGGAGGACGCCCAAATGTTTTCTTTTTTGAGACTTATGGTTTTATATAGGGCAAAATTCGACTGAGATACATCGAATTTGCAGTGAAGTAACACCCCGGCGGCTATTTCGGAAGCTGGGCCAGAAAGTTGACATTTTTTTTCTCAGTCTATTTTCTGGTCAACCACTGGATGATGTAAAACAGTGGTTCTTAACCTTGTGTCCAGCGCCCCCAGGGGACCATTTGGATTTTGAAGGGGGCGGAAACGCTCAGGGGGCGAAATGGGGGGCGCTGGACTCAGGGGTATGGTATGGGGGCACTGAAGAAAAATGGCCTCGCAGTAGATGTTGTAGTAAGGACATATGATTATACAGTAAAACGATAGCTCTAAATATCCCTGAGTACTCATTGAAAACTAACTTTCGACAACAATGTTCCCTCTAATTTCGACTAGTCTGCGCACGCTCACCAACTCGCTGCGCAGATCCTTGTACAACAGTGCGTAACGACTAAATAAAGGTCATAACTTCGGATCTTTTGTGCGCAACTTAAATTTTTGTGCGCAGAGACCATGCCAGCACTGAGCATTGGCAAACGTGCGCAGCTTAGAGGGAACATTGCTCGACAAACTATAAGTCAAATCACAACGTTTTCGCTACGCTCATCGCGAAATATCCACCAACCATGTTTTCATGGATGCGGTGGTTTATTTTAATTCATGTAAAATTAATTCGGCGTAGTTTTGGATTGTCAATTCCCTGTTATCACACTCACGACACGCTAGCTACTCCAAGTCGTTTTGACACCGTCCTAATTCCTATCTTGCCATTGTATTACAGTTTTGTGCTGTTTTGAAATGATGAAAATATTGCAGCGAACTGCGTGTCGAAATCGAAAAGGCACTGTACGCCACTGTACAACTTCGAGTCTTCGAGTTAATAAATTCTTCACTGCAATGAATGTATAGTTGTGAAAGCAATACTCATACAAAGTAGTATCCAATAAAGATGTTTTGAAGCTTTTTGGCCAAAATAATTAACTAAATATACTTCTAGTACAAAGCTACAAATTAAATCGTCAGAATATTTCTTCATCGTATCATAAAGGATGGAACTGATTAGAGTCGTTACCCCCATTCATGGTAGTTAAGAGCTTGATGCAGGACTAAATTTAATGTGACCAAATCTCTACCAAATTCTCAGTTGATTTAATATTGTCACGAAGCAATGAAACAGAACCCAGCACAAGTGACTTCCCCGTATTGCCAATCGCAGAGGAGAATTCTGGATGTATATATCGATCTCGAACCAAATGATACGAGCCCGTAGGCCAGTGGTTCTCAACCTTTTTGTCCTCGCGGACCCCTTTCGGACCGCCGCGGACCCCTTGAAGTTTTAGTCCAAATTTGGTTGAATTATCATACAATCATCATCTGTATTGTGAAAATGATATCTGTTGGCTATAGTGATAAACATCTAAAAAATGACTTTTCTTGAAAATAGCATCATATATGTATGTGGAAATTGGGTTGATTTTGACTATTTCAATGCGAATTCTGCAAGTGCATTTCTTGAAATACCTGGTCGTGTCTTCAGAATCCCTGTCTTCGATTTGATATCAACGAATATAGGTTGTAGCGAATTTATTAATAACGTGTAACGCTTCCGACGACACGTTTGGGCATGATCGCAACAATATTTCACCAAAATTGACAAGCAATTTTTTTAATGAACATATGATGCTAAGCCTGGTCAATAGTCATTTCTATCTAGCACAGTGGTTCCCAACCTTTTTTAGACACGCCGCCCTTTGTGATAGTGAAAATTTTCGTGCCCCCCTTACCGTCATATCACAAAATCTAATCGGGATGCTAGCAACCTCAATAGATTGTTTTTTGGCATGGAAGGTTATGACTAGGGCAAGTTTTTTGCAATTTTGGCAACTTTTTTTACAGCTTTCGGCAGCTCCCTAAATACTCGTAAGATATGTAGAATGCTGTTTTAAGCTGTTTGAAGGAATCTTATAGTGCAACTTTTTGCAACTTTTGTCCATTTTTTTCATGCAACTTTTTGCAACATTTTGCAACTTTCTAGATTTTTCGCGTTACGCGCGATTTATTGGTGTCGACTTTCTTGATTATTGGGTACCCTTCCCCTAAGAAGAAAAGACGCATGACTAATATCTTTTTCCCAAACGCCTCACTCAGCTTTACCGGTAAATCTGGCTACACGAGCAGAGACATGATAAAAAGTTTGCATCAATATATATGCAATTCCCGATCATATTGACCGATTCAATCATGAAATAGGGAATATTTTCGCGCCTCGCGCGGTTCATTCGAAACAAGCCGGCTAACTAAACGGTACAAATATTTCGCTGAGAAGTAGCGGTAAAAAGGTTTCGGAAGAGGGGGGTTTGGGGGCGAAGCACCACAGAAGTTAGATTTATAACCCTGTGGGGGCCCAAGACAAACGTTTTTTTTTGGGGGGGGCTGACGATGTGGTGTTACGGTACTGCACGTAGGCACCTTGCATACGTTTCCGGCGCGATATACGCTGAGTATTGTTGATTGATTATTGCGACTCGTTCCCTTGCAGACGTTATTTGGATATTGATAAATCGTAGGGACATGTGCTAATCACAGTAACAATCTATGGTTGTCTATTATAAGTAGAACTCGAGATATGGACTGCATTACTGAACAGTTGCTTGAATTACAAGCCGATAGATGTGGAAAGACATGTTTACAAAAGCTTCCTTGACTCAATTTTGGCCAAATGTGCAGTCGATGGAGCATAGTCTTTCAGATATTTGCTAGCAAGCTGCAACAGCTCTTTTGCTATTTCCGGCCACATTGCCTACCTGTGTGAATCTCTGACGGTGAACAAAGGAAGTAGGCTATAGCAATAGACTTCAACCGTAAGGTGACATCAGATGTAGGCCTACATTGACAACCATAATTCCGGAATTCGATAAACAAACTTGTCAAGCAAGATCAAGGACAAGGCTCTCATTAAATGTGGGTGGAGTGAAAAACAGTGCTTGCCTGTTTTGTTGATACCGTATTACACTCTCTTGGATCGATATTGAAAAACCTCCTTTTCGTTAATATAAAGCTCGAGTCCGCGGATATATAGGTGAGCTTGAGAATAGTCCGCGGCTCAAAAACGTTGAGAACCACTGGGCTACATAGAGGATTATCAACGAAAAACTCCAATACCTCTGTTTCTACTGGTTGGAACTGAGTCAAATTTGTTTTGCATCGTCTCTGAAGACAGCTCAACAATTTCATGGGGTTGACAGAAAAATTTGATTTTTTTTTAATTTTCCTATTTAAATTAAAAATTTTAATTAGATCTTCGGAACCCTATACTTGTTAGAATTGAACCAAATTTGGTGTCCAGCATTTTTAGGGTAACCTGACAATTTAATGACTGAATAGCTCGAATCCAGAACAAAAAGTTATTTTTGAACAGCCCTATTGTGCATGTACAATGTATACAATACATGTATGATATATGTATGTATGTATGTAAGTATATTGTATACAGTAATATAGGCAATGACTTCACTCAAATGCAGGGTTGAAATTAGCAATATGACGTCACGTCACGCCATGAGGTTCACGTTCGCGTTCACACAGAACTTTTCAAAAAGGTTCGCGTTTACAGGAGCCTGAACCTTTCAGAGGTTCACACCATCCCTAGTAATCAGCGTTGAATTGACAGTCGAAATTTGTATCATGGAATAATTATGTTCAATTTGGAGACTTTTCGGAGCGACTAAAGAGTCACCATGTTTATAGTTTTCTCCGACATCGATTGATCGTCAGACATTGGAAAACGTATCTTATAACGTGAAGAGGAGCCTGTCCATAGTCAATTCTATGTTGCTGGATGTTATTTGGGTGAGCGCTGGTAGAAATATCCAAGAGAACTTTCACAAGATTACTTCTCCTTCCTCTTTATCTTAGTTCTAGTTTTCCGGGTCAAGTATTGAAGTGAATCTTTCGAGTACTACACCTTTGCGCAACTTTGCTTCTAAGAGAGTTCATTTATCAACGAGGTTTCGGTCTATTTTCCACTGCGGAACCCGTGAAAGCTCGATGGGTCGTGTCTAGGTTTGCATTTAAAACAAATGATTGTTTAAAACACTTTGTTTAAAACATGCATTGAATAGTGTTTTAAACGAAGGCCTCTTCAAAAAATGGTGCCCAAATTGTGTAAATACTTTTTCAAAAAACATGTAGAATGAGCCTGCAGTCGATTTACACCCGGTGTAACCGACGTATTTAATATGGAATGGTAGGAAACCTCGAAATAGTGGGCCTAATAGCTATAGTACGTAGTTTTAGATCATTGGTACGGACTGAATGTTCTGGTGATGATGGTCCCGACAGTAACAACGCTGTATGACGATGTAGTCCTGGCTAAAGATATTTTAGGGATCTATATGACCTGGGGTTCGAAGCCTATTTGGTCAAAGGAGCTATATTTACCGTGTATTTTTAATTGTCGATGCCATTACACTATGACAGGGGCGGGCAACTTCTCCGGTCGGCGGGCCGGATATGGGAAAATGAAGCACTTGGCGGGCCGGATTACAGAATATATATATTATACCAGGGGCGGGCAACTTTTCCAGTCGGCGGGTAGAATATAGGAAAATTAAGAACTTGATGGGCCGGATTGCTGAATCGATAGGCCTACATTATTCGCCCATTTATCCATACATACAAGGATAAATCGTAGCCTATTTAATGAATATATTTCAACGACAGCAATGTAACTTCATAGCCATTTCTCGCCATTAATGACGAAGACAATGTGGATTTGATAACAGCATTGGCATACAGGCACCACCGTGTCTGCTTCTCTCTGATCAATCAACACACGTTGCAATTCTTAATAAGGATTTCAAGGCGTTTGATAAGCCAGGTACGGTACCCCAAATTTATCAAGATACCAATTCAAAAGGGTTTAGTTAGTAGGTGACGAGATAGCGTGGTTGTTCAATGTTCAGTTATGTGGCCTATTCTATTTCGATATTGAATTCATGCGGCCCGCGGCCGCTACGAAATTTGAAAGTGACCCCGACCCGTTTAGAGTTGACAACCCCGTGCATAAGTGATGTCTTACAGAAGCCTAGAAGTGTGCCGTGCTACAAGTCGACGGTTACGGAATGAAAAATAAAAAAATATCGGCCTGGTGTAAAAGACCATTGTTGTCTACAAACACCATGATTACAACAAATGACATTAGGGTTGACTACATCGTAAAGGGCGTTAATGCAATAAGTCTTCTCGCTTCGACGAACTTACGCGTAAGCTTCACCCTCGCTCGCTGCGCAGTGCACTTACATGTGCCGCGGGCCACATTATCATGTAAGACGGAAAACTCTCCGCGGGCCGGACAAAATCCCTTCGCGGGCCGTATGTTGCCCGCCCCTGCACTATGACGTCACAATTGAATATTCCTGACTTCATGGCTTTAAAAACAACAACAACAAAAACAATAAAAAACATGTTTTATACAAGGGCTTTATTTTAAACATGTTTGTCTATTGTTTCAAAAGCAACCCTAGTCATGTCGCATAGTACGCAACATCCAGTACAAAGCTACCGCCTTAGTTTAGTGAAAATGACATATCTGTGATCAACTTTCAGCATTGTCACAAGTTGCAATGAAACGGGCATTATCGCAAAATACCAAATCATGAATGTGATGTAGAACTGGGATTATCTTTTTGCGCTAGCTTGAAAGGTACATATTTGAATTTTGCGCATTATCCGTACCGTTTTGAAGTCAAATGAGTGCTACTCGAATGCCATATTCGACGCCTCATGCTCAATTCGGAATCGAATCGCTCATAGCTAATCGATTTTGCCCAGCCCTACTTATGAGCAGACGTGGCGTCAACAAAATACCTCCGAAAGACTCGTCACCTACGGTGATCTATTCCCGTTCACAACCCAAGAAATGAGAGTGATCTCGGTATTAGGATGTACATCGTCCGAACATTAATCAGCATTATCCGTGCCATCCATCATGATAAAGATGGCTCTACAGTTCAACGATGGATCAAATCATTTTCCTCGTTCCCTGGAAACAAACAAACCGTCAAAATCGGCGCCATCTCGGCGCGCTTGACGGAAGTGACTGAACTGAATAGGTAACGAAGTAATTCGTGGGAGTACTCAAGTAGGTTTCGTATACGTACCTGAGTGACTACTTGAACTTATACTTGAACAGATTATGAAGTAAAACTACATGATTTTCAGAATGCAATAAATTGCAATGGCACCTTCACATTTTGAAAGGCTATCTCAGAATTTACTGACACTAGATCCCGATGATAGTCCATCGAAAATATATGCTAATATGACTGTGTTGATCCTTGCGGTATTCAAATTCTGCACCACGACTAATACGGCTGGGCTAAATCGCTCGCATGAGTGAATCGATTCTGAATCAACTATTAGACTCGATTCCGGTATAGAGCCATACTCTATAATTCCAGCATTCGAGCATCACTCATGATGACGTCACAACAAAATGAAACGACGTGGAAAATTCAAATCCGCACCTTTTATGCGACGACAGAGAATATCATGACAGTTCTACATCAAATGAGAGATGAGACGGTATTTATTCGAGCATGCATGCTTCATTGCACTTTGTGACAATGCTGCGGGTTGATGAAGACTTCTCATTGTGCTCAAATATGTCATTTCCAGTAACATGCGTAGCTTTGTACTACAGTACTACACGTTTCGTATGCCGCGATACGCCAATCGAGGTTTACGACTTTCCATAGTGTCGAACGTACAATTCTCGTTGCTAAATTAATTATTGGCAAGGAGGGTATCATTTCAGTATCCGCAAAAATCATCTCTCCTCACTCGACTTGAACATTAAAATTTGATAGTCGTTACAGATTCGAGTGCTCGAATTATTTTACTCAGTCCTATTCACGAGGGACCTATTAATGATATTATATATTTGTCACCGGGAAGTAGTATTTGCGCCTCCTTTTCCACAGTGAAATCGCTCTAACGACTAGGCGACATGGCTGTTGCGTCACTGTAATACTTTCGAACCGAAGCTATTTGTGACGGCATTTCAATCACCCAACGTAAGTATTTGAGATGCATCTTGCAATTTTAGAAACTATCGAAAACGATTGACTGCAGGTGGCGAGAAACAATATCAATGCAGAAACAAGGATGTGTTTTTTTTTTGCTTTCGGGGAACCAAAACTCGGATAGAGGTCGCATGAGAGAGAAGGGAGAGACAGAGAGAGAGAAAGAAAGAGGGGGAGTGAGAGGGAGAGAGAGAGAGAGAGAGTCATTTTTATTTGTCGAAACGGAAATAAAATCATATGGGCCAATGGACGCATGAAAATAATAACAACTATATTTATCGGTGTACGACAGGGTGCGATCGGTATGACTTTGTGTTAACTGGTCTGATCACAATTTCCAGTCAACAATTACATGCAATATTTAGAAACTTGGTTGGTTGAGAAAAATATCGTAATTATACTCATCTTGATACAGACGATGCAAGGTTAGGCTGAGTTACGTGTGTTGTTAAAAGGGCGGGTATATGACGTAACAATTCATCAAAGGTGACCATGTAGACCAGTGGTTCTTAAAGTATGGGTCGCGACCCAAACATAGGTCGCGAAGGGTATAATTTTGGGTCGCGAAGGTGCCAGAGCGGTATTTTAATATGTATGTAATATTATTTGAGGTCATTGCAACAACAAAAATATCTTCGCTTTTCGCGCGATTTACTGTAGTTGGTTTGAGCATATCAGAGGTCACTGAGTTTGGTACCGCGGCCAATAAGCGAGACACGCGGAGAAGTCGCCACCACAACATGACTTGATCATGAAAATGTGCCGACCTTTGTATTAAACAAATTGGTTTGAATTCATGATAAGATTTTTCAACATTGGTTTCTCTGAGAAACACTACCGTCGAAGACCTGGGACGCTCTAGTGTAGAGTTGTATAACGAGCGGTTGCCGGTTTATGAGGCCAAAACCCGCCCACGCTTGGATACATGAATATATGACGTTGGGCCAACATACGGCTGGGCAAAGTGCGGTGCCAAAAAGTTCGGTGGCGATAATTCACCGTCGCTGGGTGGCCAAACCCTTCGTTATTGATATAATTGGTCGGCACCAAAATGAATGCATTCATTTTGGTGCGTGTTGCTTGGGTCGCGATATACCACTAAAAGTCAGATTTGGGTCGCGGTCTAAAAAGTATAAGAACCACTGATGTAGACTGTAGAGTCTGCAATGAGTTCACGATTATATTTTGAGTGACAGAGAAATACAGTTGTATTTAGATCTAGAGTAATATTATCAGAGACGGTATTAATATGCAGCAGCAAGAATGTTCTTAAACGACAAAAGTCAAGAGACAGCCTGAACCGTCTTGCCGCTAATTATATTTTCTGCCCTGAATTATTGATTCACTCTCGAGTAAAGCGCACGGCGAGCTATCAATAACTATTACGATCAATGTTTGCGAAAGCAAATGCGTCACAACCTCTGAAGGACGAGCCGATCGATCTTGTGTCGATTTTCTCTCGAACAATACGTTCAACAAGCGACTGATGACCATAACCATGCCATCTAAAATCTACGGCAGATATTCGATTCGACCACGCACTGCATCTGCAAAGGTACACCTCCCAAAGTACTCAAGTGAGGATTGTCTCCGTAGGCGATTTTGGTCATGCTTGTAACATTAAATCCTATTTTAAGATGCGTAATCGTATGACGTAATGATGTATGACAATATAAATACTGGTGTACATTTCGGAAACAGTTTCCATTACCATGTTGCTAGTTACATGCACTGATTTTGTCGGCTGTCATGGAAATTTCACTCGTAAAAGGGGTGTAAACTTTTCCCGAATCTACTTTCTACATTACAGTTCGAAAGTGTAAAACAGAAAGTACTTTTGCCCCAACTGTTTAAGTTTAAGTGGAAGTGGTGTGGAAGCATAATCACTTGAGCAAGCATGGCAAGTAGGCACTAGGCTACTCCGGAAAAGTACACGTACTTCGTTACTGACCACCTCAGGTAACGCATACTCAGCGACAGTTACGTGCGGTGAGGTTCATGGCTGGTGAGGCACGGACCCCCCCCCCCCCAAAAAAAAAGACACACACACACACACAAACAAACAAACACTCACGCACGTAAAGTACTTGATAAAGAGACCCAAAATATGAATAACAGCAGCGACATTTTCTTTGCACACTGATAGACTTTGCAATTGGACATTCTAAAACACATGTAGGGCTGGTCGCTATTGCGCTGAATGGGTAAGTTTTGTCGGATAATAATTACAATCTCTTCAAGTACTGGCATAAATTATTCGAAGAGCATGAAAATAGCATCCTCATTTTACAGATACTTTTCAGTAAAAAAACATCAGGTTTGCCGAATTTCGAATGAAAATGCACTAGGACACAACTAGGTGAAGTCAAAATACACTAGATCTAGTGTAAAAATACTACTGGGAGTAGTGGCAACACTGACCACAAATATCGACAACGCAGGCTATGTAAGTATAGCTATCACATTCCACAGCTAAGGGTTATAGATATTGCAGTTGAATACAGCATTAAGGCCACAAACAACGACAATGCAGTCTATGAAAGTAGCTATCACATACCACAATTCAACATAGCTATGGATGGAAAATACATTACAGCCACATAAGTAGGAGGACGTAGTTTATTTTTGTCCTTGATGTTTTTGCGGCATATACACCGACTCATGATACACATACGTACGATTTGCGCATATGCATACCATGAGTGCATGATGTGCATATGCCGCTGGACAAGGAAGTGCAGATATAGCCTTTACGGCTTTCTAAGTCATGCACCACCCCTCCATGCCATCCCAGTAATGCATGAGCGCCAAGCAGAGAAGCCATGGATACCAGTGTTACTAATCAGGTCTTTGGTCTGACCCGGCCGGGAATCGAACCCACGACCTACCGATCAAGAAGCCGGACGCTTAACCATTACGCTATCTTGTCGGTCAAGTAAGGGAACGTAGTTGCTGCGCATTATGTATTGGACGTCGCTACTATACAATTCCTACAAGACTGTTGTATTCCGAAATCGGCAGCGCGTTTCACTGTGCTGCGATTGTCCAATTGTTAGCGAATAGTGCATGAAGCAGATTCGTTTGTGCCTCACCTGGCCATTGTTTCTCTGCGATCGCATTGTCTGTAATAAAGCTGAATGTCACCTTCCTTGGCGATTTTTGGGGGGTTATGGTGCTCTGACACTGTTAATATTTGGATTTTCGGAATCAGTGTGACGATAACATTTGATTGATACCAGTTATTATGAATTCCGAGCTATTTATGATGAATTGCATTGTCTCAGGTGAGTCACGACCCGCCCGTGCCCCACCTGTGCCTCACCTCTCCTTTCGCGTTGTATTTTGAATAGGAATTATTGAAAATTGATGATGTTGGGTAAAAAAATGTTCAAATTTAGTTATTTATGAGTATCGATGTAAAATATCAATAATCTTCGACTCATGGAGGGTTTTCACAATTTTCACTTACCCACCCTAACAACAGGTGAGGCACTGCCTCACCTGCCTCATTGGACCGCACGTCACTGCTCAGCGACGTGATATCCTGCTTTCATATGCGGTCATTGAGAAGATGATCGCGTAATGAAATGATGGGGTGGGCTTGTGGGGTCGAGATCCCTTCCATTTTAAGACTCGACTGATGTCCACGTGGAAGGCCGGTCCGATTAAATAAAAACGATTTGTTGCGGGATTGAATCTAGTTAGCTGTGTTTTAGTTCGTCGGTTGCGGATTTTACAAGGTTGTTTGTTCCCCACTTACAAGATTTGAAAAGTGATTGGTTCTGGTTCTAGTTGTGCCTTCTGAAAATCTAGTAGTTTATACAAGTCAGAGCAGAGATACGGTCAGAAATGACGAACTTGTACTTTTTCGGAATCTTCAACTTCAGCTAGCATTTGCCTACTTGTACTACCGACTCAGGTGGATATGTATTCAAACGACTTCCTCTGTTGCTAAGCAGTTTACAGTTTTTTGAGGGGCACGATTATGCCTAGAATAGTCACTTTTGTACTTAAAATATAATTCTACTTGGACTTGTAGTAGAAATTTTCGACGTTACTTCTACTTCTACTCAGGTACAGCCTCTGGTCAAAGGTGACACTCGCTATAATACTGGCGACATTTCTTGTACAGAGACTGTGACGTCATTCTTCGAAAATGAGAGGCTACCAACTAGCAATCACCCTGTAATGCCGACGGTGATGATGAAATGATTATTTTCATTTCGAACCCTGAAGTCTTTCATGGAAACTCTTGTAGCTCATTACGTCAATGTTTAACCGGCTCGCAAATATTCCGTTGGCGAAAAGGTGGACTCCTCCAGAGATATGTCGCCATTTCAGTCGTTTAGCGGAAAGTCTTCCAGACAGGTAGATTGCATTTGCGTTGACGATCAGTGCCAGTAATGCATGTCGGATCAGTTGAAAAGTTTGCGTTTCGCAGAGTCACAAGACTGTGGCATCTTTGTGTCAACTTCGTCGGGCACGTAAGCTAACGACGGACGCTTGTTTGTCGTATGATAGGAATGTGGTGCCTGGTATCGGTGTAAATAACGGTTTACTGCGAGATTTTGAAGTACGGGCGTCTTTGTTTTATGCGTGTCGCTGACACGCTGAACCTTTTTAGTGCGGAGAAGAGTTTGTTATCCATGAGTAGCGCTGTTTACGAGCTTGGAGGGTTTTACCAATAGTTGCAAGTGAATTCAGCATGTTCAAGTCGGCACTTGGTGAATTTACCTTTAGATGAAACATGAAAGCAATGCATAAATATTGTTTTTCGGACGTACATTTTTCACTGAATGTGAACGTGAATTATGATATTCGGCACTTGTTATTATGTTTATTAATGTATTCGGGTTATGACTTAGAGTTACCGGTATGGGTTCGGGTAGGGTTAGAAGTAAGCATTAGCATAGTCGCATGTTCGGATTACGATTAGGGGAGGCCAAGTGCTGTTAACTCACTGGTGACCTTACCAATACAAAGACCGGTCAAGTAGTGATATACATGTCACTTTTGGCATTGACACGCACGATCATTGTTGCATCGATCATAGATTTGTAAGTTGCTTTAGAGTTAGACAGAATACGTCAACGATCATATCCTGCTCGTGGGTATCGATCGAAAAATGTTTCATCGATCGCAGATTCGTTTGTAATCCTCAATTTGTCTTCGCTGTTTGAAATATCAGTAGGTGAACATCAATAAGTGAGTGGACATGTTCTTTAGGTAAAGCTGTTCGCAATTCCGCGTCAGCTACGTATTGCAATTCATCGGTTGCTGACATCTAATATTGAAGAAGCGTCCTTTTAACTTATGGTTGAGATCTTTAGTGATGATCGTCCAGCAATGAATGTGATGTTACATGTATCCGTTAGGTGCCTACGTTTGCTATATGTACGCTAGGGTTAGTTTAGATATCAATAATTTCACTATCCGGATAACTGATATATCCGTATATTTGGAATTTATCTAACCGGTTAACCGGATAATAACTGCTGAGTGAGACAATCGATTTCACGAGGTCTGCATGACAAACGAATCGCAAAATCATTACACGGTGTTATTGTAGACCTATACGTACACGCGCAGTACGAGCGAACACGAGAAAAATCACGCAAATTTTGTGTTCACTGCTTCTGCAACACCCTCCTTATAAAGCCCTATGCGTCATTTGTGGCATCCTGTAGCCGGGACCGGAGTACTGGTTTGCAGTACTGGATGGACGAGTAGCTGATACTGAAATTGATGCCGACATAATATCTCGATCTAATTCCTCCGTGAGAAATTCAAGTGATCAGGCGCGTAGCCAGCCGAAATATAAGGAGGGGCGGGTGTTTGAAATAAAATGAGGTGGTTTTGATTTTCTTCGAATTAAGTATCAGCGGAAATCCATTACGCTTGTACACTCGTAATTATTGCTTCCGTCTGTCCTTCATTTAGCGTTACTACAGTAGCATGTGTTTTTCTGATTTTATCGTTTAGAAAGCCTCGTATCTGTAGGTAGGTTTTCCTAGACGGGTCACGACAGAACTACGTACGGTACGTATATCGTCAGTCGTGGTATTATTATGGAACCATCAGGCTGGATTTAATAAAGACACCCTTCCCGAGAGCGGTCGCTTAATAAACACCGGGAGATCGATACTGGTGACGTAAACCCAGTAATACTATATGGTTCATTTGCGTCACGATTCAATATCGCTGCTGTGTTGTTTTACGAACAGCGATGATCGGCACAGCCACGTTGCAATAATTCGGTTTGAAGGAAATTATTTCCAGAGCGTATGAATCTAAACAATTAGCGAGTCATACCGCTGTGGAGGCAAGTATTCAAACGACGCGAGGTAGAGAAATTCAGCCAGGCTCGAAACAAAACGTTGTTAAGGTGCGCTGTAAATAATTGTGACAGAAGCCATCTTCTTCAAAACTCCGCTGTATTCAAACTGCAGATAGACGATTTTCACGATTGTTACTTTGCGATCTAGCTTATTTCTGTGACTTCATAACCATTCGCCAAATGTTTGTCACGCGTCACTTTCTCGATGCGATCAAGCAGAGGATGGACTTGGACAACTAGAATATTTTCAGCTTTTATAAATTAGATTGGAATTAGAATGACAGCTACACAGTCTTTTCGAAAATTGATTAAAATTGGAATGATAGCAATACAGTTGTTTTTCAAAATAGATTAGGATTAGAATTACTGTTCTCAAACACTTGGACATTGTTCAAGTTCAGTTCATATCAAATCAGAGTTCATTCTCGTGAGCATGAGAATGACAAATGTCTGCACACCGAACTTCGCTCGCTTCGCACTATATATTATCCTGTAGTATAAAAAAAAACAGAAATTATATTAGAATTAAAATGAGAGCATATAAACATTTCACGCATTCGATCACAATCATAATTAGAGGAAATATTCATTTAACTAATTAGATTCGTATTAGATTACTGGAATTTCGCTTTTTAGTCTAATTGGGCAACTAAAATTCTCTAGTTTGTCAAGGCTGGCAGGTAGTTTGAGATAGTAGTCAGCTGACATTAGGAAGGAATTTGTCTTAGGAGCCACGGTGGTTTCGTATATTCATTTGGGATTATATCCTTTTTATAGCGCAGTACCCATTTACTCTGTCCAGGATCTTTTCATTTGATTCTCATGGCCGTGCTACAGACGTTAGCTAATGACGAGGGGATCAGTGGAAAAGCTTTTCGGGATTAAATTAATTCTTACTTCGAGTTATTCAGAGGTAGTTAGTAGGGATGGTGTGAA
The DNA here is from genome assembly GCF_051294905.1 of Botryllus schlosseri. NCBI lineage: Eukaryota > Metazoa > Chordata > Ascidiacea > Stolidobranchia > Styelidae > Botryllus > Botryllus schlosseri. Next base: position 40,321,680 of record NC_137237.1, on the reverse strand, counting down.
CCTCTGAAAGGTTCAGGTTCGTGTGAACACGAACCTTTTTGAAAGGTTCTGTGTGAACACGAACGTGAACCTCGTGACGTCACGTGACGTCATATTGCTAATTCCAACCCTATCTTTCAATGAAGTGATAGCCTATATTAATGTACACGATACCTAGCAACGACTAGGGCCACATAATGCCATAATGCTGAAGTACATTTTGGCGATTTAAACGTCACTAAATGTATCAACTGGGGCAATCATATGATATATTACTCCCATAAAATCAATATCATCCGTCGTTTTGCCAATAATTTCGAAGAGGTGTTGCCAGGGAATATAAGCTTACGCCTTAACGATCTTGACCAGACCGGGCAATGTATTCGGTGTATGAGTATTGCTACATTGGTATTGGGCAGAGTGTAGTACAGGTTTTTATACTTGCTACCGATATTAGGCTACCCCAAAAGTTATACTGCTGTGACCAACACCTCAATCGCACGGATTTGGTTTTATTGACACAGTAAACATATGAAGTGAAGATAGACCCCGTACGCTAGCTAGATTTGTTACATCAAAAAACGATATCAATCTCATTGATTGGTTGAATCGCTCTCTACATGTTATATATGTCGCTCGTGATGTTATGTGATTGCGGGTCAGCTCACAGCAGAGAGTCACTATATATTCACAAACGGAAAGTTGGATATGTAGAGCAGAATTTTTGTAACAAAGCAAGTAAAATCTTTGAGATTGTCAAAGTGCATGCTCGTTTTGAGTTTTTTTTATGCTGCCGGCGTCATTCATAGAGTTGCCCGCAGTTGAAATGCAATAAATTCGAACCAAAGATGTCATTATGAAGTGAAAATTGTTATGTATGAGAAAGGTTCACAGTGCAGAACCTACCAAGGTTCTGTTGTGAACGCGAACCTCCAAATTCCCGAGGTTCACACACAGAACGCGAACGTGAACCTCGGGTTCACACCATCCCTTGTAGTTAGTCTGCAGTCGGCAATCGTAGGATGGCAAAATCGAATGAGCTTGGTCGGTCAATATTTCGAATTTGTCCCATTTCCTTCATTCTTAGGTTATTTGTTTGTTGGCGATTGCCCATGTGATTTCATCACCTTTATTTGCAATTGAATAGTATAATCATATTGAAATGAACCCGAATATTTTCGCCTGACACTCGTCAGTCGTCACCAACCAGTAGAGAATTGGAAAGAACATAGTATATGAACAATCGTATCACAGCCGCAAATATTCGGGTTCATTTCAATATGAATATACTATATACTATTCAATTGTATATTGCAGGTCTTTACTTTGAGTTGCGTCCGTAATGAAAGAATCATTTGCAATTAGGGCTTTTCATACCAGACTTGGACAACTATATATTCCTAGTTGTCTAGAGAGATTAATCAGAGCGAAATTCTAATCAATTTCCCGAGTTGCTATAGAGCTGAGTAGTGTGAAACGACGAGCCAAGCCTGGTGTACGAACTGTGCATAGATTTACCATTCACGAGCTAATGAAAATCAACTGTGGTTTGACATAAAGTGAACTTGATATTTGTTGTATTTATGCTAATTAGGAATGGAATTCAATTTCCATGTTTTCGCGAAATCAGTAATTCTAATTTAGTTGTATGTTTCAACTGTGTAGCTATATTCCTAGTTTTTATCTAATTTGAATAGAACTGGGTAGATATAATTCTAATTCCAATCTTAGATGGAAAAGCTGAACACCGAACTTTGTATTAGATAGGTAATGTATATCTTTATCTAAAGCGTCCACAAACAAATCAATCGTTGGTCCTTTACGACGACGTATCATTAATTGTAAATCTTACGCTGTTTCGTACGTTCTTACCGAAGTGCGTTGGTTCGATGTTAAAATTGTTGATGTCTCTTTGATTGGTAACATAGAAATTCCATTACATACTTTGGAAAAGACAGGCGTGTGGCATAAAAATCGACATCAGAAGAATTGGACAGCCCCGCAAAAATACTAGTGATTTAGCGGCTATACCATGCTTTATCCCGGCGAACTAGCCGAGTGTAAACTAACGAAAGCTGCAGATTGTACGGTTGTAGATTGAATCTGTTTCGTGTAGATCAGAGACTGCGTATTTAATGCCGCTACTTTTGCGTCTCTGCATCGCTATTGTTGACACGGACTAATCCCGTGTTTGCTCACTCATGCTTCTGAGATTTTCATATCGCGATAACGCTGCGATTTCTGTAACAGAACACCATAATGGAAACTTTTCCGCGCGAACAGCCGTTCCGTGAATTCTTTCGTAGCCGCAAGCGGAAAACAACATTCGAAGCGGAATTCGCGATTATTTGCTGCAAGATTCGGCGTTTGTTCTCAGGATGAGAGCCGTTGTGCCAGTTTAGAAAGATGAGTGTAGACATTTAAATTAAAGCGAACACGATGTTAGGATGAAAATTATCGACCAGTTTTCCGACAAATCTAGTAAGAGCGTTTTGCGAAAATGGCGATGCTTGGCTCTGCACTGAGGTTGTTTGGTATTTGTTCGTTGCTTCGTATCGAGTGCTTGGTAGAGCTAGGCACAAGGGTTCGAGTACTCAAATCTGAATCGACAATTCATTCTAATGCTTCGAGTCGAGCAGTGAGAGATGATCTTTTCAAGTAATAAAATGACACGCTCATGGCCACCAAGAGTTAATTTTTCAACTAGATTTATGGGGTTTGGGTTATGGTTTGGGTTAGGGTTTCGATACTATTTTCCACTGTGGAAGCCTTGAAGCTTCGATTGGTCGTATCGCAGCATAGGAAACGTGTAGCATAAGGCTATATACTAGCGTTAGTACAATTGAGACATCTGTGAATGTGTGATCGAATTAAAACATTGTCACAAAGTGCTATGTAAATGAATGAAACTTTTGATCCAACAAAGTAGATTTCGATCCACATACGATTAGCATACATCCGGCTAAGCTAACTTTATGATCCCCGCCTTTATACAACAGCTTACTTCGCTATAACTACGATCTGATTTCAAGATTTCGTGCAGAATTCACAATGTTCTACAACTGAAAATCATTTCTTTGGCCGACCGCATTTCGTTTCAAATCCATTCGATGCGGTCTACGCTACTTCAACTTTTTAACGGTACGGTTTGGATCGATATGAGTTAGCATGGCAGTAAGTACGATGCACGAACAGAAGGCATCAATATTCCAGATGCCATTCAGCTTTATTTGTTATGTATCAGAGATTCAGAGTCGGTGGGGCACAATGATTCGGATACGCAAATATGAATCTTTACCGGAATGAAATGATACTCTCCTTGCCAGTAAGAGCAAATTGATCATCGAAAATGGTCATTTCGATTCTTTTTCAATCTCGATTGATCGTATCCTACCACACGAAACATGTAGTACAAAGCTACGCAGTACGCGCGTTATTGGAAATGACATTTCTGTGAAGCCGTGATCAACCGACGACATTGATACATCGTTCAATGGCATCGTCGAAAAATACCAAATCATCTTTTTTGTGATGTAGAATTTCCATTAAGAGTATTTGTGATCGCATAAAATATACCTATTTAAACTTTCCACATATCTCATACGGTTCCGACGTCATGATCAACGATACTTCACTCGCAGCGTAATACTCGATACTCAGAATCGAATCACTCAGGTACTCGATTTTGTCAAGCCCTATGTACGAGATAAACTCGTTGTTCCTTTATTTATCACGAACATTCATGCTTCTACTACGTCACAGAACTCGTTATAAGCTATGAATTTTCCGGGATAGGCTTTGTTTGGATGATAGGAAAAAAATAATAATAAAAGAAGATGGTGAATCTCAGTGAACGGGAAGTTGGTGAGTTTTCTTTGAAATTTTTTGAAAAATCTCAGAAAATTGAAATCTTGTCGCTGTCTCATCCATTTAATGCAGGGTCTCAAATTCAAATGTAATAGCGGATCATATTCCTGGGAAAATAATCATCCTTTTCAGCTGACGAGTGTTAAACGGAAATATTTGGTTTTATGTGACTATAATTCCGTGGTTCTGTATCTCGAAGTGTCTATGCAAATACATAGACAGCTGTAATAGCCTAAATCGAGCGAAGCCCGGAAAACTTCACATCTGTAAAATCCGATGGTCAACATTTTGTAGGGACTCAACGTAATTGTATGTGTGCTCTGCTACTGATCATGTCATTGCAAGAGTCAAGTATGTAGCTCGCTTTCGAATATTCGCATTCCTATAGATCAGAGGTCTCAAACACGCGGCCCGCGAGATCATTTTGTGCGGCCCGCGTCGGCATTTTGGATTTTGAAGTATTCATATTTATATGCCACATTATTTTTTCGGATATAAGAACTTACAATTCGCCCCCAAACTACTCCAAAAACATGACCCGTTGCTGATTTATAACTGAACATTGTGATTTGTACTTGGGGCCAACCTTTCGTGGAATTACTCGAATTCGGACTGAATGGGTAATAAAATAAAAATGATTCGAGTTGAGTCAGATCAAACGTTACTTGTGACTCCGACCGATTTTACTTGATACAACAAGGACGCAACACAATATCAAACTGTTGTGGGCAATAAAAATAATATATAAAAAGGTCGTAGCTTGCGTTGCGTATAGCGCATTTAGCTAATCAGTTCGCTATGGGAATGGAATCGATTGGCATTCTGTTTTCCCCTTGATGTATTGTTAGTTAGGCTTCATCCTGCGTCATCTAGGGTCTTGTCTTCTCTCTTTATACATATTAATATCACCAATTAAAAGTGGCGAGTCAGGTAGTGGTAACTCCACATGTCTATTACTATGGCACATTATTCAATATATATAAGTTGTTATTGGTCTGTTCCAATGTTCGGAGGAAAATCTAACGCTGATTTAATTTGACTTTGATAATGACATGATCAATAGCCTAGTTATCAGGAGTATACTCGAAAACCTGAATTAGGCTGTGCTGCTGGAATGGTCTGATATCAGATCAATCTTTGTTAAATTCTAAAATATTCTACCTATAATTGTGACACGTCAAATTTCCGCTAGCTGCAAAATTATAACGCAAAATAATAAGCTTTTACGATGTCATTTGTATGATCGCATGGTGCCTAACTATTCATTTTCACAAACTATACCAAGTATACAACAACAATTTTATTCAAATATTTAAAAATATTTTTTTCCTGCCAGGCGTGAATTCGCAATAGTAAATCACATTTTCACGATGTGTGTGGAATGCCAATCTGCAAGGTTCCGCCCAATAATGCCTACTTGGAAATACATTCAATACCCCTATTATTTGTGCTGCGGCCCGTGGCGCCATCAACTACCAGGAAATTGGCCCGGGAGCACATTTGAGTTTGAGACCTCTGCTACAAATGAATAACAGCACAGAACGACCTTCAATTCATTCGTGCTTCACAACATTGACTGATGCTGTAACTTTGTTGCACGAAATGTGTAATGTGCATAGACAAGGTCTCTCCATAGCCTACAATGACAACATCATGATAAGTGCATCGTGTTGCCGCGAATTTTGGTTTATAGCTTCAGTTTAGGTGACCTGATAGATTTGAACGCAAATAGGCCTATGTTTGAAATGAGCGTTCATTAAACGTGCATGGGTGGGTGGTTTTGCGAATAAACAGATAAGCAATATTGTTTGCGACATTCTCATTTGTATTTGCTTAGGTAAATGAATGAATGACTATAAAATTATGATTATTGCTTTCACAAAGGAGTCAGTGGACTCATTATACGGATGGACCCCCGAATCTCAAATTAGCTTCTATTTCAGTGACCTCATATGAACCTTCTTTTTGGATGCCAATGGGTTTGAAATTATGAATCATCATGCGAGGAAGAGCGATTTTGCGACAAACAGATAAACAATATTGTTTGCGAAATAGACGTTTGTAATTGCCTACGTAAATGAATGAATGACTGTATTATTGCTTTTATAAAGGGTGTGTGAGGACCGGATTTGAACAAACTACCAATCTGGTTAGTTGGTGGTCACCTAACTGCTGCTTTTTGAGTCGTTCTGGCTCTAGTTCTAGTTCCTGTCTGTCTGTCTTTCTGTCTGTCTATCTGTCAGTCTAATTGCGGTTTTCGAAATGTGAGTAGTTCATGAACTAGGTCTAGTTCTGTATTGAAAAATGTAGTTGCCAGACAACTAGAAAACACGTGTCGTTGTCTGCTGTGAATCGTGATACCGGTGTTCAGTGTTTTGTGATGTTCTTAGACCCATTGCTATCTAGCTACCATTTTTAGAAGGGAGTATTTGCGGTTCTAGTTAAACATTTTAAAGATCCAATGGTTTGTATAAATCTGATGCGGACTAGTACTCAATACTCACTACTCACCATCAAGTTGGTCCCAGATTATCTGCGTTGAGAGTTTGGACCCCGTATGCATATCATGCTGGTGGGTGCACCGTTTAGTAGCCAACATTTTCTCCTGGAAACGTACGCTGTGCTGTGGCTATGGCGTCACCCAACGGCTTCATTTCCATTTTCAGAGTCGTGGCTCGACGACCACCCGGAGTTCAGTCAGGAATATTTCCTCCGCAAAGCCACGAGAACGATGATCAACAGCTGGCTCGTCGAACGAGTCGTCAAATTATCTGTTTCGGATTTCCGGGTTACGGATGATGACGGTTAGTGCGGGGGTTCTGCCACGAAATTGTATTCGATGTCACAGTAGCGAATGAGGTCAATAACGCTGTTATGAACGTACTTCTGAAACCTTTATTCAAATACCGTATTAGTAAACGGTTATGCAACGACGTCAATGTACGAAATGAGAGTAAACTTTGTGGCACTCAACACTTTGATTGTCGTCACCTCCAAATTGGATGCAGGACAATTTAGCACACGACAGAATGAAAATCGACAGACCAGAAGGCCATACGTTAGCATGAGACTTTAGAACCCCAGAATGAACCTGAAACCCAGTCCTAATCCTGAAATTAACCCTGTAATATATCCAAACTCTACCCTTAAAGTAACCTTAAATATACCCCTATCCTGACATTTAACCCACATGCCCAATCATCGCGTGCTCATGTCCGCCGCCCATCCAAATGACCTTCCACAGAGTATTATGTTTAAATGCATTGTGACGCAACCAGTCGACGACCGACTTAATCCTATGGGTATCAGTAAAGTGGTGCGCAACAAGGCATTACAGATCAAACTGTCCTGCCTGGCAACTAGCGTGGGGCCACTGGAAATCCCGATCCCGGGATCCCGGGATTTGAAGCAATCCCAATCCCGGGATTAATCACAATGAAATCCCGGGATTTGTAAACAGCATCTACCAAGGCTTACGTAGCGCCATATCTGTTATTTTGGTGATAAAGCAGTGTCACAAACTCGGTTCATTGTCTAAAACATTGTTTCTTAACCTTTCTCCCTGCATTGCCCTTTTCGAAAATTGCCTAGGTCTGCCCCACCCATATTTTAGGGATATTTCGCCAACAAATTACTAAACCGTCTAAACCATTGGTTCTCAACCTTTATTCAGTCACGCCCCCTCATGATATTGAAAAATTTCGCGCCCACCTTATCGTCGTATCACAAAATCCAACGGGGATGCTAGCAACCGCAACAGATTGTTTGATGGCATGGAAGATTATGACTGTTGATGAGAGTATTCAAAAATATGAAAATCGGTCTATATATAGAGAAACACGCGTGAATTGGGGGTACATCGCGCAGAGCGCGAAAAATGTTTGTAGTTGACCGCTTCTTTGCGCCCCCCTTCAGAAGCTCTCACGCCCCCCAGGTTGAGAACCACTGGTCTAAACGATGATACTCCTAACCATTTTGGATGTCGGAGCCGCATTTTAAACTTCGGAGTATGCGTAGAGAGCCGCATTAAGACACTCGAGTAGGCATTAGGCAATATACCTATAACGAAAATTGAGAGGTAACCAATAACCTACCTCTGGATCTCACTATCTAGCTAAGTCAAAAGCATGCGTATGCACATAGACTTATATAGACTCTATATCGGTTATTTTAGCATTGGTCGACGAGTGTTATATACATTGGAATAAACTGAAAATGCATATTATAACTACTGCATACTATTTTGTCATTATGTGATAGCTCTTCATACATTCCAGCACTTGATGCACAAGTTTGCGGGGACCATCCGTTGAATAATATTGGACTTATTGCAATTTATACTTGACTATGATCCGTTATTTTGATGTTGGTAAAATTGTGTCGAAATTTACTCTTCACAAAGACTATATATAAAGGTCTATGAATAGCAGAACTCGAGATATATCGTTGTCTGACGGGTATTCATCCATGCGTTTGACGCTAGTCTGCAAGAATTCTCTTTCCCTGTTTTCAGAAGCGGACTTGGACGGCATTAGACATAACTAATATCCCTCATTTTAGCATTAATATACAGAAATTGACCATAACTATTCATAGAAACAAACAACAACTATCGTCTATCATATCTTTGTGAGAGGTCATTCAGAGCCGCAAAAAGGCTACCTTGGAGCCGCATGCAGCTCTTGGAATCACTGCCCTTGATGCTCTCATGTTGTGCGTCAATATTACATGGGATAAATGTTGTTTGTGTAGCTTTATGTATGTGTATTTTATTATTTTGCTAATCACGGGAAATTCCGGGCATGAGAAGCGAAAATCCCGATCCCGGGATTTCAAATTTGATCCCGAAGTCCCAACCCTACTCGCGACCAGAGTTGAATAATTGGAAAATTTTCAGCTTTTCCAGATTTTATTACAATTAAAATCATAACTACGTAGTGCTTTTCCAAATTAGCTTATAATTAGAATGACTGAATTCGCATTAATTCGATTCAATCCTCACGTAGAATGAAATACAACAAAAATCAAGTTCAAGTCATCAAATCAGAGTTAATTCTTTTAAGCATGCGAATGATAAAGGTCTCTACACCAGGCTTAATTCTCCCGTGGCATTTTCAGGAAAACCGGAAAGAATTAGGTCACCGGCACATTGCTGAAAGTAGACCAATTATACGACTAGAATCATCTATTTGTCCTAGCCTGCTGCTAACAAGATTACTGACTAGCGTACGTTCACAAATTCAGAAACTGTGGCGCCTGATATTATTCACAAACTTCGAGGCATCTGTAATCGAATGACGTACAGTTATGGATATGTTTCGCGGTGGTCCACAATGATCCCCGCCATGAATCGATTTCAATATTATTAACTTCCATCAAAAAACATTTTTTGCTGTAAGCTTGAGCCAAAACATTCGAGGTCAATAGACCATCTTGATTGATAACACAAGATGTGCTGCTCGCTATTTTCGGTAGCGGTGCAGTACTTTACGATCGATCGTACTTCGCAACTTGGAAATTTTATCCGCATCATATTAACGGTACGTCAAGAATACCGCAGGCTCTGATTACTTCGTAATATATAAGTGGGGTAGGCTCAAAAGTAAATGTTAGGATTTTACGGTATTCATGGAGCATGGAAATAAAGGTGTGACATAATTCGGGCTTGCCAAATGTAATTGGAAAATGCTGGTGATCATCTAGTACACTTATATCAAACGATATTTCTTATAGGCTATCTATCCAAGTGAACATTCCCTTAAGATGCGTTATGCCTATAGCCGTTCAAAGAAGCATTGTAGAAGTTAAACAAGTTCTAATAAAACTCGAAAATTGCATTAAGATACAACTTTGGCATACATCTTGAACTTTCCATGGTGACGCATATCAATCGCTAGCTGTGTAAGCAATAAATTTCTTGTGTTGAATTTGTCAACAAAGTGGATGTACGCTGTTCGCGGCATATATTATGCAAGTCGAGATAATGATATCTGTAATTCCGGCTTGATTGTTCATATTAAATGATAGCCACAATGTGTAGCCGGAAATCAGGTAACCTGACAATTTTATCAAGTAGCCAGTACGATTTGAGAAAAAAGTTATTTTTGAAGACCCCTCAGCCACATACGAGGTGCATAGGCTAGCTATCATTACCGTGAGGGTCTCTACTAGGGGATGGAGGATGTGGATATACACGTTATACATTACAATATTTCTTGGTTACTAAGTTGTTAGGTACAGCCAGTCGGTGTATATTGTATAATCCGTGAGTTTCGTAGCCAAATTCAGTTTAGCCGTAATCTACATTTATAGGGGACCAACCGTCGGTAATTCCGGGCTGGTTTTGAGTACTTTCCCGTCAAAGCCGCCGGTATCAGCTGGAAGCATGTCAAATGACTTACACATCGTCAGTTATTCTGAGAAATTACTGCGCCTGATACCGCGCCAAACTGAGAATGAAATATTTTTTTGAATGCTAATTGTCGCGAAAAACGTTCGAACATAAACGAAATGATGATTTTGAGTGTTCATAAAATTGTTGTAAATTGACGGTACATTTGTGCTAACAATCTACAAAAGAAATGCTGCAGATTTATATAAAAATTGTATCATTTCATATCTTTGGGTAGCATCTGCCATCGTATCGACCTCTATATGTTGTAACGATGTTTATATTTTTAATCGGCGGGGATATAGGGTGACGTGAAGTGAAGCGTCATAAATAGGATGTTTTGTAGATATTTTATAAATCATTTCATAATCCACGTGCTGATCATGACGGCCATAAAATCTCTTTTACCTACACAGATTTTTCGCAGGCTTGACCAATGATAATGAGCATTCCACCGACAGCACGGTATCTCCATGCGAGAATGGAAGGGTCCGAGACCAGCCGTGGCGATAATTCTGGTTGTCAAAATAGACTAACCGCTGCAGGGGTTACCATCCAGGGGTACGAGATGCATTGTGAAATTAGGCCTATACGATGTCTAGAGCTCAAAATTATTTTGCAAACCTATATAAAGTGGGTTATTTTCGGGATCAAATTATACAACTCATACCATTTCTTCCCGCTGTGCGCGATTTCATGTGCATGGTCTTTGTAATTTTAATACAGGTACCATCATAGGCTGTGTTAAAAAAGCACAGTACATGTACACTGCATGGGAGAAATCTTTATTGACAGCTCAAGGGGTACTAGCGCTAAAAAGGTTAGGAAACACTGAATTAGAGCGAAGTGCCGGTAATCCAATTCTAATCTAATTTGTGAAATGTTTCCATGCTCACTAATTGTAATATAATTTCTGTTTTTTTTTCTTCTGAAAATGCTACATAAGAACTGTATCGTGCGAAATGAGCCAATTATATATAGAGAGAGATTTGTTATTCTCGTGTTTATGAGACTGAAGTCTGATTTCATATAAACTGAGCTAGATTTTTGTTATATTTATTGCTAATTCTAGATTGAATTCAATTTCCAAGATTTTTTTGCAATCAGTAATTCTAATTTAATTTGTAAATCAATGTAATCGGAGTTGGAAAATCTGAATTTTTTTAAATTTTCAAACGATGTCTGTAACATATAAGCGTGTCCGGGTAGCAACAACACCTGGCCTGCCGCGCATCCAATCGATTGATCAGTTAGTTATGACCCAGCCGAACAGATGTCGGTCAACGAACGATAGTTTACGAGCGTGTTAAATTTCTCGACGTCGTTATCGAGATTTGTAGCCGTCACGTACTCTTGTTTGCTTGCAAGTTTTAGAACTGACGTATCAGCTTGCCATTCGGACTCTTGTACAAACTGGTGGGACTAGAACTAGAAATAACGACCTTCAAAAATCAGTATCCAATGAACTAAAACACAACTAACTATAGACTCAGTTCTGGAGCAGCACAAAAACATTTATGTTATCGGAATCGGATCGTATTCCACACGAACTGAACGCAAACATAAAACGGGAGGTGTCTCGCCCCGAAACTTACCCCCTGACTACGCCACTGTAAGAAGCGATGACTCTGAGATAGTGATGCCTGCAAGAACATCACGCATCAAAACACCGGTATCACCGTTAACGCCAAACGACGACACGTGTTGTCCAATTGTCTTATACCATTGTTTTTTATCATTCCCGATTCACTTTTCAAAATACGCAACTAGAACTAGAACTAGAATTAGAACTACTCACCACTGTTCCTTTTAATTATTCACGAGTCTGCACGCTCTCTCCAACTTGCTGCGCGGTCCCTTGAAAGACAGTGCGTAACGACTAAACATTAAACAAAGGTCATTACTTCGGATTTTTCGTGCGTAGCTTAGATTTTCTGTGCGCAGAGGCCGTGTCAGCACTGCGCAATTGCACACGTTAGTATATTAGAGGGAACATTGTAACTCACTTTTGAATGCACAACTAGAACTAGAACTACCTAATTTTCCAATGCGATAGCTACAACTAGAACTGTTACTCTCTTTTAAAAATGCACAACTATAGAACTAAAACTAGAACTATCCTTCATTCGAAATCGTCAATTAGAAGTATAACTGCTTGCTTTTGCTTTTCAAAAGGAGCAACTAGAACTAGAATGACTCAATAAAACAGTAGTTAAATGACCGCCAATTAAAGAAATTGGTAATTTGTACAAGTCTGACCAGCTTTTCATTTCGAAGGTCCTCAAGTTTAACATCTTGTGATGACTTATCGTTATCTTATATGTAGCGAAACGAGAGGGTGGATCCCCGATGCTCGAGCGAGGCCGACACACCCCGATTCGAAAGGTGTCGTCAGACCAAATCAACTCAAGACATCTGCCTCTGAAGCCGATGGTTTTGAAAGACGAATTGGGAACGCCCAGTTTTTATACCCCGGCCGATAATGCCTCGCCTGTCACCCCTAGAAGGTGAGACCTCGTTTGGTTTCGCCACAAAACGACTGAAGATCAAAGTAGTAATCCTTGCTACTCAACTAGAAGTAATATCGTCTATTTCCACTGGATTGAAAGTATTTTTAGCGACTACCAGGAGCCACAGCTACTTGAACTGGACGCGAGAAGTAGCAGGTCTCAAAAGTATCTGAGTACTTTCAAAGCGTAGCTTTGGTGGAGGCATGATTTAGCAGTTGCTATTCGAAATATAAAAGATGTCGCGCTTAACACAAGATAACGTCCGACCGATTGACTATTCAAAGTGATACAAATCCAGTGCTAAAACTACTTGCCACTTTTCTAACTCAAAAGTGGGAAGAAGTAGGTAGTTTTGCTTCTCAAAACGTGAAGTAGATGTGGAAGTAGTCTAAAGTCCTGACACTTGAGTAAGTAGTGAAAGTATGCCAAAAGTATGCCAATATTTGAGTAATGTGAAACGTAGGAGTTCGTTACGGGGATTTAGAAGTATCCTGGTACATTTCTAATCAAGTACAAGTACAAGTAGTGGTCTCCAGGACATGGCGAATCTACTTGAAGTGTAAGTAGAAAATGAAGGTCGGGAAGGTACTCGAATATTGTTTCAAAAAAGTAGTTTTGCTTGAGAGATCAAGCGGATACTCCGCCCAGATGTTATCACAATTGAACATATAAAGCTGATGCAAAAATACCCATAAAATAGTTCCAATTTCTAAAATTGGAATTTTAAAACAAAATAGTTTTTCCAAAAAACTAGAGTTGAAGTAGAAGTAGTTGAAAGACATATTCACTCGGGTAAGCAGTGGAAAGCCATACCTACTTAATTATTCCGGAAAAGTAGCAGTAGGCTACTTCGTTGATGGGATTCTAGAACAGGTGGGAATTAACGAAGTACTTCAAGTAGATTTTTCCTATTCGCACTACTTCCTCAGGTGGTCATTATGTTAAACTACTTCTACTTCCACTTGGCAGTTTACAGTTTTTTGGAAAAAGTATTCCTAGAATACTTACTTTATGCTCACTTATAAATCGCTACTCCTACTTGAGTACCGACGGTGAATACTTTGACCCCTTATGGATTCTAGTATTTTTGCTGAATTCGATCTGAGTTGATGAAACTGAATGTCAGTCTTAACCTTCAGAGGATCATCAGTGCAGAAAGTTCAAGAGCAGAAAATCCGAACGCGCCGATTGTCGCACTATCACATGAAACCGAATATTGCTCCGGATCTGCCGGACGGGCCGGTTCCGAAATCAGAGAGCTCCGTGATTGACGAGCGAGATATGATCATGGAGCTCGTGAAAGATATCGCCATGGATCTCGACATCACATCTGTCAGTCACAGGATATTGCAGGTAACTTTACATCGTTCTACATTAGAACTCTACAAAAATATCTTTCCTAATTTCAATAGTCCAATTAACTGATTACCTTAATATGTTGCTGATTGCTGCTATCACTGAGCAATTCTGAATCACTACCTATAAAATCGAAGTAATTTCAACCATTTTAAAGGATAATAATATGGCTGGCCAAAATCGAGTAATATCTGAGTGATACGATTCTGAATCGAGTGCTAGACTTCGAGCCGGGTATTCGATTATCACTCGCGATGACGTCATAACCGCAGGAAATATGTGTATGGTTCAAATATGTACTATTTACTGTATTACAAAGAATATAATGCCAGTTCTACATCACTTAATGATCATTTCGTATTTCTCGATCGTACCTATTTCATGCCATTTGTGATAACTCCGTGGGCTGATAACAACTTTACAGATCCGTCATTTCCAGTAACGTGGGTAGTGTTTGGGCCTACTACATGTTTCGTATGATGTGATATGACGAGTCGAAGTTTAAAGGCTTCCACGTGGAAAATGATATCCAAACTATAATTGTCATTGATAATTTAACTCGTAGTAGCGAGGAGTTTATAATGTCAGTACTCTGGAAAACAGTCACTATACTTGACTCGAATCATTGGAATTACAACGCGATTCGGATTCGAGTCAAATCATTTCGCCTTGCCCTACATAATAGTACGACGTGAGAGCATCATCAATACGTCGAGCACCGCCAATATTTCCTAAAAACATAAATGTTATAGAATATATATAAGAATGAAGTATAATTTTTTTAAAACTATCCGTCGTGCTTCGTTTTTGTAAGTTACGGGATTGCTTTCAGAACGTGAGCATACTCTTAGACGCAGATCGGTGCTCGTTATTTCTGATTCGAGAAAAAGAAGGAAAGAATTTTCTCGTCAGCAGACTTTTCGACGTAAACAAGGTGAGAGTTTCGTGCCAGAAACACCTTATCTGGAATTTTAAAAGTCAACCTTCAACTTAACACATTTAATATTTATGGGTATGATATGAAAAGTCTCGAACCAATTCTGGATGTTACTTAGTACAGTGCTACTCATGCTACGCGGTGCTGGTCAAATTAATCAGAGTTGCTACTTTAGTACATGTATAAATTACTCCTTACATTTCTCGTAAATAGCACGTAAAAGTGGTAATTTCCAGTGAATGTCAAAACTATTTCAAGCTGAAGTAAAACATTAAAGGCTCAACAAGTAAGTAGTTTTTAAAAGTAGATGTGGTCGAGGTGTAGCATACTTTTAGTAGTCTATCGAAATTGACTACTTTCGAAATGGCAAGATGCATATTCGTGACTGTTGATAGCCTAGATCAGGGGTTCTCAGCCTTCTTTTGGCCGTTGTCCATTTTCGGGTTTGAAAATGTTCTGTGACCCACCTCTTATCCTAGAATCATAGTCCTGTTCCAATGTGTGGTAATCGCCGTCACCGATATGCCAATTTTTCTAAAATATGCACATTTTTCTCTTAGCCTACTATTATTATATAAAGGTAGGCCTGTAAGTACATGAGATCGCGCCTAGCGCGACAAAAAGTTTGAAGTCCAGTAGTTCTCCGCCAACATATACCAACGGAATAATTTTGGGCCCTTTAGAGCTCCCCCCGATCAGGAGTTTGGGGTGTGACAGCTACGGCCTCGAAGATCGTATATCTCGTCTGTACTCCTGCTGTTTCACTCATGTCGCGAAAACCAATGATCCAATCCCCACATACACTGTGTGATTGGGGTTTTAGTTCTATGGTGGGGAATAACATCATCATACTGGGCCCAGTCCAAACAATTCTTTGGTGAATGGGATATTACAGAAAAGTGGAGAAAGAATTATTTAATATGCTGCAGGTACAATGCACATAGTATGTCGTGTACCTATTGAAGTTGCGATGCCAGAACATTAAATCCAATGATGCAATCAATTCATGTTACTCTTATGTACAATGACTTCATGGCCGGGCAATGTGGGTATTATCGAGCATATTTCTAACAGCAAATGTTGGATTTTTAGCAATAAATACTTCCATTAAATAATCCCTCACGACAGCAAGTGTAGATTATGTTTATAGGCCATAACCGTATTCGCCATTACGAACGAGTCGTTCACATTGACGCACAATTTCGAGAATGCAAAAGAGGGATAGGCCTACAGAGTTCGCCTGATGCCAGTGCACGACCGAATCAAAGGGTGCACAGAAATACGACAACTTGTATCAACGTGAGAGCCTCTGTTATAGCCGTTTATTACGGTATTCAACCGCCCATTCATCGTATCATTGCCATAATTCCACTGTTTGCGAATAACGGTATAGCTAGAATAGAGCCCGTATAATCCGATATATTATGTAATACCGTATACTATTATGCGTATAGGCTTGATAACAAATTATTAAATTGAAAATCAAGGGTAGTAATTTTGAGGTAATATTCTGGAATCATTTGACTACTGCGGCCCACGAGCAATCTCAAGGTTTCGATCCGGCCCGCGATGCAAGTTGAGTTTGACACCCCTGTTTAGACCGAAACCAAAGATTAATGTGTTGCGCTAAATCCCCAATTCATTACGATTCGTTGCGAGGGTGCCGTATGCCTCCACAGGAAGGCGATAATTGATAATAAATTGCAACTGTGGCTATTTCAATAATGCGACCTGCCGAAGTAGGCCTACCATTAATCTACATCAAATGCTCTTCAGTCCTAGATTAATGCACACACCCATTTTAAGGACAACATACGACGTAGGACATTGCCGGAATATTTGGTCACTTTAGTATTAACTTCCAGTTAATATATAATCGAAATTATTTCCGTTGCTATTGGATGTAGGCTGTCATAGCCGGGGACAAAAGCCGCCGTTTCCCCTCCTATTTTCGACTCGTACATTGTGAATCCAGACGTCAATACATCTCATACACAACATAACAAATATAACGAAACTTTCACTAATTCTACAATTTTCCAAATAGATCTGTGACCCACATCAAATTGCGTCTGTGGTCCACCCTTTGAGAACCACGGGCCTAGGGTTACCATACGTCCTCCTTTTTCAATAACTCGAAAATTTCATCCGATGACGACCGAATGTCCTTCATTGTTTTGGGAATTCGTCATTCATTACAGCTTTGAAAACCAGCCGAGTGTACGTACACGGAAAACAAAAATGACGGCAGTGACGATTTAAAAAAAAGTTCAACCCCAACCGATTTGACGTGGGGGCGGGTCTTTCGGTAGTCGGGTTGGAAATATGACCTCTTTTTTAGTTAAACCAATGGGATTTCACGCAAAGATTTTTAAATCAGCATATTTATCTACCGCTTTTATATATTTTGCAACTTGTAAAGAGTGTCCTACAGGGTTGTAATGACTCGAGTCATGACTCGACTCGAGTCCGACTCGAGTCACGATTTTCTGATGACTCGACTTGACTCGAGTCATTTTTTCAAAATACGGAAATGACTCGACTCGACTCGAGTCAATCTGTGTATTGACTCGACTTGGACTCGAGTCATTGCGCATGACTCGATCCAAGTCATTGACTCGAGACTCAGACGGCCAAGACCGACATTTCATTGTAATTCCGAAGCCAACACACTATTGGGATTTCGTCTGTGGGTACTGGTACTTGAATATGCGACCAGAAACTGCTAAAAGTGAGGAAAATTGGTATATTATGAATGCGAAACATTCGATATCACCAAACAGAGTTATAAAAAGTGGGTTTACCAATACTTTAACTGGAAACTGAGCAGTCTATACAATGACTTGGACTCGGACTCGAGTCATAATTCCATGACTCGGACTCGACCCTCTGCTCGCTGACTTGGACTCGGACTTGACTCGGTGGTGAATTGAAATGACTCGACTTGACTCGAGTCAAAACTATAAAAGTGAGATTGACTTGTGACTCGGAGCCTTGTGACTTGGTTACAACCCTGGTGTCCTACTTTTCGGATCGCAAAATGTGGTAACCCTACTAATGCCAAATTACAGATGATACTACAAATTGGTGCATTTCTTGAAAATCAATCCAGATGATGAAAAACTGATAATTTTGTCTACGGAATTTAGCTACATCTAACAAAGTACGATAAAATGGCAACTTATAGAACTACCTAGTAAAAAAGTATCGAGTATGAAATCAATTTTGAGAATCGCAACCTTGTGTCCATCTCAGCCGCAGAATATTTTGATAATACCGGACATGTCTTAGGACACTGGTTCTAAACCTTTTCGTCTTCGCGGACCTCTTTTGGACCGTCACTGACCCCCACGGACCCATAAAGTTTTAGTTGAAATTTAGCTCTATTATCGAACAACCGTCATCTGTCCTGTGCAAATATCAACTGTAGGCTAGTGATAAAGAGCAACAGAATGACCATTCTTGAAAATAATATCCTAGCCAACTCTATATGTAAAAATTGGTTGAATTTTATGATTTCAAAGCGAATTCTGTAGCCAAATGTCTTTGAAATACGCGGCAGGTCTTGAAAATCCGCGCAGTCAAGTCGATATGAACGAATGTCGAAAATCCATTTCCACAAACGTATGCGGTGGCGAATGTAATAATAGCGCGCAACGCTTTCGACACCACCTTTGGGTATGATCGCAACAAATATGACACTAAAATAATATAACGTCCAGCATTGTCATTTCTATCTAGCAGCCCATCTCGAAGCTATTCTGGAATAGCGGTTATGCGTATCGCGGGACAAAATGGATTTTTGCAAGCAATTATTTTCGAACACACCAGCAAAACATCTCTGAACCGCCATACGTTTGTATCAGTAGGCTATTGGCAATTCGGCAATTAAGATGAGTTTGCACAGTAGAATATTTCATCCCCGACGGCCATTCTGTTTATGTGAGATATGAAGTTTTAGCAGTTATGAAGCGAAACTGCCTCGCGGTTTCGCAGACCCCCGGTTGAGAACCTCTGTCATAGGATATTTGGACGTATGGCAACCATGCATCGGACGCTCTATGGCAGTGGTTCCCAGCCTTTTTCATCTCGTGCCTCCCTTGGCCGAAATTTAAGCCAAAATTCCCCCCTTAGGATAAATCTCCCCGGTGATTAAAAAAGGTCATTTTTACCGCGCAAACACCTGTTGACTGAGAGAATAAGCCGGGCGGTTCCGAGTGTTTGTTTCTAGCAGTGCTGTAATAACACTTCGTAGACCTCCAAAAATAATGGCCTTGGTTCCAATCAAACAAATTCTGGAAGGCTTGACTCAACAGACCCCCTCACTTCCATTTGTACTTTCGGCTTAACATGCACCAATCGCTAATATAACTGCTCTGAAAAATCGGTATCCATAAATTTACTGGTCTCGCGATTTTTTTTTTCTCAAGTTTGCGTTTGCATTTGGCCAATAATATTGGTACTTTCATATATAGCAGGGTTGACCAGACTCGAGTCAGACTCGATTCACCATTTTCTGATGACTCGACTTGACTCGAGTCATTTTCTCAAAATACGGAAACGACTCGACTCGACTCGAGATAATCTGGGTATTGACTCGACTTGGACTCGAGTCATTGTGCAGGACTCGAACAAAGCCATATGACTCGAGACTATAAAACGTTGGACGTTGGGATATTTTGTCACTGTCTGAAAATGTTGACTTGAAAATATAAGATAAATTATTTCACTAGAGGCCTTATTGTGATAGAACGGCACGACATTTCCTCGCTTAGGAAATATTTGATTGACAGGCCGTCGCCTGCCTACAAAATTGTCTTGCGAACTGCAGCACATCTGAACTAGTTTAAAAATGGGGAGCGGGGATTCGTATGTGAAAAAGAGATTTCAAATAGCATTTGAACATACTTTCAGCAAACAAAAAAACAGCCACAAGGAGCATACGTTCGGATATAACTGGTTGACTACATGTCAGTTCGGGCATAAACAATTTGGGAAATCCGTTACAATTATAAAGTGGAATTCCTCCCTAAAAATTGCAAAATTCCCCCCAAGGGGGGAATTCCTCCCCGGTTGGGAACCACTGCTCTATGGTCTATGTTCTTTGGAAGCTCAAACTACACACCAGAAGAAATTTTAAAAATGTATGAAGCCCTTCTCACCAATGTGGTGCAATATTAATTCAAGGGTATAATAATTACGCGTATCACTCCTTATGACTTCATTGCAGTGGATGATTTCGATCGTTATAATAAGTATATTTTACTTTTTTCAATTTGCGCCGGGTCACAAAACAAATCAACCACATTACAAATCTTATACATTACTATAGAATACCCTTGCACAAAGTGAACTGTTGAATACTATATTCATATTGAAATGAGCCCGAATATTTTCGGCTGACACTCGCCAGGGGTAATCGTCAGCAACTAGTAAACGGTATTCTTTTGAATTCTCTACTAGTTGATGACGATTACCCCTGACGAGTGTTAGCCGAAAATATTCGGGGTCATTTCAATATGAATTGGATATACTATTCAATTGTATATTGAAGTTCTGTACCTCCAAGAAGCTGTTCAAAGTGAACTCTGCATCAACAGAGTGCTGAAAGAACAAAAGCATTAATATCTGATGTAAGGTTGCATTTAAAATACAAATCAATTTAAAACAAAAATCAATTTAAAACAAACATGTTTAAAATAAGGCCCTTATTAAAAACATGTTTTTTATTATTTATAGGTCATGACGTCACGAATATTCAATTGTGACCTCACAGTAGATTGACATACACAATCGAAAATATATGGTAAATATGGGTAAATATTTACCCAATTATAGCATAATTATAAAACTTTAAAAAAAAACATTTTTTTAAAAGGCATTTTTCTGTGGTATTCATGGTGTTTGTCGACTACTATGGTCACTTACATCTGGCCGATATTCTTCATTTTTATTCCTTAACTGCCGACTTATAGCACGGGCCACTTCTAAGCTTTTTGTAAGACACCGCTTTCGCGGATGAGGTGGCGAGGAAGAGCTTAGATAAACCTTCAAAACTTAATTTGTTTCGTTGGCAGGATTCTTCATTGGAAGATAGTTTGGTGAAGAACGAAATCAGAATCGAGCTTGGTCAAGGAATCGCCGGACAAGTTGCGTTGAGCGGAAAGAAACTCAACATACCAGACGCGTACAAGGTCTCAGCTCATAACATTTTTATAGCATGGGACAAGAGACGTTATAATGTAGAGCAGCGGTTTACAACCGTTTTTTTTTCACCGTGGCCCTTTGAAAATTTAGAAAAAATCGATGACCCCTCTATTCTTCCAACTTTCAGCTATCCTGGTTTCATTGACTCATTAGTTAGAACTGTTGAATATAAATCGCATTGCGGCTTGCACACTCCTCCGTCACGCAGATATGTAAATCCAAGCTTAAGTTAATTTCATCACGGTTTATTCTCTTAGCAGGGCTAGCCGTTGCCATTTACAATATTAATATTATTAACCTCAAGTGTTACTATAAGTAGTTTATTAGTACAATTAGTAGATTAATATCAGTAAACTTAAGATCAAGTATAGTAGATTATTACTGTGTGGGCATTCTTATTAAATATTGATATATTGCCTTTGTTATTGTGGAGTATACTTAAATAACATACATTTTTAGTGGCCCTCTTTCAAACTCATCTTGGTTTAGAGCAGTGGTTCCCAACCTTTTTCGACTCATCGCCCCCTTTTCAAGTTCAACAAAGATCATCGCCCCCCCCCCCAAAATTTTATGAACCGAAAAATGGACATACGAACTGGAATCACCGGCGGGTTGACTAAAAAAAAGTCAACTTTTCGGCTTGATGTTGAATTTTCCACATTTGCAACCAAATTTTGGTGGGTTGACTAAAAAAAAGGTCATTTCTCCGCTTTGACTCTAATATAGCCGTTTTACCGTGTCCTCGCCCCCTTCGCTATTTTCGACCCCTATCGCCCCCTTTGTCCATTCCCCCCCCCCCCGTATCGCCCCCTTCGTCATTTGCGCCCCCCCTAGACCGCCAAATCGCCCACGTTGGGAACCACTGGTTTAGAGTAAAGTTTTGATGTCACTTTTCTGTGCCAGGATTCCAGATTCAACCAGGAAGTGGACAGGAAAACCGGCTACCACACTTCGAGTCTGCTTTGTATGCCGATCAGAGACAGCAGGAAAAGGGTGAGTCATCGCGTCACGCTCTGGTGATCTTGTGAGACTGCAGGGAAAGAGGAAGATTTATTTCGTCAGCAGAGAAATAAATTACAGATTTGCTATACAACAAGAAATGTTTGATCAGTATTGTCTGGTATCGGTGATATGAACATAACGGTCTTGGTGCAGACTTGTACAAACTACTGAATTTCCGAAATGCTCTACTAGAACTACAACATATGGCGTTTAAAAATCCGCATCTAACTAACTAAAACACAAATATTCGATTCAAATCCGAAGCAACTTGTACATTCTGGTTTTTGTTCCGCTCGTGGCCCTGGAACTCCCACAATAAGCCTCGAATTTTCCATTGTTATGGAGATTGGCATTAGGACGCACCAATGCTGTCTGGCGAAACGAGAGAGTAGCGCAAGAGCAAAAGAGCCAGACAGCATTGTTGCGTCCCAATGCCAATCTCCACAACAATGAAAAATTCGAGGCTGATTGTGGGGGTTCCAGGGCCGCGAGCGGAATAAAATTTATATCTTCGTAATCGGTGCAGAGTCAGCTATCGATTGATACCCGCTTTACCAAATTTAATGCTCGGCAAGCCGGTCAAAAATGACCGTCAAATTGCCTGTAGCCAAATGGAAATTGTGACGTGAATCAATTTCACTGAGCCGTGAGATTTGCTTGTGTCGACACCATATGCAGGGTTGCCATATCGTTCTTATTTCTAAGATTTGTTCTTATTTTGAAGGGCAACGTCTTAGAAAACTCAACTGTCACTATTTCTAAGAAATGTCCTTATTTTCGAGTTGCGTCCTTATATTGTCTTATTTTCAACAACTACAAAACTTCGATAGTTTCCCTCTGGTATCTGTGTTGCATAATATTCTAAAATTATGCTTTTGCGTCGAGATGTTATGACATCATGAAAAAAAAAACTCCCGTGGCGTACGCACCACTTGATTTGACTTCGAAGTGGTGCATTGGCTTAGCAAGGGCAGTGAGTGGTGTAGGAATTTCGGCTGTACCAACCTATCATAGCGGATGTCATTTTAGCAGTAAACAGCAGTACCAAGTTTCTGCTGTTTAGTCCAAAGAAGAATAAGCTGCAGCGAAGGCAGCATTTAATATTGCGTACTAAAAAAAGACATTGACACCTGGGTTCAAAAGTAAAGCTATAAATCATTGATAAATACATATAGTTTTAGGCTGTTAGCAACTAATAAGGCTAAATCTGGTAGTTAAAATGAGCATGCGTAAAAACGTTTTTTGTGGCGATTATGAAAGAGAATTTAAGAGTATCAAACGAAGCTTGAACGGCGAGTTCTTCGCACATTGCAATATCTGCAATTGCGACATTAACCTGGAGCTGCGGAGACCACAGGAAAAACCGGTATTTCAACTGATATTGATACCCCAACACACAAGAAGTGTGTCACATTGATTAATTCGAGGCAGTCGATGAATAATTTTTTCACCAAGTTGGTCAGCACCAACGACCTAAGACTACAAGGCTGCTGCTGCTGATGGTATCTGGACATTGCATACTGCAAACACCAGCAATCATTCCGCACCAACGATTGCACATCGAAGTTGTTCAAAGCAATATTCCCCCATACCAATATCGCAACGAAGTTTGCTTCGGCCAGAACCTAGACTACAAGTATTGCTACTGGAGTTCTTGCTCCGCGATTAAAAATGATTTTGTCTAAACCTGCTGTACAGCCATTTTCCATCTTGGCTGACGCCTCTAATCACAACGAGGTGTAAAGGTTTGGCTTCTCACCCCATGGGGGGGGGGCAAGACCAACGTGTTTTTTTGGGGGGGGCTGACAAAGTGCTGTTTCGGCCCTGAGGAAAGGTAAACCTAGACCTGAGCTGTCGTAAGGTCAATGAAGCACTTTATACTGACACGGAGGTGCTGGAGCCGGCTGTTTCTGGAATGAGCTTGTATAATTACAAGGCATATGTACAAAAACGCTTTTAATGCGAATCTAATTTTTCGACTGCCATTATTTTTGTGTCGATGGCAACCTTGCATATAGGACACTATGGTATCACGATTCACGCCACATTTTTCTAGTTGTTCGGTAACTACTTTTTTATTCGCAACTAGCACAAGAGCTACACACTTCTTAGAATTCGCTACTGGAACTTGAGCTAGGACTATTTATAGAACCATTATGATCTTCAGAGAGTTTGAGTATCAGAAAATATATCAAAATTTGAATGATATGTAGATAATATATTATACAGAATACAATAATGCCAGTCGCTGGACAGGAATGACAGATGTACAAAAACGAATGAATGATAAGAAATATTATATACATATAAACACGTCTATTAGTGTAGGGGGGTTGTGGTACCTATAGATCAAAAATTGTAAAATGATCTCTGGCCCCAAAATTTTCAGCCGATAACAGAAGATCATTTGCTGGCTCAACACTTTGATACAAGCTCTACCTATCACGCATATATACATGAGTGTCCGTCTTCTCAAAAAATATTTATGAACGTTCAAAATTTGCTGCTCGAACGTATTATCACCCGGTGGGTCCAATGGCACACGAGCCGTGGACCTATGAGACTTAGGGGAGATGTGGTACCGATGGATCAAAAATTGGAAAATGATCGCTGGCCCCAAAATGTTCAGCCGAAAACAGCAGGTCTTTTGCTGGCTCAGCACTTTGATACAAGCTCTACCTATCGCGCACATATACATGAATATCCGTCTTTTCAAAAAATATTTATGGACGTTCAAAATATGTTGCTCGAACGTGTCATCGGTCCCCACCCGGTGGGTCCAATGGGACACGACCTTGGGACCTATGACACATATACCCTAAATACCTCAGATGAGACAACTTTTCTTGCTCAGTATTATAATCTAAGCTACAGTAAGCCAAAGAAGAATGTTTGATCGCAACCGTCAATAAATAGAATAAATATTAACTCAAATGTTGTCATAAAATCACGTTTCGATTTAGGGTCGGACTTATAAATTTGAGGGTACCTACATATTGACCGAAAATCGACAGTGTGACTTCCAAATACCTCGTTATAGCGATAAAACATCATATGCAATTATTACATAAAGATTTTCTGTACGTAGGCATGTTTCATTTGTTTTATGATTAGTATGCTTGATTATTTTGCTTGATTTGGCTGTTGTATCTTCGGTCCCCACCCTACGAATTTTATACATGAATCGAAAAAAATTCCACTCAAGGAAAGTACTGAAAAAAATAATAGGTGCCATTATATAGCCTGATACAAGCCCTGCACTTCACAATAAAAATGATTGCTGGTTTGTTCGTGTTGAAGGTTACAAAGAAAAATGTATATGTCGATATAAATTTACTTTACACCCCCCAAAACAAAAAACATCTGTGAGAGACCCCATAGCTCGCGCACGTCGAAATTTTTTGTATGTGAGGAAAGATTTTGCCAGCAAGCAACTGTGGACAAGTTCACGGAGTGTAATCATGGAATTATCATAGAGAATTTTCAAAGTATTTTCGGTCCCAGTGATCCATCGGTACCACATCTCCCCTACTCTCAAAAACTCAGATGTGACAACTTTTCTTGCTGTGAACATATAAATTTGAGGGTATATACATATTGCCCGTTAATTGACAATGCGACTTTCAAATACCCGTTATAGCAATAAAACATCACCTGCAATTATTACGTAAAGAGTTTCTGTACGTAGGCATGTTTCAGTTGTTGCGTGATTAGTATGCTTTGATTAGTTAGCTTGATTTGGCTATTGTATCATCGGCCCCACTCTACGAATTTTATACATGAATTGAAAAATATTCCACACCACGAAGGTATTGAATAAAATATTACGTGCCATTATATAGCCTGATACAAGCCCTACACTTCACATTAAAAATGATAGCTGGTTTGCTTGTGTTGAAGGTTACAAAGGAAAATGTATGCGTCTATCGAAATTTAGTTTACACCCCCCACAAACAGAAAACATCTGTCAGAGACCCCATAGCTCGCGCACGTCGGAATCTTTTGTATGTGAGGAAAGATTTCACCAGCATGCAATTGTAGACAAGTTCACGGAGTGTAATCATGGAATTATCATGGAGAACTTTTCAAGTATTTTCTGTCCCAGTGATCCATTGGTACCACATCTCCGCTATTTATGAATATCATAACGAACTAAATAAATACATAAATATGGTGAATATATATATATCAAAAAACGACAAATATTAGTATTTCTTGCCTTGAACGAATAGTAATTTGTGTACAGAAAGTGAGTGAGTGAGAAAGAGTGAGTGACGTCACTAACTTGAACTACGTTCAGATAGTGGGCGTGGCGCAAGTGATCAACAAAGTGAGTCTGGACGGAGTGACTCATCAACCTTTCACTGCGAGAGACGAAAAGATATTCGCCTCTTATCTCGGATTTTGCGGGATCGCCATTCACAACGCGCAGCTCTACGAGAAGTCGCTGCTCGAGAATCGACGCAACGAAGTGATTCTCGATTTTTATAAAGATTTGACAAAATGACCTAATATATATTCCCTTCCTAGGTGCTTTTGGAGTTGACGAAGGTTTTGTTCGAAGAACAAAGCTCTCTCAATCAAGTGATGGAGACCATTCTTCTCCACACGACGTCTTTGCTGAACTGCGAACGCGCCTCAGTGATGCTCGTGGGAGACCAAGACGATAGTGAGCGAACTTTTATGTAGATAGGCAGAAGTCATAACTCGACTCGACTCGACTCCGATTTAAGACACAATTTTTCGTTGACTTGACTTAACTCGAGTCGCTTTCTTCAAAACGTAAATTATCTCTATTCGACTTCAGTACCTTTTTCTGTTAACTCGACTTGTACTCTTTAAGCACTGCGCATTATACGACACATTCCATATGACTTGATTCAAGACTCGTCTATCAGCAATGATATTTTAAAATTAGACCTGACAACTGTTTTTAGTTGTTTGAATGAACATGTTAGGAGTCTAATCATGAATGTAAGACATTCGATATCAGCCCAGAGTTTCAAAAAATTGAGTGGGACGCATGACTTTTCGGAATCGAGTTTCAACACTACGACCCGGATTCGACCCATATCTCCCTGCCTTAGAATCGCACTTGACTCGTTGGTGGATTGAAAATGACTAGACTTGATTGGAGCCGAACTATAAAAGAAAAAATTCGCCTTTGACTCGGCACCTCATGACTTGCTTACAACCATGTAAATTGTAAATAGGCAGCACCGAGATTTAATATAAATGCTAAGTCAATACGCTCATTCGATGAAACTTTCGGAGTTATACGGTCTCGTACCAAAATTGTAGGTCTAGGCCAGTGGTTCCCAACGTGGGCGATATCGCCCCACAGGGGGCGATTTGGCGGTCTAGGGGGGCGAAAATAACGAAGGGAGCGATAGGGGGCAATGGCGCGTTGAAAACGGCTATATTGGAGTCAGGACCGTAACTTCCGCAACCCAAACCCCCAATTGGAGGGGGGCGAACTCGAAGGGGGCCCAAAATTATTTCGTGAATTAACATAAATAATAGAGTATTTTATTAGAAATTCGTGCAACATTTTAAAAAAATTTCGCGCTGGGCGCGATTTAATATTATCATGTATCTTGATTTTGGGGTTCCCTTCCCCCAACAAAAATACGCATTATTTATGGAAATGGAGACTTCGGTGTCGGCCATTACTGCGCCGCGGCGCGCCAATACATATGAAGTTATAGGCCATGTAACATGCAACTCCGAGAAGTGTGCCAGAACGATCAGCGGCGAGAAGACCTTGGACGAAAAAGAATGCCCTTGTGCTGACCGAAGGCTTCGATATACATATATGTTTAATTGTCCTTAGGCGCCTCAATGGCTGGCGTCGAAATTTCCTGTCCGGGTGATCTGAATCCGACAAGACAAATGCCACCCCGCGGGGAAAAATTATATGCCACTAATGAAATACCCATTTGAAGCAATATCCGTCTTTTAGTTTGGTTCGTTTTGACGCTATCCACATCTTTTGACACAACAGACATGGGAGGTCACGAAATAGCATCATGTAACGAAATCAATATAACAAAGGGTCCACCCGAAGATGTTTAATTATTATTTAGGGTCCCTACCTTTTCCAACACACCACACTCAGCTCTACCGATAAATCTGACTACGTGAGCAGAGAGAGGATAAAAAATTGATAGCAATATATATGCAATTCCCGACCATATTGACCGATTCAAGCATGAATTATATAAATTTGTCGCGTTTAGGCGAAGTACGATACCTCACCAAACAGTACATGAATTAGGGTATAGCTGATATGTACCGACAAAAAGCCCACTGGTTGAGGGGGGCTGGGGTTTGGTTTATCACCCTATCGGGGCCCAATACCAACGTTTTTTTATGGGGGGAGGGGCTGACGAAGTGCTGTTACGGTCCTGATGGGAGTCAAGTCGCAGAAATGACCTTTTTTTAGTCAACTCACGAACATTTAGCTGTTAAAGTGTAATTTCGAGGTCGATCGAGCCGAAAAGTTGACCTTTTTTTTATTAGTCAACTCGCCGGTGATCCCAGATTGCATGCCCATTTTTTGGTTCCCAATATTTGGGGGGGCGATGATCGGCGTGGAGCTTCAAAAGGGGGCGATGAGACGAAAAAGGTTGGGAACCACTGGTCTAGGCCTTCGGGAACATAGAGAAATCTTGGTCAAATTGGAATTTTCATACCCCCCAAAATCTCTGAGGATAGATGGCGTTTGCCAGAGGCGGTCACTGGTCAGTAACGGATGGATTTGATAGACTTGCACTACTTAATCAAGTGCCTATGATTTAAGACTACTACGAAGTTCACGCTTTTCAGATGTTTTCACTCAAACGTTCGAGCACGTTTCTAGTTTTTACCAAGGAAAGCATCCGTCAGTAAACACTCGTAAAGTTCCTTTCAACGTCGAGTTGACTTCTTACGTCAAACAAACCGGAAAGGTGAATTCCCGTTCAATCAATTCGCCTCCCTTGTAATAAGCGTGATTCTATCCACACAGACGGTGAAAATTTCGAAAGGATCTTCGGAGAAGCGATTCAACTTTTCGGTATTTTCCTGCAAACTTCACACCAGTTTTTCGTAGAGTTTTCGATTTTTTTCCGCAGGAAGATTCGGAACTCGGGTTAATAACGAAAAGTCTCATTTGCACTCCGATCAGAGATGCGTCACGTCATGTGATCGGTGAGTGACATAATCCGTAGAGTCAGACTACAGCTTTTACAAATTGCAATATAATTTGAATGATAACTACACAGTTTATTGTTTATCAAGGAATTAAATCACAATAACTGAAACCGCATAAACTTGGTAACTGAATTACATTCTGAACTCCAAATATATACAACATAAGCCAAGTTCAGATCTTATCAGATCAGAAATTATTCTCATAATTAGGACTGTGACAAATTCGGTACACCGAGTTTTGATCGTTTCGCACGATACGCAATTCTCGTGTATAGCGTTTTCAACAAAACCGGAAATTAGATTAGAATTAAAACAAGAGCAAAGAAACATTCAGCAAATTAGATTACAATTAGATCACTGGCATTTTGTTCTAATTAGTGTAATCAGACAACTAGAATTACCTAGAATTATCTAGTTGTCAAGTCTGGTTAAGTGTCGGTTCGGCGGCTTGGAGTCATGAGCAGAGCTTACATGGATAACAAAAACGCAATTCGATGAAATGCAATATACAGATAAGCATGGCATAGATTGGAAGCTCGATATAGTAGAGTCATCAAAGCCGAGCCGCCCAGATCAGGAGCCCCCTGCAGAAAATTCGTTGCCCGCAAACGTTTCGATTATCTAATAAAAATAAATCTAAATAAACACAAGTAACAACAACAACACAATGGATCGTGGAAAATTAGAAATGATATCAATAAAATAAGGTTATTGCATATACAATATAGCGGGTGTTGATGACAGGCGTGATTCAACTGATCAACAAGAATCTGGGCGATGCAAGTTCGTTTACAACAAGCGACGAGCAGCTCATCGAAGCTTTCAGCATTTTCTGCGGACTCGGGATCAGTCAAGCGAGACGATACGAAGAGAAAAAGAGATTGTTGGCCAAACAAAGCGTCGTTCTCGAGGTAACTGGTCGTTTGGGGCTTGGTAAAATCGGGTACCTGAGTGATTCTGAATCGAGTATTAGGTTTCGAGTCAGTTTCGAGTAATCAACAGAGGGGTCAAAGTAGTAGAAGTGGCGTTAAATGCGTAAATTCCTAGTCAAGTGGAAGTAGAAGTAACGAATCTCAAGTAAGTAGAAATGTATTCTAGGACGAACTTTGGTTATGCAATTTAAACGCTTGAGTATAAGTTTTCTTAACCATGACCACTTGAGGAAGTAATGGAAGTAGGTAATATATATTTGAATGGAAGTACAAGTACTCTAGTATTCAACTATCAGTGATTATGACTTCATTACAGTATGTGCGATGTGTAAAGTTGAAACATGTACCTTTTATGCGACTACTAAGAATATAATGCCCTTTTTTACATGACATTAAATATTATTTGGTATCATTTCAACAATTCCAATATCATCCCATTTGTGACAATGGTGCAGATTGATCAAGACTTCACAGATATGTCATTTTGCTAACGTGCGTCAGTGTTGGGATGACTCGAGTCATGACTTGACTCGAGTCAGACTCGAGTCACCTTTTTCGTATGAATTGACTTGACTCGAGTCACTTTGCTAAAATGACTTGACTTGACTCGGCGTATCAGAAATGTGGATTGACTCGTGACTCGGAGCAAAATTCACGAGTCAATTTCGAGTCATCAAGCAATCGAGGTCGATAAAAATCATTGTGTCTTGCATATGTTCGGATTGTACGCGAAATGCTGGTGTAACCCGTGAGAGCAACCAATCATTCAATGATCGTGCGTTTTACTGAGCCTCCATTGTTCTTACACAAATAAACTGATCGCAAACGAATTTATCGTAGTTTACAGCTTACGCTGTCGTAAACTAGTATAGTAAAGTAATTTAGCAAAATGTCTATTTCTGTTCTCTGTTCCTTACTTAACGAAACCTCTTGTTTCATTGAAATTGAATTCCAATATAGTTTATATAGTCCTCAACCATTAGCGCAGGCTGGAATTGTATCATATGAATTTGTAACTGGGTAATGTATTGAATCTTATCAATTCGTTTCTCCATCTTGGCTGGTAACTATAATCCGAGGCTATGCTATTACTCACGTAGTTTAGCATTTCTACGTATATGTGAGCAGTGAAGCGCCTTCTTGCGTTTATATTCAACTCCATATCCGTTCATGAGTCCAGAATCAATTACCACTCAATCCGTATTTCAAACAGCTAGCAAAATGCAAAGACGTAAGCCTGCCTCATACTTTGAAAAGGCAACTTGACTTGAATTGCGACTTGACTCGCTACTTGACTTGACTTGACTCGAGTCACCTCCAAAAATCGAGTGACTTGACTTGACTCGAGTCACCTTCGAAATTCGATTGACTTAACTTGACTCGAGTCAAAATGTGCAATGACTCGAAATGACTCGTGACTCGAAGGTAGTGACTTGATCCCAACACTGACGTGCGTAGCATTACACTACATGTTTCGTTTGCTGCGCACGGCCAATCGAACTTTACACGCTTACAAAGAAAAGAGTAGTATCGAAACTGTAATTGTCGCTGCTATATTAACTCAAAGAAGCAAATAAGAGTATGATTTCAGTCCTCAGACATATCATCTCCCCACTACTGGCCTGGAATCATTGATACACGATTCAGATTCTAATACTCGTATCATTGTGCCTAACCTTAGCCATGTTGTGTTGATCCCGCAACAGCGCTAAAGATGATTCTTTTTGCAGGTTTTGTCGTATCATGCTGTTTGCGCGCCAGAGGAAAGTTCCGAAATCGACGTGAGATCGCGCGTTCATTCGTCCAAAATACAATCACAGGTGTTGTTTTGTAACAGAGACGTTTGGTGCCGTCGTCCAAGAAGTTTGATCTTTTCAACTTCGGGTTTGACGACGAACGGCTGAACACGGACGAGACGTTGGTCGCCTCCATTCGAATGTTCAAGGATTTGAATCTGTTCGAAAGATTCAACATCAACACCGAGGTTATTTGACTTCTGCTACGTGATCAATTCAACTTGTGACTTGATCAGACTAGGACAGATAATTCTAGTGGTGTAAT
Source organism: Botryllus schlosseri (assembly GCF_051294905.1). Taxonomy (NCBI): domain Eukaryota; kingdom Metazoa; phylum Chordata; class Ascidiacea; order Stolidobranchia; family Styelidae; genus Botryllus; species Botryllus schlosseri. The sequence continues at coordinate 40,289,244 of NC_137237.1, read as the reverse complement.
TTAACTAATTTAAGCGAAATGCTGGTATGATTCTAGTTTACCTTTCGAAATGTTTCTATGGATAAGTGTTAGTTCTAATCTCATTTCTGATTTTCCTGAAAATGCTACTGGAGATCTGTATCGTGCCAAACGAGCCAAGCTTGGTGCTGCACGGACATTTGTCATCCTCGTCTTTATGCGAATCAACTCATGATTTAATACATGGGTGGGCAACTTCTCCGGTCGGCGGGCCTGACAAGGGAAAATGAAGTGCTCGGTGGGAATCGATGCATTATTCGCGTATTCAACTGCATGTACAAGGAATAAACCGCATTTAATGTAAACTTCAAGTTTAAAGCATAGAGAAGAAAAACTTGAGTGTTTTTTTACATCGTCTAGGCAAGGTTGGTGTGTGATATCGAAGACTACTACACGTTGTTTCAACACCTTCCTATCTTTCATTGTAACGCCATCTATTGAAATCATCATCCGGCACCGAAGTCAAAGAAACCTTACGGAGGTGTTGGTCTGTACATTGAAGAAAAAATTCCTTACGAAATTTGAACGGACTACGATCTGAATGTCAAAGATTGTGAAGAGTTATGGCTGGAAGTTGATCACCCAATTGGAATTCACAAATCTCTTCTTGTGGCCGTATTATACCGTCATCCCACGCAAAACATGAACCAATTCGCGAAAGCGTTGGAGCACTCACTGGACAAAGTCAACAGCGACAAAAAGATGTGTTTCATTGCGGGAGATATTAGCATAAACCTTCTAAAACACAAAGGCAACACATACTCCAACGCCGTCAAATCCGCCGGTCTCTACCAAATGATCACCGAGCCTACACGCATAACCGATAAGTCAAGGACTTTGATCGACCACATATATACCAACTCGCGCGACATGGAAATCATTCCATTTGTCATTTCGGCAAAACTCAGTGACCACAACCATATTGGTTTTCTATCACAAGAACAACAAAGGACACCCCCCGAAACATATCACCTCTGCAGACGACGAGAGTTAGTGGACGAAGAAGCGCTCGATCATGCCGCATTCAATCAATTTAAAACATCAGCCATCCCCCACATCTCGATAAACAACTTTGACGAAAAATTTGTAGAGTTTATGCCTGCTATCAAATCACTGCTGGATCAATTTGCACCTCTACAGTGCCTTTCGAGAAGTCAAAGAAAATTGAAGCGAAATCCGTGGATGACCACAAAGCTGATTCAACTTATCCGTAAACGTAACCGGTGGCATAACCGAATAGACACCAAGAACTGCCCAGAACATGAACGAGAAAGATTTCGACGTTTCAGGAATCGCACCGTGCATCTCATTTCCAAGGCAAAAGCAAAGTACAATGAGAGATTTTTCAACAGACACAAAAAGGACACTCGAAAAACATGGTCAGGACTTAACTCTCTCCTACATCGAAAAAAAGGCCTCTCTCCTACATCGAAAAAAAGGCCATAAGTCAGTTTCGGAAATTGTGAATTCGGATACCGGAAACAAACTTTCAGACCCGGCGGCCATCGCGAATCACTTCAATGAATATTTTTGTAATGTAGGCCCTAATATTGCTTCTTCTATTACAAAACCTGTGTCGGCCAGGTCAGAGGTGAGATCGATATCCCAGTCGATTGTGCTTGAACCTACGACCAAATACGAAGTAGAAGTAGCCATCCACAAACTGAAATCGCACAAGGCCGTCGGCTATGACCAAATCCCATCATGGTTTTTAAAAATGATAAGCCTGCATATCGGTCAATATATGGCCCATTTTTTCAACTTCATGATAGAAAATGGAGTCTACCCAAGCTACCTTAAAAAAGCCAGAGTAGTCCCTGTACACAAAGCTGGAGATAGAACTAATGTCACCAACTACCGTCCGATATCCGTTCTCCCATGCATTGGGGTTGTATTCGAAAAGTTGCTCCTCTCCCGCCTGTCCTCATTCCTCGCCAAAATGTCTATCATTTCCCCTCAACAATTTGGCTTCCGAAACAAACACCAAACCGCACATGCCCTCCTAACAGTGGCCGAGCAGTATTATGATATCTCAGAGAAGCGAAACGTGGGATGTAGCATTTTTCTCGATCTAAAAAAAGCGTTTGACTGCGTAGATCATAAAATTCTCATGTCGAAATTGGCGCGTTGCGGACTTCGGGGCGCACAACTTGAGCTCATAAAAAGTTACCTCACTGGACGCCAACAAATGGTTGCGATCTCAAACACCTTGTCCTCTCCTCACCTGGTGACCTGTGGTGTGCCTTAAGGCTCAGTACTTGGACCGGTCCTCTTCACCTTATATGTCAACGACATTTTTGAAACCTCCTCATTGAACACCACACTGTTCGCTGATGATACTCACCTCCTCTCTTCCGCATCTTCGACGGCAGAGCTGGATGCCCTGACTGGTGACCAAATGCCTAAAGTCCATGAGTGGACGGCCCAGAACAACCTTTGCATAAACGCCTCGAAATCCCAATTGCTGATAGTAAATTCAAAAAATAACCTAACCGTTAATATCGCTGGTCAGCCCGTTTCCAACACAGATAATGCCAAATATCTCGGGGTTTTACTGGACTCGAACATGTCCTGGAAGAGTCATATTCAGTCCCTAGAAACTAAATTATCTCCGAAGTGCGGCCTGTTCTACAGCCTTGGGCGCTTCATGCCAGCATGGCTTCTTCTGATACTCTTTAAATCCTTAATCCAATCGAAGTTACATTATGGCATCCTCTGTTGGGGGGCTGCCAGTAAAACTGCACTCAAGCCACTGCAGAAACTACAGCATAAAGTACTCCGAATCATAGCTAGGGCCTAAAAGGGGCCTGGCTGCCCATAAGTCGCTGCTGAAGAGATTCGGCGTCCTAAACACAGAAGATATGCGGAAACTAAAAATCGCCAAGTTTATGTATCAGTTTCACTGCGGTCGTTGCCACGAATATTTCAATGACTTCTTTACCTCTTAATCAAAAGCGCACAAGTACAACACACGCGCGTCCACGTCGTCCAAATATCATATGATCGACCGAAAAGATCATCGCTCTATCAAATATGCCGGACCTAAGGTGTGGAACAGTAGCCCACCGGCCATCCGGCAGTCGAAGAGCATGTCCACATTCAAGTCGAAATACCAGCAATTACTACTAAATAAATACAGTCCATCCTCAAGATTACCGGACCACGACTGACCTATCGATCTCGCTTCCCATGACATGGCGCCCTATATTTCTTGTCGCTTCCTTTTTCTATATTATCTTCTTTACTTTCATTCAGTGTGCATGCCTCCTCTTTACATCGCCTAGGCCAAGGTGGGTGTCCGATTCCATAGACAACTCCTAGTCGCTTCGACATCTTCCTTTCTTTTCATTGTATCGCATTTTTTGTGGTGTATTGAACTGATAAAATTGCTAATAAACCAATGATGATGATGATGAAAATTGTAGCAATAAATTGAAATAAATTGAATTGAGTGAATTTATTAACCTAATGTACTTCAATAGCTATTGCAGTCAATCAGACCTCTGTGGTCGATTAATGTTGTCAACAAGGTCTTTGAACTCTGGCTGCATGTCAGAAGTAGAAACTCTTAGTAAAGACTGCACGTGAACATCGGTTATAATTGGAACGCGGTCTTGTCTTATTTATGTTCATCATTGAAAATGATTGCTCAGAAATGTATGTAGACTCAAGGGAACAAGTTGTTTCATAGCCACCTTTCTCAGGTTGGCAAACTTCGATTCATTATGTGCCGCATCAAATTTGTCAATACTTTCAGGATAGAAACTCTCTGCGGGCCGCTCAATATCCCGTCGCGGGCCGTATGTTGCCCGCCCCAGATTTAATATGAACTGTATTTCTTTCTACGCGATTCACTATTTAATTTCAAATCCCTGGTTTTTGCGAATTCAATGATTCTAGTTCTGCGTAATTGGATAAAGTGTATAGCTATGATTATATTTTTAGTCAAAATTGTTAGTTGTTGAAATCCGCTATACAAAAATGGATTGATTTCATAATAATATCCATTGCAAGAAAACATTTATTGTAACTGGAATATTTTCCGCGTTCCTCTTATAACAAATCAAGTTCTGTACAATGACCAAGTTCCTCATTTTTACATCCAATGCTGTTATTCAGTAGTAGGAAACAAACTGTCCCTCGTCAATTGCGTTGACCTTCAGCTTTACAAATCCTTCCCGTCTCTTTGATTTGGTTTCAACTGCAGATATTTTCGAGATGGGTATGCAGCGTGAGGAAGAACTACCGTCAGGTCAAGTACCATAACTGGAGGCACGCTTTCAACGTTTGTCAGGTACAGATTTAAGGTGTCGGTAATGCCTACATCTATACCACCCAGACTTGTGTACAAACTGCTGGCTTTTCAAAATGCACATCTAGGATTAGAACTACAACTGCTAATTTTTCAAAACTCGCATTCAGAACAATAACCATATCTAAAGACTTTACATTTCTACATCTAACTGATACGAAACTAATTAGACTCATTCTGAAACAACTCATTCATTTTTATTTTTATCGAAGTCGGATAGGTTTTTCACTTGTATCAGTAGGCTACAAGTATGGAATGAGAGGGTTTCGGTTTGACCGCTCAAAACCCACTGGCTATACGCCACTCTTACTATCGATAACTCTGAGCTAGCAGTGACTACGGGAATAGTAGTCCATTCTCAAGATTAGCGGATAGACCTATAGATCTCGCATTCCATGACACGCCACCCCATTTTTGTCGCTTGCTTTTTCTATACTATATTCTTTTACTTTTCATTCAGTGTGCATGCCTCCTCTTTACATCGCCTATAGGTCAGTGGTTCCCAACCTATTTCGTCATGCGGACCCCTTGTCCGATATTTGAGCTATAATCACCCCCAATGAAAAAGTTGCCTGTCACTAAAAAAGGTGCTTTTTAACGCACAACCTTTTGTTGACTGAGCAATATATGGCCAAACATATTCAGAGATGTCTGAACTACGTCGAATGTGCACTGCAATACACTTTGGTAAAGTACCGTTAAATTTGACTTGTTTTTACCGGTCGCGTAGCCACTGACGAAAAAGAAATCGCCAAGGTCGCTTGCTATGGCCTTGAGTTGAATCTATGAATTTGGTCTGTTTTTCCCGCTAGCTCATATGTTGGCTTAAAAAGGTAAATATTTTCACTGGCGGCCTTGTGCTGAATTCGGCATAACTTTTTCCTACTTAGTAACAATTTGGTCGAGAGGTTATCACGGGCCCAACGAAATCGTCTCGCGAGTCTGACTTTATCAAAGTGTGTAATATCTACGGTAGGCATTTAAACATAGACCTAGCTAAAAATCCACCAAAGAAACATACAATTATGAAGAACTAGTTTCAAACTTGACATTTTCATTTAAAAAATTTAAAAAACTTCGTGAACCCAGTGTATCTTCCGATACAACTCTAAAGCCAGATTCTCCCCTAAAAATTCCAAAACTCACCTAAGGGTGGAAGTCCCCCCCCCCCCCGGTTGGGAACCACTGGCCTAGGCCAAGGTGGGTGTCGGATTAGAAAAATTATTCCAAGTCGCTTCGACACCTTCCTATCTTTTCATTGTATCGCATTTTTTGTGGTGTATTGAACTGATAAGAATTGCCAATAAACCAACCAGCACGCAACAGAACGCCGGTATCACGATGTAAGCCAGTGGCTTAAACCACGTGGCCCGTGTCGATAGTAAGAACAGCGACAATTTAATTCAAATATATAAAAATCTGATTTTTGCAGTGTTGGGCAAGAATTGATACATAGTAAGTCACATTTCCACTATGGTTGTGGAATGTTATTCTGCAAATTTCCATCACATAAAGCCTACTGGCCTACTTGCCTACTTGGAAAGACATTGAATGAAACTGCGGCCCGTGACGTCATCATAAACTAGTAAATTGGCCGGCGAGAAAATTTGAATTTGTGGCCCCTGATTTGAGCGAAACGACGACACGTGTTTTCTAGTTGTTCTACAGATGAAATATATTTCAAATTCGCAAGTGGAACTACAACTAGGCTACTCACTTTTGAAATCCGCAACTAGAACCACTAAAACACCAGCATCAGCTAGATAGTTGGTCTCCACAAGTCGGATGGGCATTGACTCGTTATTGCAGAGCATGTTCTGTATGATCGTGAGCGGAGGAATCGCGCAATATCTTAACGACTACGAAAGGCTGGCTTTGCTCGTGTCTTGCCTCTGCCACGATCTCGACCATCGCGGAACAAACAACGCCTTTCAGGCAAAGTGAGTTTTTCTATTTCACCTTCTCCTTCCCAATGGTGGTCATGGTCAGTTCACTGTCTAATTTTCAGTTGCTCAAGTGGCTATGTTTTAAGACTATATACTTCTACTTCTACTTACAAGTTTTAAGGCATTTTAAGGCAGTTGTATTAGGCCTACACCTTGGACTTTGTAAATAGGAAATAGGATTTTGGGTATGTGTGAAATAGCTGTGATATTTGGGCGAAATATCCCTTATATTACCCCAACTGTGGGTATTCATAGCCTCAGTCGCCATTTCACGTTAGTCACTAGGATACGTCTTGGAATTTCGAAAGTTGCGATGATACCTCCGATCACTTTCATTCCTACTTGAGTACCAAGGCTGACTATGCTTTGACCACCTCTGCTTCCAGAACCGAACATCCACTTGCCAGTCTCTACTCTACCTCTACGCTCGAGAAGCATCACTTCGACCAATGCCTCATGTTACTGCAGAGCGAAGGTGAACCAGCAATTTTAAGAGTAGGGGCTCCCAACCTAGGGACCATAATCCCTTTCCATGTGACATAGAGATTATTTGGAAAAACATCTATTCCTTCATAACTGAAGAAATTAATTAAAACTCGATAAAAATATTTATACATCAGTAAACTTACTTCTTTATCTTGAGTTAACTTTCTTTCTTCCCTACGCCACCAAACCAGCAATTAGGACATTGACAGAGAAATAAACAGCTTAACCTGATCGCTAATCACTAATTAATGCATTATCATGTTCATTGCGTGCTGTATTTATGTCATTTTATCCTTCTGGCTACTGGGAACTGTAAAAATCCTTTATTTAATGAATATAAAAGTTCCTAAATTTTGTCAAGTGTTGGAATATTAGGGAAGCCCATGATTTTCCCAAAAGGGTCTGGTGTTGAAAAGGTATGGAACCCCTGTTTTCGAGCCGGTGACGCCGGCTTTTCGTAGCTAACGGCGACCGGGAAATGTCTTCAGGTTGCCAGATATTCGGACACTTGGACGCGGAGGAATACGAGAACGTGATCAAGTTAGTCGAACACGCGATCATCAGCACAGACCTGGCAATTTATTTCAAGAAACGGAGCCAGTTCCTTGAATTAGTCAATATGGGAAACGCGGAATGGGACGTGAACCCCGAACACAGAAAGCTTCTGAGGTCTGTGAAATTGCACGAAATTAATTGATTTGTTCGCATTTCGAACTACGTCAGTCATGCCTGAGCTGTAATAACTCATATTTCGAGTTTTTTTTGTGACTCGACTTGACTCAATTTGTGTCTCCTGACGCGACTTGTACTCGAGTCATTGCGCATGACTCGAGACTAGGACGGCCAGGACAGCCATTATTTCATTTTAACTTCGAAGTATTGCTTTAGGGTCCGACATCCTAAGTATTACATCTGTATCGGCGCTGATATTCAAGAATAGGGCAATAACCTGTTATGAGCGGTATTTTAAGAATGCGGGTATTCTATATCAGTGCTCTTCAACCTTTTTCGAAGTGGTACACCCTTTTAAGGTTTGCTCAAAACTCGTACACCCCTTTTCATTAGGGGTCTTCAAACATGACTATTTTTCTCAAATCGTACTGGCTACTTGATAAAATTGTTAGGTTACCTAATTAAGCCTACACACCAAATTTGGTTCAATTTCAACTAGTAGCCGCCTTGCTACGGGAGAGGAAAGTTTCTATTTACTATACAAAAATAATTAACGAAAAATTTGAAATTTTTCTGTTCACCCCATGAAAGTATTAGGTTGTCTATAAAAACTATGTTATTCAAATTTGGTTCAATTCCGACCAGTAGAAGCGGAGGTATTGCCGTCAAAAAAATGGATTGAATAAAATAGTATTTGGTCACAGAGTCTATTAGCAGCCAGTTAGGCAGCCCGCCACGCAAATTTAGGCTTACCATATTTTGGAAATCTAAAAAGAGGACACTTTTTCAGAAATTTGAGACTTGCAAAACCGGAGAAGAATTCTAAAAAACCGGTGAATTATTTCCACTTGGTGATCAATTGACTAAAAATAAAGGTCATCTTTCCGCTCAGAGCTCAAAATATCGTTTTTCTCTCCGCATTGCTAGGTGGATGACTAAAAAAAGGTCAACTTTTCACTCAGAGCTAAAATCACAGTTTTTCACTCCGAAATACCCGCCGGAGCGTCACTTCTGTGCTGATTTACGGCATATCAATTTGCTCTAAATCTGACCTAAATTTTCAAAAAAGAGGACAAAATCTCAAAAAAAGAAGACAAAAGGGCGTCCTCCGAGGACACTTTCAAAAAAGTCAAAAAAGAGGACAAATCCTCTTAAAAGAGGACGTATGGTAACCCTACGCAAATTGGAATTTATTTCGTGTCAGAGCAAAAACAGCATGATATAACGAACGATAATCAACCTAAATGTAACAGTATTGGGGGGAGAGTAGGTAAAGCTACTGCTGCAGAAGCGGTAATTCAGATCAGCGATGATAGCAGGCGCACCAGCCTACTGCACATCAGGCCTGCCACACACCACACACAGTCGATAGTAGCACATGGGCTGCAAGAGATGTCAGTAACCTCAGATCATATGGCGCTTTCACAGTCTACTGTCGCTAATTTACATCACTTATAACAAAATACTAGATTGCAAATGTATGGCGAAAGATTGGACATACAATCGGGTAGGAAGCACGGATTCAAAAAGTCTGAGCTATCGCGGCGGTTTCCTCACAAATCAATAAAATACTAATGACTAGCTGAACACATGTTTGTTAACAGCATACTTTACAACACCAAACGGAACCATTGGTCTATTGCCGACGGCTAAATGAATAGAAGAAATATTTGCTTATGACATCACAATCAAGCGGTGTACAGTATTACACTTGAGATAACATTGTACCATATTGCTCGTTAACCTGTGCGTCAACCTGTCTGTACTGACCTATAAACCAGCATTTGTGATAGCTAGCCATCGGCTCATTGTTCCTCGGATCTGGTACACCCCTGTACACCCCATCCGAGTGGTACACCCTTTGCGAATTCTGGTACACCCAAGGGTGTACGACCACCCCGGTTGAAGAGCACTGCTATATCACCCAATGACAGTTGCAAAAAGTTGGTTTAACATGGCTTGAACTAGAGAGTGTAGCCTACGTACAGTAAGAAACACCAAAATTTGGACTCAAAATCACGACTCGGATTCAATTCTTTGCGCCTCGACTTGAACTCGGCGATGAATTGAAAATAACTCGACTTGACTCAAGTCAAAACTGTGAAAGTAATATTGACTTTGTGACTCGAAACTTTGTGACTTGATTGCAACCCTGGTCCTGCGACATGTGAAAAGTACGTTATCTTGCCATTGGACACTTTGGCATGTGAAGGAAAATGTTTTTCGTTAATATCGTGTTCAACTCCACAGGGGCATCTTAATAACCGGATGCGATATCGCGGCAATAACCAAACCATGGAGTGTCCAGAGAAAGGTAGCTTGCCGGTTACGCTCTAATGCACGCAGCAAGTCACGTTACTATGCTCAATCAGTATCGTTGCATCCATTCGTCATCGATCGTTTAGAAGATTGGTTCTTAACCTCTTTGTTAGCGCGGATCCAGAAATTTGTCTGTGTGGTTGTGTGTTTAGAGAGCTGATGAGTTTGACTATTGTGTGTGAACTGTGGTGAGCGCTGACTATACGCCAAATATTGTTAGATATTATAAATACCAATGTAATATCATAATTGTAGTTTCAACATCGGCCTTTCATGAATCCACTAGAAGTTGTCGGCGACCGCCCAGGGGTGTATGGACCCCAGGTTATGAAACCCAAGTTTAGAATCGGTTCAGTATAAAGAGAGAAAATCGCCATGCTATGATACTATCGCCCGCGTTGTACTATAGCTTCAGCCTCCAACCAAACAAGAATAGTAATCTAAGTTGCTTGCAGAGATTGTCAGGAACCGTTTGGGACGAAATTTGCTTTATTTAAAACTAGCTGACATCTAGCAGTGTTTTGTATGAAAAAGGAAGCATAATTTTATATAACAGTAGAAATAAGTCAAAATTAAACCGATGTAAAAATAATAAATTATACAGAATAGAATAATACCGATCGCTGGAAGAAATGATAAATATAAATAAACGAATGGACAAAATAAGAGTTCATGGAATAGAAGCGTGTTAATCCGTCCGGCATTTACGTATACAACAAGGAAATAGATGAATAAATATGGTGCAAATATATATTAGATTATACAAATAAATGACTTCGTACAATGCCTCGTGAGGTTCACAAAGACTGATGTTCAGAAAAGCCTTCAATTTCCACTCTTTTCAATTGTTCATCAATGCGTGTGAACCTTCATTCTCCGCGCAATGCGCCGCGAACCGCGCACATTGTGACGAATTTCATTCATAAAAGTTTTCCATCTCATCGAAATGTTGGGTCGCTTCATTTAATGGACCCCTTGTGTGCATGCAGGGGTATGATCATGACCGCCACCGATATATCCGCCATCACGAAGCCGTGGAAAATACAAAGCAAGGTATTGCTCTCCATAATTTGCTTCTAGCTAATCCCCCAAACGCGCTGTCATCGCTACACAGAGCTCGAATGGAAGAAACTCAATTATTGGAACACATCCTTTTGTTCCCTAGTCATCCATGCTTAGTGGAAGCGACACACAGACTTTGAAACATACGTCAGCCTTGGGGACTATTATATCACTGTCAATTGAACTATAACTGTAATGTTTGTCCGTCCTCGTTGTCGCGAGTGGGGCTGCACACAATGATACGGGCATTCGAATCAGAATCGAGTATACTTGTGATGTTTCGAGTCGAGTAGTAAGAGGTGCTTTTTTGAGTACTGAATTCATAAAATCATACGCTCCTTGCTAATTAGAGTTATTTTGTCAACAAGAAATATAGATTCGATACTATTTTCCACTGTGAACGCATAGAGTCCTATATGGTGTGGACACAATCTCTCAGCTCAATGCGATTGGTCTACGTCAAACTTGCCATTTGGCTAAAGGCAACTGCCGGTAATTTTCGACCGGCTTGCCGAGCATTAAATTTGATAAAACGGGTATCAATCGAAAGCTGCCACTGTACTGATTACAAAAATATAAATTTTCATGTACCTGAAACCTCCACAATTAGCCTCGAATTTTTTATTGTTATGGAGATTGACATTGTGACGCAACAATGCTGTTTGGCTAAACGAGACCGCAGCTCAGGAGCAAATGAGCGGATGCGCGGCGAGAGTGAGAGTGCTAAGCTGACTTCGCTGCAATGGGCATTGGGCAATGAACTTTTGTCTGGCAGTGCAATCGCGTCGCAGGGAAACGTTGCGCTGTTGATACTTTCTATAGGCGCTTCGGTAGAAGCGAGCACACATTACCAGTCTTTCCTTGACTTGTGTGCTCAAACTTAACCAAAGCGACTGAAGTACCGACACTCGCCATCAACAGCGCAAAGGGTCTCTGTAGCCTACACAGCAATCGGGATAAGCCGAGCTATATCATAATTATCTGACATGTCTGATGTTTGTAGCTACCTAGACGGAAAGATCTCTGTAAGGTGAAAGATAAGGCGCGAAAATTCGTATAGGGCCCGAATGCATTCTGTGGACCCAGTTCCACCCAAGTCAAGAAAAGCGCAACTGAGACGCGATTGCACTTCAAAACACAAACTCGTTGCCCGAAGGCCATTGCCGAGGAATCAGCTGAGCACTCTCACTCTCGCCGCGCAGCCGATCATTTGCTCCTGAGCTGAGGTCTCGTTTAGTCAGACAGCATTGTTACGTAGTAATGGCTAATTGTGGTGGTTCCTGGGCCATGAGCAGAATAAAATTTATATTTTAGTTATCAGTATAGCGACAGCTTTAGAATTTTACGGTCGGCAATCCGCTCAAAAATTACCGTCAAATTGCTTTTTGCCAAATGGAAAGTGTGACGTAGACCAATCGCAGTGAGCCGTGAGATTTGCTCGTGTCCACACCATATAGGACACTATGGCCAAAGCCTTGCAACCGCGCTTTGCCGTATCGCAGCATACGAAACATGTATTACAAACTTACGTACGTTATTAGAACTGGCATATATGCGAAGTCGTGATCAACCCACACTATTGCTACACAGCCCAATCGGATTCAAGCGGTCTAAATAAAATCAAATTGTTTTTATAGTGATGCAGAACTGGCATTTTAATCCTTTTGGTCGGATAAAAGTTAGATATTTGTACTTTCCACATCATTCATACCGTTATCAAATCATCATCAGTGATCTACTTGACTCGAAGCCCAACTCTCAATTCAGAATCGAATCACCCAGATACTCGATTTTGCCCATCCCTAGTCGCGAGATACCCCGAGCATAGTCGGCTATGTGTTCGTATAGTTCCCATCTCTGTGATCGCTCGTGATTTGCATGAACTCAAATAACCATCAACATCTCGCCGTATCGATTTAAAACCGGTTTTATCCTGCTGCAGGTGGCGCGTCTGGTCGCTGAAGAGTTCTTCGATCAAGGAGACATCGAAAAGAAGGAACTTCATCTGGAACCGGCCGAAATGATGGACAGAAACAAGTCGGACAAATTGCCTTCCATGCAAATCGGTTTCATCAACGCCATTTGTCTTCCGCTGTACGAGGTAAGCTCACTTGGTCCCTTTTAGCATGAGAGATTCCAAGCCATTATTTGTGTCAGAGTACAATGCGGAGGCATAATAATGCTGTATAACCAAAATTTTATAGCATGTATGTCTCAGAATACGACGATTCGCCAAATTCCAAATCAGGCATATAGACTTCTACAGACTCCGTATCTTTTAGTTTATCATTTATAGTCGCAGAATGGCAATATATGATTTATGGCAAGTGTTATTGATTGAAGCAAACCACACAGTTGCACATGCATATTGTTGCTACAACGTAATATATTTGTTGCTATGTCATAGTTCTTCATGCATACACTTCTAGCGAAAAAAATCGTGTATTCATACCCGTCAACCACCCGTCAGATAAGGGTGTGAATGTACAGTTTTACACCCGTGGCACACGAAACCAGAGCCTATACATCAGACTCACGCCACGGTATAAATCAAACACAATATCCTCAAATGCACGTAGGCACGTAGGATTTACAACGGTGGTATAATTCTGAGATTGGTTCTGTTTTCGTGCACCTCCTTTTGGGTGTAAATACACACACCTTTCGCTAATAATAAATGTACGGCGTACGTACAGGTTTGCGGGGGAGTGGTAACACACGTGTAATAATATTGGACTTATTGCAATTTATACTTGGCTATGAGTCGTCATTTTGATGTTAATAAATTTGTATGGGCATGTGTTCTGCACAGAGACAATATGTAAAGCAGTGTTGGGATGACTCGAGTCAGACGCGAGCCAACTTTTTCGTATGACTTGACTTGACTCGAGGAGTCACTTTGCAAAATTGACTTGACTTGACTCGACGTTCCACAAATGTCGATTGACTCGTGACTCGAAGCAAAATTTACGAGTCAGCTTCAAGTCATCAAGTAATCGGTGTCGACGAAATCGCCGTATCTTGTATAACAGGGACGGGCAACATACGGCCCGCGGGTCGAATCCGGACGCAGACAGTTTCCGTTCTTAAATGATGACATGACCGGCGATAACAGTAGTCTTCCGCAATTATCCATTATACTTGCTTAATGCGTCACATTATAGAGACTCTGTATGTTATTCGTTCTTGTTATTCGGACACAAATAATAGTTCTTTGTTTCCTTTGTCTCCGACACGCTGCCAGAGTGCAAAGAACCTGTACACAACTTTGATCGACCACAGATGTCTCATTGACTTGAACAGTCATTGACGTACATTACGTTAATAAATTGATAGAATACTGCTTGGGTCTATATGATTCAAACTTAAAGTTTACATCAGATGAGAGTAATCCTTGTATAGGTGGATAATACGCGTCTATGTATCGATTCAGGAATCCAGCCCGCCAAGTAGGCCTACTTCATTTCCCATATCCGACCCGGCAACTGAAGAAGCTGCCCGCCCCTGTTTTATAAGTTCGTATTGTTCGCGACACACTGTTGTCACATGTGAGCGCTATACCAAACATTCAATGATTACGCGTTTTACCGATCCTCCATAGTTATAACACAAATAAATTGACCGTATTGAACACAGTGGTAGGAGCTTTACAGCGTACGTTGGTGTGAATAAGTAGTAAAGTAGTATAATAGCAATGTATCTCCGTTCTATAAACTGCTCTCAGGGCCCAGTGCTGGAATAACCAACACTCCTGTATGATTTAAAGCAAACGAATATCGTTTATACGTATATATTAATCGTAAACAATATGTGTGTATGTTGGTTTCGTGGGTAGGGTAGCGTATTGCATCATATTAATTTATCTCAACTTTCTGAGGTTTCCTATTCTATCTTCTATTTGGGCTGATAATTATAAGCTGGGGCTATAGCGTTACTTGTGTAATGTGTAGCGACCATGAAACGGCTCTATACACCCAGCAGGGAACTTGGTTGTGTTCCTGGGCTTGGGACCTCGTCTCTCTGCGATTGCCACCTACTGGCATTCGTTACATTGAACGCCTATCACAGTACACAAGTCCTTACGGTTATTTTGGGATTATGTTACATGGCACAGTACTCCAAAGAGCGATTCACACTAGACTAATATTCTCACGATACATACAAACTCATAACGGACACAGACGACCTATCAATACGAGTATAGCACACAAGTTCACACAAACCGTATTCCGACAGCTAGGCCCAAACCTACACCAGCAGCAGCCTTGTCATCTACAGGCGAGGGACTACTTACGGGGCAATATCACTACCCAGGTGCTCGCGTAGCATCGTCCGTGATCTTTCCATGTCCCAGTCAATTTATCCTAGTAGTTCCCAACCGGTGGGGAATTCCGTGCTGATGGGGAATTCAATAGTTTCTGACGGAGAATAGACGCATTTGTAAACCTTATATACAGGATAGTATACATATTTACGGAGACACATGCGCGATTACCGTTACAACTTAACTGCTCTGGAATGTATGCATCGAAGATCATATTGCGTGTTTTTCACAAAACTCATTTCACAAAACAAAAGCAGAATTCACATTGATTGTGAGGTAAACTGTTATGTGGTGTGTTTTATATTATCTTCCGTTGAAATGATTCATTTGTTGAATATCATACACTTTTCCAATAGCAAGTCCCTGCTAAAACGAGTTTTGGGTAGTGGGGAATGAAGACTCGTAATAAATCTGAAGTGGGGAATGAAGAGAGAAAGGTTGGGAACCACTGACCGATCCTCACATAGATTCCGACAGAATACATTCACCTCAAGCCAGCAAATACAATGCCAACTACGTGCTGCTTCACACCCTAACTGCCTAATACTACAACTACTTCATGCTGCTGCTCCCGACTACTCATAATTCAGCTACTCAACACAGAGGCATACTCACTCACATCCAGAGGTGATCAAAGTAGTCAAGAAGGCTACTCAAGTAGAAGTAGAAGTAGCGACGAAAAAAGTCTACTCAAGTACGAATAGAAGTACTTTCTCCATAAGCCACCTAAAACTACTAGAATTAGAAGTATAATTGACTGATTTTAAATCTACTCAAGTAAGTAGTTTTTAAAACGGTCTTAATTCGTTGGCATGGACTGTCAAAAGCTGCAACTTGAGCTATACGGAAGGTGCAGAGAGCTTGATTCGTATTGATGCGTCCCAGCAGGTATTAATTTTCGACAGAATAAGCATTCTTTCGCATCATGGGTTGCAAATTATAGTATTGACATGAAAATGCGATACTAACCCTTTGTTTACTAGAAGAGCGCGTCTTAGATAATATCATGACATGGCGCCCTACCCTATATTATAGGGCCCCAAGCTTAGGCGAACAGCAAATACGGAGAGGTTGTATTGGATACGGTTTCAACACTTTGCGCGATTAGTATACGTTAATAACAAATATTGTGAATCGTGAACTTTATATTTAGTGTAGCTTTATTTTCGGAAAATAAAGGCATTACTACACTTGCTTTTATGCTTCAACACAACATGTATATGTTCTGCACACAACCGAATTGAAAGTAATTAGAACTCAAAGTATGATGCTCCGAGTATCATACTCGGAATTGAAAGTGAAATACAAATACCACTTCTAGAAAGCGGAAATATATATCAAAGCTTCAAAGGTGATCTGCTTAAACAGGTGTAACGTTCCAAAATGCCGGATTTCCAGATTAGCAGGACACGTCATACTCTGCTAGATAACGATAGGATAGGTAATTGCTAGATTGCGAAACGGTAGTTTCAAACGTTATGGTGGGTCATGTTTACTGTGATGAAATATTTGATATGGGCGTCAATGCGATGTGAGCGGAACCATAAGCAATCCGGTACCTAAATTATATTACCTGATACTTTCGTGAAAACATATATGACACCCATATACTTGAGTACTTTCAAAAAGTAGAACTACTTCGTTACTGATCACATCTGCTCAATCCGCCTTTAGCCACGCTCTCGGCCAACTTCCTAAGCAACTAAGTCAACGCGCGGTCTCCCGCCATACCCCGCGCAACATAATTTCCAAACGGCAAATACAGAACGTTCTGGACACCCCGGGTTGCCGCACTTGCGTAGCGCAGTTATACGGATGCGTGGCTTTTTGCGAGCATATTCAAATCTTTATTCGTTCCCTAATTCAGCATATTTGGGGGATCAATTCCTATTTGGAATAGCTAGCAAAACCCAATGACTTTGAATCATGCCTCGTACTTTGGAATTCAACTTGAATTGACTATAATGATTCGACTTGACTCGAGTCAAAATGTGCAATGACTCGAAGGCAGTGACTTGATCCCAACACTGATGTACAGATATATCGCGGTATGTAGCCTAACATATATACGTCCATGGATTTGACGATAACCTGGAGGAAGTCCTTGCCGGTTTTCAGAATCGGTCTTGAGAGACAGAACTAATATTCGTTATTTTGTTAATATTCTTACATTAGTGTAGAGGAATTCATGAGACATATTGCACGAAACCAATTACAACTGTCTGTGATTGTCAATACGATTTCTGTGAGATTTTCAGGGCTCAGTGACATCCGCGAGATAGCATGCGGCTCCAAGAGCCACGCTGGAAAACCGAGGGTTAAGATGATGACATAACCCTTGTTGTAACGTTGACAGGGGCTAGCGAAAGTGTCGGACGGACTGAAGCCACTTCTGAACGGATGCCTCGAAAATCGCCAGCAATGGGAGAAGGAGCGAGATGAGCCTGATTTTCAGGAGGATAAACTCTGACTTTCGTGGCGAAAGAAAATCAACTGGATTCTTCAATTTATTTATTTCCGCAAGCATGATTTTTAATCTTAAAATGAAGTCGGGATTCTTCAAAGGTGATCGCTTGAAACTTTTCTATACAGTCGACTTTAAATAACAATAAAATTGACAATTTGTGGCAAGATTGCCGCTTCAATTCCTTTTTCCAGTAGTATGTGGGGGCGAGCTCGAAGGTGGCTAAAAATTATTGCGCGAGAGGAACATGCATTAGAGAGTAGTTTTCGAAAATTCTTCCATCTGTTTTCAATTTATTTTTCGCGCTACACACAATTTAATGTTCATATTGTTCAAGGATGATTATACTAATAATAGGCATTTCGGCGTCGACCAGTACCGCGCTACACCGCACCATTACATGTAAAGTTCACCCAGTGGCGACTCGTGACAATCTCACAGTAGGGGTCTCAGCTTTCCCGTGGCCACTTACTGGCCACAGTTTTTTTCATGGCCGGCCACAGTGAATTTCGTGGCCGGCCATACGAAATCATCGTGACCAGCCACGAGTTCATGGCCAGTTCGTGATTTTGCAACGTCTAGTTGAATAAAATTCCGCCCTTTGCCTCTACTTTGACTATATTCGTGTAGATATTCTTCATTTGTACTACGAATTTGCTGGCGGCTAGGTTTGTAGACAGCTACCACTAATATCGCACGTACTCAAGTTACATTACCACTATATTGAGCAGTTCGGGGATTGGTTCGAAATTACCATGGTTTTACACATGTTTACGCTATGTGTTCGCTGTAAAAATGAATTCAATTCCCTCTGAGTATGAAAAATTACTCTTGGGCGGTGCGTTGTAAACTAACACCGAAACCGGTGTTCCTTGAACTTCCTAGATAGTTGATATTATAGAAATTAAACAGATAGTTGATATTATAGAAATTAAACAATTTCATTTCTATAGTTGAAAGAGTAATGTTAGATCGTATGCATCTTTTTGCTCGGCTAGACAAACGACTTTACATTAAAATTGTTGTCCACAGCTTCCACGCCAGGCGCTTAACGCACTGGGATTGTGTGGAGAGATAAAAGCGTGGTGCAGACTCGATATCCTTGCAGTCTCTTCGCTTCTCCACCGTCCAAGCCCATTAGTTAATCAAACGTAGATCATCCAACTCCCTACCCCTCCTTTCTTTTCTACGTAACGAAACCGTCATATTTTTCTTCAAAAAGTTCGCTTATTCCGGCCGTTATTAACAATTTCCCAAAATCGAAAGCAATTGAAGATATGATTACAATCACTCACATACAAGTAGTTCAATACAATGTGTCGAATGCATGTTTTTCATAGAAGACACCCAGTGGCACAAGAGATCAGATGCACTTTACACAGCGATAAGCATTTGCACTGCCTTCAGATGCTAAAACTATAATGAACGATTCGAACTTGTCTGTGTCGTCAAAATTGTTACCTGCACATTGTTTTGGGAAACATTCCATTGCTCCTTGCATTATAACCACAAATATATTATGAGTATTGGTCAATACGCAGGCATAGGCATTTTTCCGTCGGTCGATGTTACTGCATTTGATGACGCAAAGCATCTGGAGTGATTTATTAGGCCTATTATAACAGTAATTTGATTATAAAGCAGACGTCCTATGATCACCACATCGGTTAACTGCTTGATCTCACAACGACATGCTTTAAAAAACGATCCTTGCACTTGCACCCAAGTAATCATATATCCTCTGGCATGCACGCCATGGATAGTGACTGCGACATACATTTCATTCGTACATGATTTGTTTCAACCTGGAAGAACGGCTCCTAGATGACATATAGATCGTCGCAGTGGAATCAAAGTGACATATGTCCAGTTTTCAAATTTAGAAGTTCCATTTTAAAAATTTGAAATAAATCAAGTTTTTGAAAAAATTTTCAATTTTTTTCGGTCATGGTTACTTCTGTTTCATCAATTCAAAGTTAATCAGGGCCAATATATGGATGGAAGAAAAAGAAAAGTTTACGTAAAGTCAATTTTCTCAAAATGTGTAAAATGGACATATGGACATAAGTCACTTTGATTCCACCGTGACGATATACATACAAACTATACGGGATCGGAAACGTGACCAAAATCGAATTTCTGGGAACAAAGCCCCACATGTTATCATTAGTAGCCTACTGGCAGTAGGTTAGGCTACATCGTTGACTTTTGTCACATATGCAGAAGATCTGCAGTGCGTCAAGTTCAAGTGCTGCTACAGCATCGAAATGTTCATAGCTTCATCGACACAATTATCATCGTCCAACAATATGAGTGCAGCAAGCTCCATTGATGTTGAGGATTTTATACAACCGTATATCTTGGACTTATCATGGACCTGATGCAGAAAAGAAGTATTGTATCAGCCAGTCATTATCCAATTCACTGCTATTTAGCTATACGAAAGATAACAAACTATGGTATTGTTTGCAACTACATATCCTATCTATACCGCTGGAAAGAGCTATCAGATCGGGGAAGCACCGGCCACAGCCAGTTGCTCTGTGGCCGACCACAGAATGTTCAGTGGATTTCACAGCAGTATTTTCTACATATTCTCGGTTCTTTGGAACATACATATGTATTCATAAGAAAATATAAACGTTAATCGAACAAATCTGCAGTAAATTAAGACAAATTTCCAGTATAGTATTGTACTATTCATAAATTCATCAGGGCAATTCACGATAAAGATTTTAAACTGCCCCTACATTCTTTAAGTACATGATCTTAAAGTTGTAGTAAAGTAATTTAATAGAAAAATATATCTTTCTGTTCTCTGTTCTTGCATTAGCCAAACCTCTCGTTTTATTGAAATTGAATTCTATAGTTTATATACTCCTCAACCATTGGCGCAGGCTCGTATTGTATCATATCAATATGGAATTGGGTAATGTATTGCATCTTATCCATTCGTTTCTCCTTTCTCTATTTTGGCTGGTAATAAACTAGGTCTGTGCAATTACATAGGTAGTTTAACAGTTCTAGGTATATGTGAGCGATACAGCGCCTTCTTGCGTGCATATTTAACTCTATCTTTTTCATAGGTTCAGATTCAATGACCACTCATTATGTATTTCAGACAGCTAGCATATTGCAATGACGTAATTATGCCTCATACTTCGAAAAGGCAACTTGACTTGAATTGCCACTCGACTCGTGACTTGACTCTATTTGACTAGACTAGAGTCATCTCCAAAAATCGAGGGACTTGACTTGACTTGACTCGAGTCAAAATGTGCAATGACTCGAACTGGCTCGTGACTCGAAGGTAGTGACTTGATCCCAACACTGGACTAATACAAAATCAAGTGACTGGCAAACCATGTCCATCATTCGCTGAAATGTCTGCGCTGCGTTTTCAAGCCCGAATGGCATGCGTAGGAATTCGAACAATCCGAATGGTGTGGTGATCAGAGGTGGTCAATAACGAAGTACTTCTACTTTTTCGAAGTACTCAAGTAGTTTTCCTCTACTTCTGGGACTTACTCAAATACATCGAATATTCGCTACTTCTACTTCGTAGTATTTTGTGATCTACTTACTTACTTTTCACTATTTTCAGTTTGTCAAGTAAAAGTAGTGTAACCCTCCATTCAGAAAGAGAAACTGAGGAATTCTCGGTCTGTTTTCACGGAGTTCTAACTTTCAATTTTAAGAAAATTTAAGTAAAACCCAGAATTTCCATCGCGCTTCACATCGAGTAGATATAGAGTTACAAATATTTTTTCACAAAAGTGAATATTATTTAGGTTGCAGGTTGAATTGCACCGCATTGTTGCCTAAATGACATTATTTCATCACAATAAATATGGCCCATCATAACGTTTGAAACTACCGTTTCCCAATCTAGCATTTACTCATCATATCGTAATCTAGCAGCCCATGGCGTGTCCTAATCTGGAAAAGTGGGCTCTGACTTTTTGAGTGTTAGGTCTGCTTTAGCAGACCATCGTTAAAACTGTCGACAAAAGACATAAAACATATTTCCGCTATTCTGATGTAGTATTGGCATTTCTCGTTCAATTCGCTGTATTATTACTTATATTTCTAATTAGTTGCAGTTCTTTTTGCCTCGAGAACATACATGTTCAAGTTTAAAAGCAAGTGTAGGATCGACGTCTAATTTCCTAAAATACAATTACACTATATGGCATTTTTACGTTACGCCATATTTTATTATCATCGTATACGAATTGCGCGAATTGTTAACATCTTATCCATAAAACTTCTCCGTATTGCTCTTCGACTAAACTAAAGGTTGCAATATATGCGTGAGGGAACATGCCATGGCATTTTCTTAAACGGGATGTTCGATTGAACAAAAGATTAATATGTCATTTCCATAGCAAAACTATCATTTGCATCTCATGATGCGGCCGAATGCTCATGCTGTCGGAAATCTATACCTTCTGGGATGCGTCAATAACTCAATATGCTTTGTACATGAAGCGCTCTGCATCTTACGCATAGCTCAATTAGCAGCTTATGAAAGTCCATGCGAACGTATTATGGCCGCTTTCAAAACTACTTGCTTACTCGAGTAGATTTGAAGCCAGCAAATTCTACTTCTACTTCAAGTAGTTTTAGGTTGCTTATGGAAGAAGTACTTCTACTCGTACTTGATTAGATTTTTGCGTCGCTACTTCTACTTCTACTTGAGTAGCTTTCTTGACTACTTTGACCACCTCTGGTGGTGATGGCTGTTTTCGGAATGTCATCAGGTGCTACGGGAACCTGATGGTAACCCCGCACCAAATCGATTTTAGAAAATACATTTGATCCCGCGAGGCGCGCGGTGAAGTCTGAAGATGTGGGATGGGATAACGGTCTGGTTGCGTGGCGGTATTAAGACGCCTGTAATCTCCACAAGGCCGCCAACCTCCGGAACCCTTGGGCACCATGTGCAAAGGGGAAGACCATTGGCTCAAGAACGGTGGATAATTCCCAGCTCTAACATCTTATTGAACTCAGTTTGTGCGATGGCGAGCTTATCAGAGGCCAATCGCCTTCCACGTGAATGAATAGGCTGTTCTGTTGCTGAGATAAGATGCTCCACTTTGTGCTTGGGTACATGCGTAAAATGAGGGGTGATGATCTCGGGAAATTCAGCTAAGATTTGCGCGTAGCAAGACCGGCCCGTGCTGACAGAATTAGGACCAAGCGAGACGTGTTCACTAATACGGAGAGGAACGCTGGTCAGGGAATGCAAATGATTCAGGCGATGGTGTTTGACATCAACCAGCAATTGTTGCGCTCGAAGGAAATCTGCTCCGACCCAAGGGCTGGGACACGTCAGCCCTTGTGAATTCCCAACCGTATTTGCCTGGCGGGAAAAACAAAGAAAGACGCTTGGTCCCGTAAGTAGGCTACGTATGATGCTTCCGTTCGCGGCCGCAAGCAGTGGACCTTGTGTGTCCGTTCAAGCCTGGTAGGTGGGAATACGCTCACGTTCGCCCCGGTGTCGACAAGAAAAAGGAAGTTAGACCTCAGGTCTCGAAGGCACCGGTGCGGACAACCGGCTTTGTCATTTTCCTGTTGCCAAGCACAGGGAGGGCAGCATCGTCGTGCTTACTTACCAAATCGTCGATGGTAGAAGCAGAAGTTTGAAACCGGCTTAATAGTATTAGGGATGGTCGGTTTTGTCTTACTCAATTCACTAATGCTGTAATTGCCGGATCTCGAAAGTCGAAAGCCACATTTGATCAGCCCGCCGAGCCAAATCTAGGGGGTTATCTAGATCAGTGCTCTTCAACCTTTTTCGACGTGGTACACCCTTTTAACGTCTGCTCAAAACTCGTACACCCCTGTTCATTAGGGGTCTTCAAAAATGAATTTTTCCTCAAATCGTACTGGCTACTTGATAAAATTGTTAGGTTACCTAAGTTAAGCCTACACACCAAATTTGGTTCAATTCCAACCAGTAGCCGCATGGCTACGGGAGAAGAAATAACGAAAAATGTGAAATTTTTCTGTTCACCACATGAAAGTATTAGGTTGTCTATAAAAATGATGTTCTTCAAATTTGGCTCAATTCCAACCAGTAGAAGCGGAGTTATTGCCGTCAAAAAATTGGATTTGAATAAAATAGTATGTGGTCACAGAGTCTATTCGCAGCCAGTTAGGCCGCCCGCCACGCAAATTGGAATTTATTTCGTGTCAACGATAATCAACCTAAATGTAACAGTATTGTGGAGAGAGTAGGTAAAGCTACTGCTGCAGAAGCGGTAATTCAGATCAGCGATGATAGCAGGCGCACCAGCCTACTGCGTATCAGGCCTGCCTCACACCACACACAGTCGATAGTAGCACATGGCCTGGAAGAGATGTCAGTAACCTCCGATCGTATGCCGCTATACACAGTCTATTGTCGCTAATTGGCATCACTAATAAAAAAATACTATATTACAAATGTATGGCGAAATATTGGACATAAAATCGGCATTTTAAAACAAGATGGTTTCGATTTCAACATGGAAGTTGTTTCGACCCTGGCTGGCTCCGTCATTTTATTTATGTGCATTGCGGTATTTATTAACGTCGGGTAGGAAGTACCGATTCAAGAAGTCTGAGCTATCCCGGCGGTTTCCTCAAAAATCATTAAAAGACAAATGACTATAGCTGAACACATGTTTGTTAACTGCATACTTTCCAACACCAAACGGAACCATTGGTCTATTGCCGACGGCTAAATGAATAGGAGAAATATTTGCTTATGACATCACCATCAAGCGGTGTATAGTATTACCTTTGAGATAACATCGTACCCAGAGATGCCACTCCTGGGTTTTTCCACCCAGATCTGGGTTTTTCGAGCATCACCTGGGTTTCTGGGTTTTTGTGCTTGAAATCTGGTTTTTTTTCAACATCATGTTGGTCAGGTCAATTTTACGGCGCAAAATTGATTATTAGCTTAGTAAGATCTAATAATATCGACGGATTCTACTGTGATTGAGTCTAAAGAGATCCATTTACTATTAAAATGAGAGGTCTTGGCGTGATGAGAGAGCTTAATTGAATACTGACTACTAGGTCGCAGAAAGTCATTTTCACAAGGCAACTCTGGAGCATTTGTTTTGCAATTCAAAACTATTCAGGACTTGAATACTAGCGCTGCAACAAATTCGTTGTGTGTCAGTAAATAGTATGTAACTGCTGTAAAGTATGCAATTAATGCACATGGAAAGACCAAATGTAGATCTAACTAATTCACCATGTTGACATCGGATTATATTCACTTTGAACAGGGACACTCAAAGAGACAGTTTGGGCACCCGGGCAAGTTATTCAGAGGGAGAGGGGTTTGTCAAATTCAAATGTACCCTTAATTTCATGATCTGGCAGTTTCTTTTTCGACTAAACATCCCAGATAAAAGTGCTTGTCCCAGGTTTAATGAATCGAAAGCTATTTTTAATCTATCTGGTCAGCTCACAGTCACTGGAACTATACCCTAGAATCATCCTCATCATAGATGGGGATTAGCATTGTGACAAACATTACGAATATATAATAAACTACGCATTGACCCCCCCCCCCCCCCCCCTCCATACCGAATTACCCGTAGTAATGTGTCGAGAGGAAAGCATCATCTTTCGATGGATTTGCTCCTTTAACTGAGCAAGATGTATAGTATGAAAATGAACAGTTGGGATTTCAATATCAAGGGCTAAAACTTCTTCTATGTCCGTATAACTGTCGTTGATGACTCTCAGTCACTGTTTTGCAGCTATATCATATAAATTTGAGTGAAATATAGGATCTGGGTTTTTCTGGGTTTTTTCAACGTCCAAATCTGGGTTTTTCCAAGATATCTCAGTGGCATCTCTGCGTACCATATTGCTCGTTAACCTGTGCGTCAACCTGTACGGACCCATAAACCTGCCTTTGTGATAGCTCATTGTAATTCGGATCTGGTACACCCCTGTACACCCCATCCAAGTGGTACACCCTTTGCAAATTCTGGTACACCCTAGGGTGTACGACAACCCCGGTTGAAGAGCACTGATCTAGATCCTCTTTTGCCAGCACTATCCGTATGTTTTCCGGCATTTGCTGTAAGAATAAGCATTTGAAAAGGAAGCAGGGGTGATGATCTCCTAGCAGCGCTAGCATTTCGTCTATCATCTCTGTCAGTTTTCTGTCGCCGAGAGGTGACATATTCAACAGACGTGCAGCTCGCTCTGGTGGAGACAAGGCAAATGACTGTAATAACCTGCTTTTGATTGTGTTGTACTTCTCTGCCTGCGGAGGATTGTCCAATAGTTCCATCAGCCGTTTTGCTGCGGTCTGATCTAAAGCTGAAACTACGTGATGGAGTTCGCCAGGTTTCGTCCGTAGTAACTCCTTTCACGGCGAACTGTGCTTCCGCCTGTCGAAACCAAACTCGTGCTTCCTCTGCCCAAAAGGTTGGGAGTTTAACAGCTACCGCATTCTGATTGCCTGCTTGCTGATCCATGCTCGTAGTGCAGGAATACGTTCCTGCGCGTCGGGGTTACCAATGAAGCGAGAGCTCCGTTTATTGCGAGCGAAAAGAGTAACTGACGCGTAGATGCATCAATATGCATGCATTGGAAAGGGACGCGGAAGCATACACAAATTGCTAATCAAATAATTAACACGATCGACGAGCGCGCCTTGTAGAGTCGCTACCACACTGGGGAAGAGGAGCCCAGATAAACCTACGCGGAATCGAACTCGGGCCGCTCGGTTTGCCGGCGGTTACCGTCACCACTCGCTCTAACTCTCCCTCAACTTCAATAGTTATCGAAATGCATAAGTTATTATATTCATTAAACAGTGCTTTGGTCTGCATGCTTTAAACTTAAAGTTTACAGTAAATATTTTGATATCCGGTAAAGGGGACACTTCACATAGTCACAAAATTTATAAAATAAGACGAGGTAACGCAGAGTTTGAATATTATTAATGTAACGTCCCTTTCCTAGTCTGGTTCAATAGTCCGATTTTTACATATACTTCAGATTTGCACTATATGCAGCCACAGACTCCTATCGTATTATCTTAGTAACATTTAATTATAAAGCAGCAACTCACTACCGTACTCAGTGTTCACTGCAACCCAATCACAAACCAATACCGTCGACAGACTAACAAAGGAATGCGCGCCGAAAGTTGCACCAAAAATTTTATAACCGGAAAATATCAATACATCAAAACATTGGATTTCCACATTAAAACTAGAATTACTCTTGTGTAGACTAAAAAATAAATAACGGTAATTTTCCAACTCGACCTCCACCCGCTCTAACTTAATACGGTTGTGTAACTAAAAAAACTGTCATTTTAAGAAATAGATTCCCGGTAGACCCGCTTTAACGTAAGTTGTTTGTCATCTTTGCCGTCGTTATCCGGTTTTCGCGCCATTTATGCCGTTTTAGTTATGCCTTACCGTTCAGTTGATTAACAATTTTCATCAATTAAAAACACCACAAGACTGCGATACTATGAAAAGATAAGAAGGTGTCGAAACGACTTGGAGTAGTCTTTAAAATGCCTGTGCAATCTTCTACCTGTCAAAGCTTTAAAGGAGGACATTTAGGCGTCATGGGCAGAGATTTTTGATATCTTGAATAAGGACGACAAATTATCCTAAAGGAGGACGTATCATTGGTAACCAGAGGTGGTCAAAGTAGTCGCCGTTGCTACTCAAGAAGAAGTAGAAGTAACGTCGGAATTTCTAATCAAGTAGAAGTAGGAGGTGTGGTTCACAAGTAATTAAGTAAGTAGGTATTCCACGCCTATCTTTGCCTAGAAACTGTCAAGTAGAAGTAGAAGTAGACTAAAATCATAACTACTTAATAAGTAGTGCAAGAAGGCAAAATCTACTTCAAGTACTTCAAAAAGTAGAAGTACTTCGTTACTGACCACCTCTGTTGGTAATCCACGATTTAATTCCTGTGCAGGTGAATAAATACGCGAATAATGTATCGATTCTGGAATCCGGCCCACCGAGCAGCCTACTTCACTGTTCCATAACAGGCCCGACTATTGAAGAAGTTGCCGGATCGTTCATTAGAGTCATTTTGTCTTTACTTTGGTCCACCCGGTCAGTGGTCAGTGGGTCAGCGTCAGAGATGGTCGGATTCCCGATTTTCGGAATCCAAATCTATCCGGCTTCGGCTGGCAATTCGAAATATAGAGTCCGAAAATATCAGGCTGATGAATTTCCATATTCAGAGTCCAAATTAATGCTGCTAATCTGACGATTGATCTAGCCAATTTTTCATATTTCAATGGGAAAATCCTGCTTAAGTCCGACTTTCAAAGCAGATACAAAATCTGGGTCCAATCAATCAATCAGTTTGATAATATTTTCATATTTTCAAAACATTACAAGACTGCGATTCAATGAAAAGATAGGAAGGTGTCGAAACAACTTGGAGTAGCCGTTAAGATCAGACACCTACCTTAGCCTAGGCGAAGAGTATAGAAGAGGCATGCACACAGAATGAAAAGTAATGCAGAGAATATAAGACGCAAGCGACAAAATGAGGTGGCATGTGGCGGAGGGCGAGGTCGATGTTAGGTCGTAGTCCTTTAATCCAGAAGGCTGGCTAGTATCCATTTAGAAGAAATTGCTTGTACTTCGACTTGAAGGCGGACATGCTCGACAACTGTCGGATTGCCGGCGAGATGCTGTTCCACAATTGGGGTCCGGCATATTTGATAGAGCAATGCGTCTGTTTGTATTCCGTCTTGATCATATGGTAGTTGTTCTTCGTTTAGAGAGAGAGAGAGAGAGAGAGACAGGATCTTTATTCGTATACATTCCATATCATCATTACACTATAAAGATGTAACAATGAATTGCGACATAGGTAGACGGGAGGCTCGATATGACAAAGTCTTCAGAGCCGAACCACCCAGGACTGGAGGAGTTTTCAAAGTTGATAACAAATAAACAAAAAATAAAATTAACCAACGAACGAAAAGAAAAATAAGACACAGCATCATGGACCAATTCGAAATACAATGCAAACACAATTCAGCGGTAGTTAGACATAGGAGAATGGAAACATTGTTTTTAAAAGCATAGATTGCGGAGATCAGCTGGCAGCATTATTCCAAACATTGACACCAATAAAAATGATCGAATTTTGTACTAGACTGGTAGAGTGATGTTGCACAGACAGAGACACGTTAGAAGAAAATCTGGTATGATGTTGGCGCGCGTGTGCTGTAGGCTACTTGTGTGCTTTTGACTCGGAGGTGAAGTAGTCGTTGAAATTTCAGGGACATTGACCGCAATGGAACTGATACATAAACTTGGCAATTTCTAGCTTCCTCATATCTTCTATGTTTAGAATACGATCCGATGTTGAAATTTTTGCAGTGGGTCAATCGTATTCTCGCATACAGCACCCCAACAAAGAACTCCGTATTGTAACTTTGATAGGAATTGCTGAAGAGTATCAACAGCACGCTGACTGACAGGGTGTACTTAAGGCGGCGAAACAGACCACATACCTTCGATAGTTGTCGTTTGAGTGATTTTATGTGACTCTTCCATGACATGTCAGGAGGGATAGAGTAGTACCGTATAGTGTAGTGGTTACGATAAGCGCCCACCAAGCAGCCGGCCGGGGTTCGATTCCCGTCGGGGATTATCTGGGCTCCTCTACCCCTGCCGATGCCGTTCTTACGGCGACAAAAGAGCCCAGAAAAAGACCCAACGTAGAAAGCATTCACAGGGAATGGAAATCCCTAGTAGAAAGGGCCGCTACTGATACGTGTCGTTCGACATCCATCCTATCTTAGGGTTGCCATACGTCCGGAATTTCCCGGACATGTCCGGGATTTCACTGAAAAATGGGCGTCCGGGAGGAATTTCTAAACTATGCCTAAAAGTCCGGAATTTTAAAGGCTTGAAGCAGGCTCAAAAGTTTTTCGTATATCAACATAAACAATATTAATTTGAAGCAGATTTATGCTATTCGAAATTGTTCTTCGCGCCGCGCGCGAGTTAATGCAACGTATAATGATATTAGTATGTGCACCAGGCACCACCGTCGTTAAAAAATGCAATCAAAATTAATATAAATAACCATCATTTACTGAAATAAGTCTGATTGTAATCGGAATTATAAGCTAACGGCATATTTCTAGAGTTGTTTAAGGCCGATTGGATGCTTCAGTCACAGACAGTGGTTCCAAATCTTGGGGTCGTTCGCCGTTATCTGGGGATTGCGATGATGTTGGACGTAATCAGCTTCCTAGGCCGTGAGTAAGTTTGGGCAAGCTGAATTTTTTTAGTAATCAGTTTTGAACTTTGCCGCGGAACATTTTCAAATGGGAAATGAGGTCGCGACCATATAAGGTTGGAAATCACCGGATGTGCAACCTGTTCATGCATTTCATAGTAGCCTAATATATGGAAGAATCAATATTATTGACAGAATTCATACATAAAATTTAACAGCCAAATGCATATAGTAAGTGCCCAACAAGTTACATCGACTATCCTATAGTGGGCCCAAGATCAGTGCTTTGTTGGGTGGAAGCGGGCAGATAAAATGTTGTTTCGGATCTGATTAAAACACATAAACAGATAGCCACACCGACCTAACAGTATAGCAGGGCTGTCAAACACAATCCTGACAGGCCAGACACGGCCCGCCAGATGATTTTATCCGGCCCGTGGATGAATCTATTGCAGACCCTAGCAAGTAGCAATCACCAGAGATCACATTATACAGATGGCCCAATTCATGACCCATGTTCCACTCCATTCCTGTATAGTGTATACCAGGGGCAGCCAACCCGTGGCCCGCGGGCCAAATGTGGCCCGCGAGAAGGTTTTGAGTGGCCCGTGACGTAATTCTCGAAATTAGGTATAACAAAAATTAATTAGCCAGGTAACTTATTGTGAACTGGCAAGGCAAACTAAAAATTTGATTAGTGTGACCACGGAATGTATGATGTTGATGACTAAAATATCAGTTCCGATGCATTTACGTCGCTAGGGGCCAGCCACATTTCTCGTAGATCTTCGTATATGATCATTGATCAAACAATATAATATTTCGTGGCCGATTTATTTGTCTTGATACGTCTCGCGATTTATTGTCACTCGATTTATTTGTTTTAGTATTGGTACCCCCTGAAGATAAAAATTTTAAAATACGCCAAATTTACGGAATGGAGTATGACTATATTCGAAATTATGAGAGAACGCCGCGTGTCGTCAAACATGTTCTAGTCCAGTGGTTCTCAACCGTCGGTCCGCGGACCGGTGCCGGTCCACGACGACTTTCCTGCCGGTCAGCCAGGCATTTTACAATTTTAAACCTTAATTTCAAGATGCAATATGTTGAAGGCTTGTCCATTGATAAAATCAATAAAGCGTCAAAACTTAAACTGATTGAGAACTTCGTGAGGTAGCATTAGGTCTTGAAACATTTGACTTGAAGTTCCAGCCGTGTCGTTTGACGACATGTGACAGTACCAGTACAAGCTGACTTGCTAAAATGCGCAGTTTGCACGATGATTCGTTATCCATTCATTCATTTTGTGCAGTATAGTAACTATAGTAACTGCCACACTACAACCCCTAATTGATAGGGGCCGAGCTTGAAGGAGCCCATAAAGTTATTTCGTGAATGAACATAAACTAAAGATGATTTTAGTTGAAACTTCATCCAACTTTTAAAAACGAAATTTCACACTTTGTCCGATTTGGTGTCACTAAATAAATTGGATATTGAGTGATCAGTAGGGCGATTTTTTTTTGACATGTCAAAAAAAGTCAAAATTTGGTCAAAATTGTAGCGTTAGGTCAAAATTTGTCAAAATTGTTTACAAAATCAGACATTTTTTGACCTCTACATTTCGTTTGTATCGTCGATTTTGCGCTGTTTGTGAACTTATCATGTGGTAATTTACAGCCTGTAGCCTACTTTATAGGCTTACCGTTGTAAACGGCCCATCGTCTGCTCATAGTGAATCATAAACGGTCAAATGAAACAAATAGTGACATGGTTTTATGGTCAACGTACCGCAATATTCTAACTGAAGCAAGACTGCTTGGGCATTGCATGGTTCTTACATCAAGAAGCGCAAGCTGAAAATTGTGATATAGACCAGTGGTTCTCAACCGCCGGTCCGCGGACCGGTGCCGGTCCGCGACGACATTTCCGCCGGTCCACCAGACATATTGCAATTTTATACCTTAATTTCAAGATGCAATGTTGAAGGCTTGTCCATTGGTAAAATAAATAAAACATCAAATTCTAAACTTATTCAGAACTTCGTGAGGTAAGATTAGGCATAGAAACATGTTCGATTTGACTTGAAGTTCAAGACATGTCTTTTAACGACATGTGAGCGACAAGTACAAAACAGATACGAGCTGACTCATCGCTAAACAGCGCAGTTTGCGCGATCATTCGGTTTTCGCCCAAAATTATTTTGCAAGTGAACATAAATCATGGCGTATTTAAAAAAAAACTTTTTCCAACATCTTTCAATTTCCTTTCGCACTTTGCGCGATTTAGCGTCACTAAATGTTTTGCTTATTAGGTGACCTTCTCCGTGATTTATAGAAATAGTCATTTCGGAGTCAGCCATTACCGCGCCACGGCGTAATAACACATAATGAAGTTTTACCTAACACGGGACTCAGAAATGTGTGCCGAAAACTCGCCAGCGAGAAAACCGATTCAGTTATGAATGAGCTATCACAATTTTCGCTATTGGCGTCCTAGTACAGTGGTTTTCAACCGCCGGTCCGCGACGACATTCCTGCCGGTATACTACAATTTTATACCTTAATTTTAAGATGCAATGTTGAAGGCGACAAGTACAGAACATATACGAGCTGACTCATCGCTAAACAGCGCAGTTTGCGCGATCATTCGCTTTCGATTCATTCATATCGGGGAGGACCGTAACTGGGGCCCCCCAAACCGCCCAATCAGAGGAGGGCCGAGCTTGAAAAGGGCCCACACTTATTTTGCAAATGAACATAAATCATTGTGCAATTTTTTTTTAAACTTTTTTCATCATTTTTCAACTTCTTTTCGCGCGTTGCGCGATTTAGTGTCACTAAATGCCATGCGTAAATGTTAAGCGTCCGGCTTCTTGATCGGTAGGTCGTGGGTTCGATTCCCGGCCGGGTCAGACCAAAGACCTGATTAGTAGCACTGGTATCCATGGCTTCCCTGCTTGGCGCTCATGCATTACTGGGATAGCATGGAGGGGTGGTGCACGACTTAGAAAGCCGTAAAGGCTATATCTGCACTTCCTTGTCCAGCGGCATATGCACATCATGCACTCATGGTATGCATATGCGCAGATCGTGTGTATGTATATCATGAGTCGGTGTATATGCCGCAAAAACATCAAGGACAAAAATAAACTACGTCCTTTCCTTTTCCTTTCCTTATAGGTGTCCTTTTCCGAGATATAAGCATGATTTATATAAATAGGCATTTCGGCGTCAGCCATTACCGCGCCGCGACGTACCAACACAAGCTCAGGCTAACATGAGACTCCGACGGTTGTGCCAAAAATTCGGCAGCGAGAATACCGATTCAGTCATCAATGATCGGAAATTTTCGCTATTGGCGCGATTAGGCTGCATAAACTTTCTGGTTACACTGAGTAGATTGAATGTGCTCACAAGTAGGCCACAGGTAAAAACATCCACCTAACTGTGGGGTCTGGGGGCGAGGCCCCCGGAAGTTTATCTTATCGCCCTGTGTGGGCCCAAGACCAGCGTTTTTGGGGTGAGTTGACGAAGTCATATTTCGGCCCGGGTTTGTGCATGGCCGGTACAGCTTCTGTAAGGTGTTGTCTTGCGGCACGCATTGTATTCGTAGTTGCTAGCGTAGCCTGCGTCTGGTGACAGTGTGCAATGAGCAAGGTAGCACGACAAGGTGCTTGGCTCTACTCCGAAACGCTTCTTCTCTCGATATTGTCAAAGAGAAGAATATTATTCGTGTTGGCGTGGTCGGTTAAACCCACGGCCTTCGGCGCGAAAGACTGTTAACGACTCTCGGCGGTAGCACGTTTATCTGGACAAGGCAATTCAACCTCGACTCAGCAAACTCACTACCATGAAATCACATGGATGCCATCATGACGATAATTAATTACGATCAAAACCCTCTAAATGTCGCACTCTAGCACCATATAATTGCAAAAAACGGTTGCATACTTTACATTTTGGCTTCATTTCAATTTTGAAAGTTCACCGGTCCGCCAGACATTTTTGAAATTTTACCGGTCCGCGAGGTGAAAAAGGTTGAGAACCACTGATATAGACAACATTGTCAGAATGAAGCAACACGGTGTATTACCAGAAAGCAGTGTGCACACAACTTCAGTGTTGTCAGCTAACAACTGCTGCTGTTGAACGTTCTTTCTCCATTCTTGGCAAGCTACTTAATAAGAACAGACACTTTCTACCCGAGATAGCGCAGTGGTATAATCCGCGGCTGCAACACCAATGGGTGTGGGTTCGATTCCGACCGAGGTCGACTTCATAATTCCGATAGCTAAGTGTTGGAGGTTTACCTGGGCTCCGCCTCGCCACCTCATCCGCGTAAGCGGTGTCTTACAAAAAAGCCTAGAGGTGGGCCGTGCTATATGTTGGCAGTTACGGAAAATAATGAAGAATATCGGCCTTGTGTAAATGACCATAGTAGTTGACAAACACCATGAATACCACAGAACAAACAAACAAAACGAACACTTTCTACCCGAGAATGTCGGAAAGTATCTTTCGTTGTACTACAACAAATTTTAATTATTCCACCATAATACACTCTAAAAACTGGGCCCACCTTTTAAGGTGTTTCAAAAAAAACCTTCAAAAGAGGAGGGAAATTTTCTACCTTATTTTATACCTGGTGGTTATTTTCCCACCTCATCACAAGGTGGGCAACTTTCCACCTTGCCCTATCCGGATTCCGCTTCATCCTACCCGGATATCCTCGAGGTACAGCATATAACCACACTTTAAGCCTTCACAAAACACTAAATCACCTTCATTCCAATGCCTTTATTTGCAAATTAGTCACGAATGTGATCCAGTTTGGCATACTCTGCAGTACTGATGTCTCTTACACCTGGCAAACGCGCCAGAAAAACTGACATGACAGTCACAAACTGCATTTCGAAGATCCAATGAATTTCTAGCATCACTGCAAATGCCTCATGGAAGCTCTCGATATTCTTCACCTTCTCAACATCAAACCAGACGGTCCACTCTTTCTTCGTTGTATCGTAGCAAATTGTAGGGCACGCGGATGTGGGTGTCTTGAAGAAATATATTATTATGTGAAAGAAGCATCAGGTCAAACATACACTTAACACACACACACATTGATGTTATTTCAGTATTCAGCTTATGAAATATACCGGCAGCAGGGCACTGCGGATCCTATTTTCAGTCAACATATGATATCAAATAGCAAATAGGCCAATGTATACGCAGACTTGGCCAGGTGGAAGTGATGACCATTTTGAGTCATCAGCTAATGTGAACAGTAACCTTTAGTAGAGTGGCTCTCAATTTTTTGTCGGTGTGGACCCCTTTTCTTATACATCAGGGCAAGGCATCCGTGCAGACACCCCTAAAGTTTTAGTTCAAATCATGCTCAATAATAGTGCAACCGCCAACCACCTCTTGTCAATAGTCCTTTTTTTGCAAGTTGCAAATATACATCTTGGCGAGTTCAAAGTAGCAACCTCGGATAACTGCTGATATCTACTTTTCGAAACTACTTGAGTACTTTGCAGCCCTTCATTTCCTACTTCCACTTGAAGTAGCTTTGACATGGATTTGAAATCACTACTTCTACACTGTAATAACCTAGAAATATCCGAAGTGATGCTTTACCCGAGCTAAGAAAATCACAAATTATATTACCATTCAGATAAAAAATTTAGAGGTCTGCAAACACCATAAAGATGTGCTTCACGGACCCAGAGTTAGAGCTGCGGGTTGTGGGACCGAGCTGAAAAGGGAGCATGGGCTTGTAACACCGGTTTTAGGTTTGCTCCTCACTAAAAAAGGTTGAATACACCACATTAACAGAAATGTATTGATACTATAATTCAATAATTGATAATATAAAACGTAATTTTCAGTATTTAAAATCGTCTCCGAATCTCCACAACTCGACTACAGTTGAAGCTCGATTTTGTGCCAGTAGTGGAATAGTTTTTCCCATCCCAAATTTTAAGCAAACAGGTACTTATAATATTTATAAAAATCCGTACCTGTTGAACCTGGAAGAAATTGCCACATCCTTCATGAAAAATTGTAGGTATAGAAACAATCCGGTCTAGATTTTGAGATGCTGTAAAACAAAATATATTATAAGTCCAAGTTGATCACTGAATACATACAGGTCAACATCAACTCATTACAATACAGCAGAGTGGAGTGCGTCAACGCGTCGCGTCGTAATGACAGATTAGTATAGATTAAAAACAGTGCGAAAATTGATGCCGTGCAATTGCAACATGACTGAAGAACGCTTTATAGGCCTATATCCTGAGAGGCAATTTATAGATGGAAATTACCTACTCAATACAAATATTTGAAGAGATCAATGCTTATGTCAAAATCAACAGCTTTATTACAACAAAAGTAATAGATATAATAGCAGAAAGAGAAAAACATACCAATCACAATCCATCATTTTGTCTTCGGGACATCGATGTCAGCTTCTGCGCTTCATCCTATCAATCATATTTTCAATCAATTCCGCGTTGAGGGGAAATCATGCTCATCTCGTCTTCAGGGACAGAAGACGAAACCCTTTTCTGCAAAGCAGTCGAAATTTGAAATATGCAGTAAAACAGAATAAATATTTCATTAGGAGAAAAATTCGTCAAACCGAACCTCAAATCATTTTTTTAACAGATGAAGCAGCAAAAATGAGCAGATTTAAATTTATAGGCTTTACTTTGCCTTGATGAGCCAGTCGAACTTTTCATGCTACTAGTAGGGCTGGGCAAAATCGAGTACCTGAGTGATTCAATTCTGAATCACGTAATATGCTTCGAGTCGGGTCAAGTAATCAAGTATCACTCATTATGGCGTCATAACAGAATGTAAGATGTCAAAGATGAAATATGTACCGTTTCTGCCACCACCAAGAATTTAATGCCTTTTATCCATCACATATAAAATGCTTTGGTATTTTTCGACTTCATCAATTTCATTCGACTTGGTGACGATGCTGTTGGATGATCATGACTTCGGAAATATGCTACGTCCAGTAACCTTGGTAGCTTTGGTACTATAGGTTTCGTATGCTACGATACCGCCAATCAAGGTTTAAGGCTTCAACTGTGAAAATTAGTATCGAAACTATAATTCTAGGGTATAAAGTAACTTTCAGTGGAGAGAAGCGTAATATCAGTACCGGTACTCGAAAATATCGTATTTTACTACTCGACTCGAATCATAAGAATTAATACTAAATTCAAGATTCAGGTTTGGGTACTCGAATCATTGTGCCCAGCCCCAGCTACAAGTGATAGTCAGCCTGCCAGTCGCCTAATTGTGCTGCGTACACCAATTCCCTACTGGATCTACTATATAGCATGGTTTCATATCATAGGCTTACCATACGTCCTCTTTTAAGAGGATTTGTCCTCTTTTTTGACTTTTTACAAAGTGTCCTCGGAGGACGCCCTTTTGTCCTCTTTTTTGAGATTTTGTCCTCTTTTTTGAAAATTTAGGCAGATTTAGAGCAAATTGCGAGTGATATGCCGCATATTAGCACAGAAGTGAAGCTCCGGCGGCTATTTCGGAGTGAAAAACGGTGAATTTAGCTCTGAGCGAAAAGATGACCTTTTTTTTTATTTTGTTTTTTAGTCATCCACCTAGCAATGTGGAGTAAAAACGTTATTTTGAGTTCTGAGCAGACGTGATGACCTTTTTTTTTTTTTAGTCAACCGATCACAAAGTGGGAAAAATTAACCGGTTTTTCAGAATTTTACTCCGGTTTTGCTAGTTGCAAATTTCTGAAAAAGTGTCCTCTTATGTGATTTCCAAAATATTGTAAGCCTAACATATCAGAAAATGACCATAAATTGCAGTTACTTTTAAAATTTTTGAACAATTATTTCAACTGAACTGAAACAAAGCTCACTCTGACTTAAGCATGTAGATTTGAAAAGGCAAGTTTGAAGCATGAAAATTCATTCATTAGTGCATTATCGTCTCACCTTCCATTTCTTCACGTGGCGTAATGTAATCTCCATTCTCCAATATGGCGGCCGATCGTCAGACAGCCGACAACGACAGGAACAGTTGAGCAACTATATACGGGTTTATGCTGGCGAGAAAAGAATGCGTTCATACCGCATTCCTTAACAGGAAGAAGCGGTTCATATTTAAAAACGTACAACTATTGTCTGTGTAGTAAGAAAAAGCACAAGTCATAAGAATAATCTTCATAATGAAATTCAAGAGGAGAAGACATGCGTCGCCAACGCGGTCTCTTCGATCTGTCTGCTTCGAGGTTCGGACGCTTATTAATTAAAGCGTAACCGACATGGCTGATCAGTCAGCATGAGATATTAGAATCTTCGCTTTTTGTGTTCGAATTACTACTTAGTACACTAAATAAATATTATAACTATCATTATTGAGTACAGACTAGAAATTGACTGAAAAGGATAGTAAGATGCAAGTCGAACCATAAGTAAATCGGTGTTTATGAAACTCGATGGTTGAACGGGGTCCGTTGAGAATGTGGTTCCCGCGGAAACTCAGCTGACTTCACGGAATCGCCGCGCAAGTAACTGATGCGTTGCATTAATTTAGTATATATTATTCGATATTATTTTCGTAGTTAAATGCATTCATTGCTATGGATCAAGCCCAGGCTGGTTTCGGGAATATATGACAACGTTGAAACCGCTGATACCAGTCACGTCTTTGAAATGCGTAAGCAAGATAATTAAGTTTCTGTGCAGTGATGTGATGATGAATGCTGAACGAGGACGACGGCAGGTTCCTGCAAGCGAGCTGCAGAAGTGTTTGTTTTCGAATTCAGTTGTTCATCAGACATTGATTCTTATACTGCATGTTCATCAGCCATTAGGTTACTTGATATCAGTTGTCAGGATGACAGAAGAGCGAGGTGTCCGTGTTGTTGCAGAGGTACCGTAACTGGTGGTTCTGATTTCTGCTGTCATTTGGAATGATTGTGTGGTGAGGTAATGTATGAATATATGCTGGCATGGTCAATTGGTCATGTTTATGATTTCGGAAACACACTGGAACTGAAGAACTACCGGTACTCTCTGATTGATTGCGCACATCATCATGCTGGTTATATAATACTATTTATATTTCCTATTCATTGCTGTGCTGCTTTATCAAGTGATAATTTTGATTGATTCATCCATTTTGTTTGATATATGGCTGTTCTGTGACTGCTTACTTCTTGTGAAAATTTAGTATCATTCTTCAGGAGTATTATGGTAGGAGGCCTAGTGGTCTTGGCCAAGTCACAGTAACACAATATTTAATTTTGTTGTTGGCATCAGCAATGCATCATGGCATGCCTGGTTTACTTATGTTAACTCTCCATTAAGCAACTAATATTGCTTTCTCTGTTCTCGCAGTCTTTTTATCTTAGTTTCTCTGGCTAGTTCCTACCACTTGCATTTATATTCAAAATATATACCGTACCTAAGATTATTGATTTGAAATGTAATATATATAAACCCTTGTAAGGCATTTGTTGATACTAATTTTTTGATTATAATGTTCATATCTGTTTTGCAGGCTATATTTATGTGAAATAGCACTAAAGCAATACCCCGCAAATAGTAAACGTTTGACACGGCTTTCAAACGTTTACAAAAGTTTCAAAAAGATGTTCAAAATAACGATGGGAATATGGGTTATGTATTTTCATGATCAATTTAAGCTGTGAGGCATGGGGACTTGAATTAATACGAACTAAACTGCAGGGGGAGTGTTATCATGACGTATTATCGCGTATGTCATCTGGAGGTGGCAAACATGTAATTCGCTACTGCCCGACATGGCATGCAAACATTCTCATCTTGACGATACACGCATCATGTTGTCATTTTATTGCAATTGTAGCATTCAGACCCAGTTCACTGATTACCGACAACGAAAATACTACATGCGCACATACCCGACACTTCATATTGCATTATACACAGACGCGTGTCGCGTTGGGATACAGCCGGCACGATGTCGCCGAGTGACGTAGGGCATTTTTTTCCTACACGAACATCAGCTCGCCCGCCGCGCACGTGTGATGCCGCCAGACAACAGCGCGAGGTCTTACAATCGTAGTTGAGGGTGCGGTGTTAGTTGAATTCGCGGATTAATCGCGGTTAACTGATGTTGAAGCAAGAACATAGCTATAGCGGAGTGCCGAAAACTGAACTTTGCATGCTAATTTATAATTATGCTTCGTATAAAAACATAGTTCAGGCATACAGTTACTTGATAGACCGTAGTTTTCTGTCGGTCATATCGTCAGCCGTAGTTACATGCGTGATTTCTCGAGTATAGTATTCATCTGTTCCTTATTAATTGATGGCATGTGCAAGTATGCTTCCTTATCCACAATGACATGTCTGACCATCACCAATCAGTGTTCCTTGTGAACATGTCAAAAATATTAGTGTTTGGTAGAATGCAGATTTCTATTGATCATGAGGTCGTGATATGCACACAGCAAACCGTGGACTCTAATAGGTTCAATAATTTTCTACTCTATTGAAGCAGCTACAGTTCAGTATGCCTAAATGTCGAAAAAGACACCGATTACCGTAGCTTATAGAAGGAGATGGACTGCTGCGACCAGGTTAATCAAGCAGGCTTGAACTAACAAAAAGGATGAAATTTTACAGTTTGAAGATATTAATAGACCAGTATCAAGTAAGTGTTTAATTTTATTCAGTTTTGGATTTGAGTTTCATGAATCACATGGTATTGGCCAGACTGGAATCGGTGGTTGTTTTCGACAACATGTTGTGCGTGACAGACAGATTTCTCGCGTGATTGGAAAATTTCATCCGCGTGACGGAAATATTTTTCGCTCTGATTCAATACTGAATTACTTATTAAACGACACAATGCGCTAAAATAGACCTGGTATACGCCGGACTAGGGCTACGCCGTATATTCGTTGTTACTCAAATGCCACGCTTGCTTGAGTTCATTGTAAAGCGCAAGCCTTATTCTGGATCTGGACTTTGTTATCGCTTTGTGACGTCATGATAATTCATTAATCGGCGTGATCAGATATAAATGCTCGCGTGACGTTGCGCGTGCCGTTGCCACCGATTCCACTCTGGGGTATTGGCATCATAATGTTTGTGTGATGTCAATTTTAGAATCAAGCTCTTTTCTCCCAGCCAATAAGATGAAATCTTCTGCTCATTCTTACAATAGCTCCCAGTCCAAGTAAACATTTCATCATTCTCATGCCTGCTTTAATACATGAATTACTTTATCAACAGATGGCCGTAACAGTACAATGTTGGATCAATTTGAGGATGTCACTCCATTGCATGCAGAAACGGCTGTTCCTGCCACTCATTCTGATTCAACTCCCTATGAGAGCTCGGACACGGATGACCGCCCAACAATTATGTTATCTGATGTTTCATTGTGTCTGCCTCAACTTCGAAGCAAACTTCGCAGTTCCTATCCAAGAAAAAGCGGGGAGGTCTGTTTAATTACAATCTGAAAAATAATTCGATACGTGACTATGTATTGCTTTCTTCAGTCACCTCAACACAACGACGTCCCGAGAGGCACCACGTAGAGATGATTTTGGAAGGTTTGTTTAACATTTTGTACTCCCGAGATGTTGCTTGCTTTGTAAAATTATTATGTATTTATTATAAATTGTTTATCCATTTCCATAGTGTTAGTGTCATTCCAACTTGTATTTTCTGCAGATATTGATGATTCTGACAATGAAGCAGTTCCTGCTGATACTTATATTCATTCTCAACCATTGTCTGCCATATTCATTCTCAACCATTGTCTGCCTCAACTTCGAAGCGAACTTCGCAGTTCCTATCCAAGAAAAAGCGGGCAGGTCTGTTGAATTACAATTTGAAAAATAATTCGATATGTGACGATGTATTTCTTTCTATAGTCACCTCAACACCAAGACGTCCCGAGAGGCACCAAGTAGAGACAACTTTTAAAGGTTTGTTCAACATTTTCTTCTCCTGAGGTGTTAACTTGCTTTGTAAAATTATCAAATATTCATTATCAATTATTATTTATTTATTTTAGGTTGCTCTTCGTTCGAAATGTCTACCGACAGTGTATTCCACAGGCGAAACGGCTATTCGGATGACGGTACGTTCTGAGATTCATATTTTTATAGGTAGTGGCATTTGATTCACTTTTACGTATTACGCTTCCCAGAACTCAAATTTATATTATAAGGGGTCGAGCTTTGAGACATTCATGGCCATGTCGTTACACAATAATTGATGATTTTAATGTGCGGTATAGATGACTTTTAATTTTATTTAGAAATCATGAAGAAAATCTTGATTTGTGTGCGAACTATCTCGGAGAAAGTAGATAAAAATCAAGCGTATCTCGTTCGACAAGATGTTGGAAAACGTATGCAATCGCAGTCAAGCACG
The DNA here is from genome assembly GCF_051294905.1 of Botryllus schlosseri. Classification (NCBI taxonomy): domain Eukaryota; kingdom Metazoa; phylum Chordata; class Ascidiacea; order Stolidobranchia; family Styelidae; genus Botryllus; species Botryllus schlosseri. Next base: position 40,246,950 of record NC_137237.1, on the reverse strand, counting down.
CAGAATTTTGAGTATTTAATCAAGAAACCTGCAACTAGTGTTGATGAATTAAAAGGCATAGATGAGGAACTTCAGCAGGGGGAGCAAAAGTTGCCGCAGTAAGTAGCTGTTATAATTACCAAACCCATTAATTTTCGATATACAATTGCTAACATTTTTTCCCAGCTGATCAAGTTAAATGACTCTCGGTGTAGTTTTTCATTCACTGTAAAAATACTGTTACAACTAGAATTGGTCATGATATAATTTGACAGAGTGCTGTTGCCACCTGTTTTTATGATTTTTTCTGGATTTCTTGGTTTTCCAGGTATCGTATATTTGTCGTTGGTTGGTGGACAAACTGTGACTGCTACAATTCGAGGCGTGTGGGACAAAATTGCAACCAAGTTTCTACTTGCTCAGTATTCCAAAGATGGACAAAAAGGAAAGCATAAGCATCGCTTCAAAGACCATGAAATGATATGTGAGTATTGAAGTTAGAGCAACGCTCCCAGACAGTACAAGGTGTAATTAACTTAGCTCCAACCCTATCTTCTTGTAGCTATATGCAGAAAGACCCACAGCAAAGTAACGGAGAAAGAGAAACGCACATCGGTGAAGTCTTCAAGTCCTACCCTCATTATCTCAAGAAGGTACAGTTTGCTGTTGGTTAATCATTCTGATATCCCTCGGCTATAAAAAAAAAATCAGTCATAGGTGCTGGTGCATTAAATTACAATTATTGTTATGATGCGCATTCATGTTGGTGTCATATCTTATTTAGTAACAATCATCATTTTCTCGTGTGCCTTGCTTTGTATTTATACCCTGTGTTCTGTGATCTACTCTCCTTTGTTTATATGCCCTCTGGATAGTAGTTGCATGGTGCTTGCTTGTCTAAAGTAATTCTGCTGAACAGGATTAAATACATTGGATTTTTATTACAAGTTCTTCGTATAGGTTTACTGTCCTACCATGACCTAGAATATAACAATGAACTTCTTGCAGCAATCATCAACACGACAGGATGGACGTTGCAGCAATCATCAACACCACAGGATGGACGCACTACTAGTGAAGAATTCGCTGTGGATGAGGTATGCATTTTTCAAACTTGGTTTTAATGGGACTCGTGAAATCATCCAGATTGAAATAGTGAGAAATTTAACACTGTTGATCCCGCAACACCATTTCTTACATATTCTCAGCATGGGATTCTGTTTTTTTGTTTTGTTTAGCTGTTCCAACACAGCTCTTGTACATTAAATTGATGTGATATTGTTCTAGCTAGTCATCTATTTCTGACTTACCAACTGTGACTTCTTGATTTCAGGAATGATAGATGGTGTGCTTTGATGAGAAGAAAGAGGTGGACTAGTGAGCTTGAAAGTTACGTTTAATAGTCTCAAAGAAGACGTCATACAGTTCTTGCATCCAAGTGCCACCTTATAAGGTGAACAGCGGACATCCAGGCACCATGTACTGGTGTAATTGCCTGCATTTAACTAAGAATGACATTCCTGCTACCTTTGCTCATTTATATTTGTACTTAGAAAACCTGTAAATAAGTGATTTTGCTGACATCGGCTACGCAGTTTTTCATTTCTTTATTTGTCAATATCGTAGGGTTACCATATGTCCTCTTTGAAAGGGGATTTGTCCTTTTTTAAAGTGTCCTAGCAGGACGCCCAAATGTCATTGTCCACGTTTTGAAAATTTTGCGTAGATGTATGTTAAATTTAACTGCGATAAAGCAAGCTCAAGTACCGGTTAGGTGGGTCTTACAGGAGTTGTGCCAGAAAAACGGCCTTTTGTTTTAGTCATCTAAATGAATATTCATAGAAAGTGTGTAATTCGGAAGTCGAGTCGGAAAGATGACCTTCTTACAGTCAACAAACTACAAACTCGCAAAATGTCTACCAATTTTACCGGATGTTACTGCTGTATTGTAAGTCCGGAAATTTTTATTAAGTGTCCTCTTTTCAGATTCCCAAAATATGGTAACCCTACAGTATCGTAAATTGGCTCACGGTAAAGTGTTTAAAGATTTTACTTGTGATGGTGCTAACACCGGCTACGCAGTTTCTTCATTTTTTATGTATCAATATCTTGCCATTAGCTTGCTGCCAAGTGTTTCTTCAAGTGTCCCTGCTTCTCCATTACTAATGTCCTGTCTATCTAGACACATCTAGGTAAAATCCAACAATAATTGCTAGTCAAATTTGTCGTAGCTCTGCTGTCTAAGGGGGTAAAGCGTTGTTGCAAAAGTAGAACTGCAATATCCAAGGCATGTTAAATTTACTTGGTACTTAAAACTAGTAGTTGAAAATGAAGGCATTGAAAGTACTTGAGCTGGTAGTCTGAAAACTTCGATTCGGACCAGGTGTCGCATTCTTTTAGCACTTTTAGCCACTTTTGAAATTGTTGCTTTAGTGTTAGTGACTAATATGATGCTACGTCGACTTTTCGAGAATATATAAATTCAGTTGCTGACATTATTGTTGTTATACTGATTAAATTGTGATAAGTCATTGTGAGAACGACAACCGTATTTCACAAAACTAATTTAAACATACAAAATCCGAAATGAAAAAGTCTGTATAGTTTTTCCTAATAGCACGTGAAGTAGAAGTGGTATAACATCACCTCTAGAGTAAGTAGTGCCAAGTAGCCAAACCCGAGTACTAAAATCAACGGTACTTAGTTTAACACCTCTGGTTAATATGAAAGTGTGTCTGATATTTGAATTATTGACGTCGTAGTATATTGCTATGTTGGTTATACCTTGATATGTTAGTCCTGTGATTTTTGTTTGATTGCATGTATTCTGTAATATTAATTATACCTCCGAGCTCAGTACCTCAATTATACAAAATTGCAATATTGGTGTTGGAATATTTTGCACAATGCTTGCCTTCCACTCTTTGCGCCATTTATGACTGTGTGTAGAACTGGGCCTAACGACTTGTTATCTTTTATTGGCAATAAACTCATTGTTCCTGAAGTATTGTGACTCGGTATTATTGCATTAAGAGCTCTAATTTGAAAGGCAGCATTTAGCAACGTGGTCAGGACCAACGTGGTTAAGGTGTCGTTTCAATTACGTCATCAGAAACGTCAGCTCATCGCTACCTTTTGTTCACAGAATGTCGCAATGGTAACGTGAGCGCCAAACGTTCAACGTTCCATAGTTAACGTAATCGTAACGTGACAGGCGCGTGATCTTGTTTGCGGGGTAGCAGGATTTTTTTCGGATCCTAATTTTGTTACTCAGCTGTCGGACTCCGAAATCCTATTTGACTGTTGGATCAGGACGGATACAGATTCCCCAAATCCGCCCATCTCTGAAATCATCTCATCAAATCATCTCATTTGGCTGCAATTCTCAAGATTCCTGGACAGTAACGGCATGCTGAAAGATTGGTGGAAATTCGATTACGGCATTGGCTATCTGAACCGATTGAAGAAGCAGTTTTGCATCAATATGAGAAGTTTGAAGACTTGACTGGCTGCTTCACTTCATAATAACTGTTTCACTGGCGGATCTGATGTAAGCGCGCGTGGAAGGGATGGAGCTTGTGTCTCTCCCGGTGCGGTAATTCTCCCCATGATGTGGCACGGCGTTGTTATGGTTTTAGTTTGGGGAATTTGTTCATTGATGTTAGTTTAGGGCTAGTGTTCTGCTAATGTAGTGCGGTCATGCCCGTGTTTGCGGTTTTGTTGATGATTTTTAACTTTTTTATGGTATTTTGTGAGACTGCTGCTATAGGCACTTCTCAAGTTCGATCGGAATAGTGTAGCAGCTGTGTTCTATACTGCTCCTTACGTCAGTTGTAGTATCATCGCATCGTGCTTTCACTTCCGCTTTTGCTGCTGACCGCTTCGGCGGACGGACGTGTAATAAAGTCTCTTCAGCATTGTTGAATCGTGCGTGATCATGATAAACTACAGATGGAGGTCTTTTACAATTATGCATTCGCATTCAGATTCATTATCAGGTGATGCATTATATGATCTCGCGCGAAAATACATCTTCCACCTCCCAAAACCCTCCTTATAAAGTGATGTATCGTATATCACTTTATAGGAGGGTTTTTGGAGGTGGATGATCTATTGTCGGAGGTGGGAAGACGTACTTCACCTTCTTCAGAGGTGTATACCATGTTCCTACCTCTTGTGAAAGGAGGAATTATCGTTTCCACCTCAATTTTAGCCAAAAACCCACCTTTATTTTTTACAGTGTACGTAATGTAACTACTGCAATTCTTCATAGGGCCAGATTTCGTTAAAATACTAGTTTTTTCATGTAAAAATGTGTCAGTTTTTTAGCCAAAAACGTTCTTTCAGGCCAATCTACTGTGTAAGGACAGACAGTTCCAACCGGAAATGAAGATAAGTAGTACAATTTTAACATTATGTGCGAAAACACCTAATTTGCATACGTGAGGTCAAAATTTGGTCAAATTTCAGTTTTTTTAGGTAAAAAAAAGTCAAAATTTCGATTTTTTAGGTCAAAATCATCCGTTTTTTAGGTCAAAAAAAATCGCCCTAGTGATCAGGCATTTTCGGCGTCAGCCATTGCCGCGCCACGACGCACCAATGCACGATGAAATTTGGGCTAACACAAGACTGCGAAAAGTGTGCCAAAAATTTGGCAGCGACAAAACCTTGGCCGAAAATAACTGCCCTTTGTAGACCAAAAACCTCGATGTAAATATGTCAAATGTGTCCATATGTCCATAGGCACCTAAATGACTGGAGCCGAATTTCCCTGTACTGTACCCACATCAAAAACGCCATCCCACAGAGAAAAGTTATTTTCCAGTGAAGAAATAGCAATTTGGAATCGTGTGCTTCTTTTAGCTTAGTACGCATGGGCGATTTCAATACCTATTCGCTTTATAACAGACAGTAGGTCATGAATTAATGACATGCATGTAATTATTGCAACAGTCCAGCCCGAATATGTTTCATTTGATTACATGCCATAAATTTTCCAACACGACACCTCACTCAGCTCTACCGGAGAATCTGATTCTGATAGGATAAAATGTAGCAATGTCTACGCAATCACCAATATTATTGACGGATTCGGTCATGAATTATAGAAAATTTCCACGCTTCTAGCGATTAGGCTACGTAAACTCTCTGCCGGCACTTAGTAGAACGGATGTGCTCTCAAGCAGTGGTGAAAGCATCCATCTAGCTGTGGGGCCCAAGACTAACGTTTTTCGGGGGGTTGACTGACGAAGTGCCTTTTCGGCACTGGTTTTGTGTATGGCCATTGGCCAGGTATAGCTGTTCCAGGTGTTTTCATGCGGCGCATTGTATCCGTAGTAGCCAGAGTAGCCTACGTCTGGTGGTAGTGAACAATCAGCATTCAGGAAGGTAGCACGACAAGGTGCTTGGTTCGACTCCCAAACACTCCTTCTCTCGATATTGTCGAAGAGAATAATATTATTTGACTTGACATGGTCGGTTAAATCCACGGCATACGGGGCGAAAGACTGTCAACGACTCTCTGTGGTAGCACGTTTATCTGGACAAGGCAATTTTACCTCGACTCAGCAGACTCACTACCGAAAAATCTCATGGATATACACCATCATGAACATAATTAATTACGATCGAAACCCTAAAATGTCACTCTCTAGCACAGTGGTCGGGAACCTATGGCTCGCGAGCCATATATGGCTCTTTTGGGTATAAGATATGGCTCTTTGCCAAATATTTATTTTTGTGCTGAATTGTTCAATATTGCAGCGACTTTTTGGTAAATTTTCATCACGGCCAGAATAATTATTCTCGTGGCAGTATAAACATGTCCTTGAGAGGTAAAGAAAATGCCATCTTCAAGTTTAGGGGCTCGAGCCCCTCATTTCAAAATTATCTAATTTAAGTTACTGTCACGCCGTCGGCCAATATCACTTGCGAATTATGTGTACCCGACTCGAAATCTTGCATTGTGCGATACGTTGATTAATCAAAGAACATGGCGGCGCCCATTTCAAAACGCAGTTTTCAAATGCACCTTGTCTTTTTGATCCACGGCGCGAAATGAACTGGTGTGGATGTGACATTCACAATTACAAACTCGAATTACAAACAACGCCATAGCCATCCACGTTCTTGATTGGTAAGTATAGCTCTGTGTAGTACAGGCGGTAAAATATATGCCTGTAGCGCGACGTTACGTTATACCGCCGAAGACTTTGAGAAGTCGATAAGTATTTAGATTTTTGGAATCAGTGTGACAGTCACATTCGATTAAAATCAGTTATAATAAATTCTAAGCTACTTACGATGAATTGCGTTATCAATGGTGAGGCTTGCATAGCCTGTCTGTGCCTTACCTCTCGTTTCAAACTTTATTTTCGAACAATAAATACCAGTTTTTACAGAGAAAATATGACGCACACGAGCAATCCCATGTAGTCAGATCGAATTAGTGCTACCATGACGTCACGAATTTTCAATTGTGACGTAACAGTTGATTGGCATATATGGCTCTTTGGCAGTTAAGATGTAAGAAATAGGGCCAATTTTATCTTCGGACAAAAAAGGTTCCCGACCACTGTTCTAGCACCATATACCAAGCCCCGAACTACTGCCATCTCCGGCTAAGCAAAATGGACGATTCTCACCGCTTTACCGTTTCCTTGTGGACGGTTGGCCAGAGTGACTTTGGCCTCCATAAGGCTAGCATTGTCAGCAAAGGCAATCTCATTATTTTGCCCTTCTGGCGACGCTTTACTGCGAGCGTACGAGTTCTTAGTTATTGCTACAGCCCTCATGTCTGATTTCATGTCATTGCTAGCAAAATCAGGTCCCTATTTGTTCACTAGTTGTTTGAGAATCCTTATCTGTTGAATTGCATTTTGCCAAAATGCACTGATGCCAATGTTTATCTCCAATGTCACAAATGATGGTAGGAACATTTTAGTCAGTAAGTGAACCGAGAGTATGGAACTAGTATATTCTAAGTTGATGATGGGTTTACCCACGTTCAGTTTTGCTGACGTAGACAGGATTGCCAGTGAATCGAGGGTCAGTGGAAATAACAAAGATAAAGGATATAAATTATTCGCTGAGCTTATATAACAGATTTTAGAGGTATGTAGAAATTTACACCATCATAGGTCGTTGGTAGATATTATCATGCAGTTCAGTCGTTGGCTCTCACCTGCCTTTCCGTATTTTTTATTTGAGAACTAGTAGTAATGACTTCGCAAGTAGCATCAGTAATGAGTTTGATCATCTCGGTATCTGCACAGTGTTGAGCGATGTACAGCACTTTGCAGACAGTGTGATGTTATATAATGTTGAATCAAAATTTTTAGGCAGTTGTATTTTCAGCATGTCACGACACTGCAATTTTCTACGTGCAGGCGAAGAGCTATCATACCATGTCGAGAAACAGCCCTCTTGACAATTTGAAATTGACAATCAATAGACTATTTTATCAAAGAGAATGGCAATTACTTTTATCAGGTCATGGGCCAACTAGCTTTAACAGGACTGTCATGGTGTGATTTCGTGGTCTACACACCTTCTAAAAAGGTCTACATAAACCGAATTTATGCTGATGAGATTGTGTTCAAAGAAATATTCTCCAAACTTGAAATATTTTATTTCAAATTTATTTTGCCTCTCGCTGCCGTCAATGCGTGATATTGGTAAAGCAATAACTTGTAGAGCTAAGTATAAGCAGTGAAATTGTTCACAAATAATAACGAATTATACGAAGCTTCAAATACGAGTGCAAAATACTGCCGCATATTCTTATTTTCCATGTGCAGATGTGCCATATTAACCAACCACAACGCCGTGGACCATGAAACGATGGACATTATTTCAAGATCTGATGACGAACTGCCTAAAACTGTCAGTGGCACCCAACCCATTTGCTGGATATGAAAGGGTCATGGCGACCCGGAGATCTTTCATTTTAACCGGGTTTATACTTCGGTCTCCATGGTGTTCTCATGCACCAAACCCCCCACTTCCAGTTGTGCCCCGGATAGCTCTGCATAACTGGCTACGTCATTGTCTACGTGCCTAATTCGTCAATATAAATAACGCACAGAACTGTCAAAAGTTGATCATTTATTGAACAGATGGGAAATGAAAGGATTGCATGCTATGATAGAATAGCAGTCAACCATGCCTCAAGACTTGTGTGTATCCTCCCTTCCGTGTGCTAGAGCAGTGGTTCTCAACCGCCGGTCCGCGGACCGGTGCCGGTCCGCGACGACGTTACTGCCGGTCCGCGAGGTGAATTACAATTTAATATACCCTAATTTCGAAATGCAATATGTTGAAGGATTGCCATTGATAAAATAAATATAACATTAAATTTTATACAGATTCAGAACTTCGTGAGGTAACATTAGGCCTAGAAACATGTTCGATTTGACTTGAAGTTACAGCCGTGTCATTTGACGACATGCGAGCGACAAGTACAAACTGACTCACTAAACAGCATGGTTTACGCGATCATTCGTTTTCGATTAATTCATTTTGCGCGGGACCGTATCTGCCACATCCCAAACCCCGCAATTGGAACGGGGCCGAGCCCAAAATTATTTCGTGAATGAACATAAATTATTGAGTGTATTTTATTTTATTTTATTCAACCTTTTTCACATTTTTCCGAGCCTTGCGCGATTGTGCATCACTATAAATGTCTTGCTTATTAGGTGCCATTCCATCAAGTAATACGCGTGATTTATAGAAATAGGCATTTCAGCGTCAGTCATTACTGCGCCACAACGCACCAACACATAATTAAGTTTAGGCTAACACGGGGCTCCGAAAAGTGTGTCAAAACATTCGTCAGCGAGAAAACCTTGGCCGAAAACGACAGCACTTTGGTGACCGAAATCTTCGATACCTATATGTCTAATTGTTCATGAGCGCCTAATAGCTGCCGCCGAATCTCGCTGTTCTGACAATCTGTACCCCACAGGACAAATTATTTACGAGTGAAGAAATAGCAATTTGGAATTGTATGCGTCTTTTAGTTTAATACGCTGGGGCGATTTCAATATTCGTTCACTATATGAGAGACAGTTGGTCACGAAATATTGACATGTAACCGAGTAAATTATTCCAACAGGCCCACCTGAATATGTTTAACTATTATTTACGTTTAAATTTTCAAGACGACACCTCACTCAGCTCCACCGGAAAATCTGATAATTATGATAGGATAAAAAATTTATAGCAATAAATATGCAGTCACAAAATATCGAAAATTTTCGAGCTTGGCGCGTTTAGGTTACATTAACTCTCTGGATACACTGAGCAGAATGAATGTGCTCACTTCTCACAAGTCCTGGTGTCCACAAGTCCATCAAACTGTGGGGTATTGGCGGAGAAATCCCCAGAAGTTTGGTTTATCACCATGTGGATGACCCAAGACCAGTGTTTCTTTAGGGGTGGGCTGAAGAAGTGCTTTTCTGGCCCTGATTTTGTGGATGGCTGTTGTCGGGTGTTTTCGTGCGACGGGCTCTATTTGTAGTAGCGAGCAGTGTTAGGATGACTCGAGTCATGACGTGACTCGAGTCACCTTTTTCGTATGACTTGACTTGACTCGAGTCACTTTGCGAAAATGACTTGACTTGACTTGACTCGACGCTTCAGAAATGCCGATTGACTCGTGACTCGAAGCCAAATTTACGAGTCAATTTCAAGTCATAAGTAATCGATGTCGACTAAATCGCTGTATCCTGTATAAGTTCGTATTGCTAACCAATCACTCAATGATTTTTTCAATGATTTGATTTTACCAAGCCTCCATTGTTATATCACAACTAAATTGATCGCAAACGCAGTGACGATAGCTAACAGCTTACGTTGTCGTAAACTTTGCTCACCTTAGCCTCACCTTTATAACCTACTTGTGTGATTTAAATCGAACGAATATTGTTATAATTGTATATCATGGACATGTAGGTGGGAAGGGTATTGCACCATATCACTTTTTTAACTTTCTTTAGGCTTCGTGTGTTATCCTGCATTTTGACTGATAATTATTATAGACTGAGGCTATACCGCTTGAGTAGTTAATCAGTTCTACGTATGCGTGAGCGATACAGCGCCCTTTTGCGCGTATAATCAATTCTTTATTCGTTCCTCGATCACGAATAGATGGAAACTTCATCTGTATTTGAAACAGTTAGCAAAATGCAATGACTTTGAATCATGTCTCGGACTTTAAGAATTCAACTTGACTTGATTACTGACTTGACTCGAGTCACCACCAAAAGTCGAGTGACTTGACTTGACTCGAGTCACTTTTGAAAATCAAGTGACTTGACTTGACTTGACTCGAGTCAAAATGGGCAATGACTCGAGATGACTTGTGACTCGAAGGTAGTGACTTGATCCCAACACTGGTAGCGAGTAGCCAGAGCAGCTAGCCTACGTCTGTGTGTGGCAGTGGGCAATAAGCAAGGTAGCATGACAAGATACTTGGTTCGTCTCCGGAACACTTCTTCTCTCGATATTGTCGAATAGATTAATATTATTCTAGTTAGCGTGGTCGATTAAATCCACGGCCTTCGGCGAGAAAGACTGTAAACGACTCTCGGCGGTAGCACGTTTATCTGGGCAAGGCAATTTTACCTCGTGAACATAATTATTTACGGTCAAAACCCTCCAAATTTCACTCTCTAGCACTATATACTTGCAATAAAATGATTGTATACTTTACATTGGGCTGATTTCAATTTTTGAAAGTCCACCGGTCCGCCCAATATTTTTCGAAATTTTACCGGTCCGCGAGGTCAAAAAGGTTGAGAACCACTGTGCTAGAGGATTTGTGAATATACGCATCGTCATTGAACCTTGTAATAACGTTTCGTTCAGACCTTGCGATCGCTAGCTGCGAAGAGAGAGACGATTGGCAGTGCAGACAGAGCAGCGCAGATAGAACGTCAATCAGAAAACTATAATAGCATATTAGGAACAACAAAGGACCTAGTTCCAGATTCCTTAGAAACTACATGAAAGTAATGGCGAAAAGTTACATGGTAGGAATATTCAAAACAACGGGCCCCTGAAGTTAGTGAGAAGACATGCCACACACCAACTGATTAGCAATACCCATTTTACCTTGTTTCTTCTTTAACAGGAAACCTGTGAAAAGATAAATTCATCGTCATTCTTGAGTCATTGTTGCATTTTCGAACGCAACAGTGCAAATGGGATCTTCCTTTCACAGTCCGCGGTCCCTTATCTGCATTCATATCCGATTTCCTATAAGCTATATAAAATAGGCTATAGATTTTTTTAACGGTACTTTGCAAATCAACCTGTACAGATAAAACATAAAGATTATTAGTCGAATAAATTCATCACTTTATATGCGTTATGACCAATTATTTCACAGATAGGGTTATGCTATGGCCTCAAAGTCTATCTGGTATTACTTGTTGGTCCTGTGGATATACAGCTGTCGAGTCGAGTCGAGTCATCAGAAAATCATGACTAGAGTCATTGCCGCATTGGCTGTGATACAGCTAATACCTGAGTGATACACCTGATACTTGGGTGATACAACTGAAACAGCTGTGATACAGCTGCATATCCACAGGGCCTTACTTGTTCCCCGACTTTTGTGAGTGAAAAGTTGTCACACACCGGTACAAGAAAGCTTTGTAAAACGACTGTAAACCAGCTCGGTTTTTCGCTCAAAAACATTGCATAGTATTGATGAGTATTTTATCAATACTTAATTTGCACCAAAACGCGGAACCACCATAAAGCGAAAACGCACGGCGTTAAATAACGTAACCTACTCCAAAACAGCCACCTTCGCCTATGAAGCTCGATTCAGCTCTGGCCAACCATAGGCCAAGATGGCGGCGCCCGAAAGCAAAAATGAAAATCGTCCATTGTGTGGTCACCATCTTACAGATGCATTATGGGTAGTAGGCTGGACGATTTAGTACAGGCGCTTATGGAAAAACGTCCAGTGTTAAAATATATTTGATTCGTAATGGGTTTGTAGTATTTTATACGAATGGAGCTTTGAATGAATAATCATCGTAACATTCAGGATTTGTTTCAGCCCAATATCTCGTGTTTATATCTGTGTTATCTGTGTATTTCGACATGACGAAGACATCTCGTTTTGATGGTAGTGATTGTTGCGTCTATGAGTGCAGTAAAAGGCAGAAAAAGATATCCACGGAGTCATATATATGAGAAGTTATAGCGATGGTAGTAGCGATGAAGAGTCTTTGGTAAAGCGTCGGCATCCAAGAACATTTCACCGGTGAGTGAATGGCAGAATAAGCAGGGCAGCAAGACTATATTTGAAGAATCTGTTTCTATTTTTAATATCTCCTGACCATCACAGTCAATCAATGTCCAGATAAGCCACAGCAATAATGAATAGGCCCATGTTAAAGTGTCATTATACCAGAACATTTTGTCACAAGTATATGGATGTTGGTATGATCAGAGCAGACTATATCATCAGTCCCAGCAACATGTCAGTTCATCAGTATACCTGTAATAGCATGACCAGGTCACTGTTTGTATTCTGTATGGGCAGTTCAGCCAATAACTAGCTTAGTACTCAATCCTTGCTTAAAATTGTCGTGAAGGTTGGAGGTAGGACTAGAAGGAAAGGTATAATTAACGGCCACACGGTTTTGCCCAGCATAGTTGATTTCTGGTGCCAGATGCCCACACTACAGTTCAAATTGCTAACTCCGTGGTCGAGTTCATTATAGCTTCGTGCGTGCGAGACGTTCGATTTGTCTCGTAAGATGTTTTTAGGATCACCTTTGGCTTTAGATTTAAAAGGTTACCTAATAGTCTATCCTTCTGGGGTAGAAAGTAACAGATATTTTAAATCGAACAAGATAATTTCACATATGTTCCTGCTACTTTAATCGTCGTTCATAACAAAGAATGGTCAATTTGGTGTGCTTTGTATCATAGAATTACTTGTGAACTGATACAATGTTCTGTACAACGGGGCTTTCCTACCAATGATTCCCTGAAAGAAAGATGGATAGAATGTATTAGAAGAAAAGACTGGGTGCCAGCAAGATACTCGGTCATTTGCCCTGATCATTTTTCAGAAAGTGATATTAAACGTGTTGACGGGAGAATTGGTTTAAGGACGGCGGTGCCGACAAGATTTCTGAATTTTTCAAAATATATGAGGACAAAGGTACGGTAAACACTAGACAGTGACTATATATTTATAAAGTTTGAGTTCTAATTACTATACCTTTATTTTAGCCCTAGTTAACGTAAAATTCGCAAATTTCAGGCTTCGAACACCCGACGAGTGAGACCTTCTGCAGTTCCAGATAAGAAACGGCATTATGAAGCACAATCCGCTGAACCTGAAGTAGTTCTTCAAGACCACAGCTACTGTGCGCATACGTCTCCTCGAAAAGTCGTTCAACAGCAACGCCGTAGGATGGCAGATATTGAAAAGAGGTTGCATGCAGCCAGAATGAGAACATACCGTCTGCAAAAAAAGTGAAGACTCTGGATGAGGTCATTGCATCTCTTAAGAAGAACAATTTGATAAGCGATTCGTGTGTAGAGGTAATGTCACAAAAATTCAGTAGTCTACCAAGTGAGCTCTTGCAACGTATGAAGCTACAAGCTGGTGAAAGAGGAGTCAAATATTCTCAGGAACTGCAATCATTTGCAATGACGCCTCAGTATTATTCCGCTAAGGCATACGATTTTGTGCGTCAGAATTTTCAACTTGCTCTTCCCCATCCAAGTGTGATAAGACACTGGTATGGAAAACTTCCCGCTGAGCCTGGCTTTACTGGTATTGCCTTTTCTGCTATCAGAGGAAAAGTAGAGGCATCAGCAAATCCTGTAATATGCTCCATAATGATGGATGAAATGTCGATCCGCAAACAGGTTTTTTGGGATGGAAAACGATACCGAGGATATGTAGACATGAGTACTGACTGTGAGGATGATGATTCTTTGCCTCTTGCTAAAGATGCATTAGTACACACATAGTAACTATCGCTATATTCCATACTTGCTCGTGGCTGTTCTCTTTTCTTTTTCATTCAAAGGTTCTGGAATCGACCATCGTTAAGCTGTAAAGCCAATCCTGCGTCGCCAGAAAGAATGTTTACATACCCAACTCGTACTTCAAACCCACGGAAGACACCGGCTAACCCACTGAATGAGGTGAGGCCACTTTCTTCGTATGCCGTAGAATTTTCGTTATTGTAATTCTGTACTAACCGTTTTTGGTATCTTTACAGATAATAAGCTTCAGTAAATAATTATGGATAAGATATCCTTCATTTTTGAAGAGGTTGAAAAAGATCAAATTGATTTGGCTGTGGAAGAACCAGCACCGGAAGATGCAACGGTCAAAAGGTATCCCAATGAATATGACGCCAATGTCATTATCATTTTACAAACAATTATCTATATTGTTCAGGACTCCGATCGTCTATGACCTCCCTCCCCTACCGAAAGAAAACAAAGAAGGGAGGGAGGTCGACGCAACTCCAAGGTATGTCGATCAATGTGTTGAGTCAAAAATTTCTCGAATTTTAATTCATACATCGTGAACAGTGTGAACTCGCCAAACCCCCATCTACGACACACACGTCGTCGGCACCGCCGTAGCCGTAGGACGGGAGTAAATGTGTTAATTCAATTACACTGGAACTGAAATATGAAACGGTATGTTTATAATACCTCGTTCGCAGATACTAAGCCCTAACTTATCCCACTTTTTATTTTCAGATCACCCTCAATTACGTCGAGGGCGACGTGAAGTCAATTACCAATAATTAATTAATTCTGTCTTTATTTTTTCATGTCATTTTAATATCATTCAATCATTCAAAACCTTGCGTTTCTTATAACTAAAGCTGTTGTTTCTGTAAAGGAAAGTTCAGTATTTTGGTACGAGGCAGCACAACCCGTTATTTCGTGTGATCACAGAAATGGTTGATCTAAAGCCAGGTTGGAGTGCTTCATCTAGTAGGGTAGGCAAGTATCGTAGGCAGAAAAACTGCGTGTGAAATGTTCACGTGTCCAGTCAGTTTTGAATCTAATCTTATTTCTGGTTTCATGAAAGTGCAAAACGAGCCAAGCTTCATGTACACACATATATGGGTAGCTATAGGTGTAATTATGATCAAATACACGTACGTCATCTAGATTGTATCTTGTGCCGTATTGATCCGATAAAATAAATATTTATTATGAACTCCCACAGTGCACAGATTGCTGTAACCAACATAGCCTCAATTTCAGTGTGAATTAGGCAATTCTAGCTACATCTGAATATATTCAGGGTAGGACCCATGCATCTATTCCCAGCAAACACAAAACCGTAAAAGGATCATCCGGGATCATCTCGATTAGGTTCTGATTTTCTAAGTGTCGAGGGAATGTCTAAAATACGTAGTAGGATGGTATTGTGGTTATATTCAATCAGAATAAATTCATACTCGGTGTTGTTCCATCTCATGCATTAGGCTTCGTTATATCCGGTAGTTAACCTAATAATGCAAATTTTCTATCTCTCGCTGGTATGACTAAAATACGTAGAAAGGATGACTTTGTCGGTACATTCAATCACGATGAATTCCTATCCGGTTTTGTTCGATCTCATGCGGTAGCTTCGTTCTATCCATTAGAAAACAATGTTCTCCCTTCGTTTTATTGCGTGAGGATGTCACCGGTGTTGTATATTCGTGTTGTTGCTCTAAGGTCGATCAGTTTTGTTTTCTTCTGATATATATGATCTTCATTATATATATATTCGCTCTTTCGGTAATCTCGCATGTTCAACGAGTATGGCTAATAGTTTTATTCAGAGAATAACTAAATAAGTGAGATGTTGTACGTTTAGGAATATGATTATCGATGCGTGACTTCTAGAATATTTCGGCGATTCAAATTTTACGTCATCGCGCCGGACAAAGATTTGACGCGCAACAGGTCGCAGCCAGGCATAGTTCGCTCTTTCTGTATGGTAAATGCCGTAAATATATAGGAATTGTGACTGACTGAGGTAGCGGGTTAAAGGTATATACGCAGTAGCATATAGCTTATGGGGTATTTCGAATTGCCTGTAGTATATGACGCCTAGAGCTGTTTGACTTTCTGCAAACAGGTGTAGAGAGAGAGAGAGAATTTTTTTTATTCATCATCGCAAAATAACAAAACAGACAACAAAGTAGCATAAACTGGACACATACAAAAAAATGGTTACAGTGTCAATTTCAAAGTAAATGAGATGTGTACGAATACGATTTACAGTTCATAGGATTGGCCATTATGTTTTACGGTTGCAAGATGAAGCTGCAGCGAAGTGATCTGTTGATCATCGAGTCTGCTGCAGCTGATCGAAGTAGATTGGCTATAAATTGCATACATCGTACTGCAACAGTGAATTGTAAGATTGACAGAATAAATGTAAGAGCACATGTTAGGAAAAACGGAGGAAAAGAATATAAAGTGTACTGGTCTGAAGCAAACAAGATATGTTGACCGGTACTAGTTACCACTGAAAATACATTTTAGCTTTTGTATGACTCATTAAGGAAGGCACGATACATGGTTTTAAATACATATAAAGAATTGCTCCTAATATGCGAGGAATGGAGTTCCATATTAGAGGACCTTGATAGGCAATGGTAGTAGTTAGTATGATCGGTCGTGACGGGCTATGGGCTCTTATGGGTGCGGTCGCACATCGTATGGAAAACTCGTGGTGGCACATCGTACTTTTTGACCCCCCTCTCGGTCGCACATCGTAATGCGTTCTTATGGGTGCGCTCGCACATCGTACTTTCAGGTATAGGCATCTGTCGCATATCGTATTGAAAACTCGTGTTGGCACATCGTACTTTTAGGTATAGGCATCTGTCGCACGTCGTACTTTCGCATGTCGTATTTCGCGTATAGGCAGTGGTGGTGATTCGCCATGTGTTCTTATGGGTGCGTCGGCATATCGTACTTTCGGGTATAGGCGGCGGCGGCACGGTGTTGAATATGTATCGGGTATGGTAAATAGTCACGTGATTGCTCCTTAGTTAATGTGTATATCCCAAATTATTATATATGACCGGTCCGAGTTGATCCTAGCGTTTACGGTGAGTGCGACTTCGATATATCGTTATTCTTATGGGCGCGGCGATGATTCGTACTTTCGTTGATAGAATGCTAGCGGCATGTCATACTTTCAACAAAAAGGGTGTGAAATAGTTTGCTAAATCTAGGAATCAGTCGCTTGGTAATTAGTTTACCACGGAGCCGGCGTAGACGGCGATTCCAATACCAACAATAGCCGCGTTCACATATTAACACTCCAAATAGGTGTGAAATAGTTTGCAAACCCGGCGATCGCTGACAAGATAATGTCTCAGACATACGCGACTTGATGTTACAGGCATATCGATCGCTCACGCGGTGAAATTCTCGTAAGCAGTTTGTCACAGAACTTGATTTCACTCGTAAAGATTTAATAAGTAACGAATAACAGACCGCCAGTGTCGGTAACTTGAATAGCGACAAATTGTCACTTATTTCTACTCTAACCCTAATCCTTTGTGAAGTGTACGCTTATTCAAAAAAGTGCGACATAATTCTAAAATCCTACGATCGCTCACAAGATAACACCTATAAGACATAACCATCTCTCGTGACTTGTGGTTACATACATCGCAATCGCTACAATGTAATATGTTGGTAGTTTGGTGCAGAACTGGATTTCACGAGTCTGATACAATAAGAATATTACCTATTAAGTAATAAGCACCGAATAACAGAACCGTCGCAGACGGTGACTTGAATGTCCAAGATTTGATACTTTTCGCGATCGCTATATGTTTCACGTTGACTTTGGTTGCGTGATGCGAATCATGAGAATATTCAATCAATGTGTCAATTTGTCAACTTGAAATGAAACTCACTACACAAACCAAGTTGATTCATATTTGAATGTGTTGATCCGGTACAACTCTAATCCTTTGAGAAATCCATTTACCGCGATCAGTTGATTCGAACGTAACTTGAATATTGCTGACTCCAACTTCAGTCGCATCGAATTATTCACACATTCCACGCTGCTGTTTTCACACCTATAGAATCAATACCAACTAACTAAACAAGAATCAAGAGTCACAAGTATGTGCATTATACAGTTATTATCTTTATAAACATGAATTTAAACTCTTAACAAAAACACACAACTAATCATTCGCCAGCTCTAACATTATCAAAAAAATTCCAGTATTGTTGATTGAAAATCCTTGAACCTGTATTATTAAGAGTATTATAGCACGACGTCGGAATCCACTCGCGAGGTGTACTAAAGGTAAATTCAGATAATCCAGAATGAAATATTTTGACTTTGACATAGTGTGAATTGAAATAGGATTGACAAACATGAGTAACAACTTTCAACCCGGTCATATTTAGAGATTATACGCACATTGATTCGAAACAAGTAATGAAACATTACAACTCTATTCGCGACCTGTCTTTACGTTTGTCAAAGAGAGTTTCAGAAATATTATCACTATGACATCTCAACATTTTAACATCTTGCCATCAACAAAAGAGTAAAATACAAAAACCTTGTCAAGTCAATCCGTTTGTAACTCACCGAACCAAAGCAAAAAGTGTCCATACGAAAAGTAGACAAGACTACGCAAGTAATCACTACAACCCACAAACATAGCAAGTTCGGTTTTAGGCATATGCCACCAACTCGTCTTTTTTGTTCAACTGTAAAAGTCGTTACTATGCCGCAAGACCAAGAAATTACTATGCGGTATATTTTGTAAGACAAAAGTAATTACTTCTCGGTGTCGGCGACTTGAGATTAACATAATATATTTGAGTATACGACATTTGAAAGTATGGCCATCGTAGTTTCTTACAATCGAACGCAGGTGTTATATCGAAAATTATCGTGATGTAAACATAAGGATTGTCACATCGATTTAACATATGAGATTTTGTAATGGTCTATCATGACTTGATTATTAAATTATTCGCGTTAATTAGACCCGGCGTTGTTGTTGTAAAGGTTATTATGACAGCAACAAACTTTTCAGTACCGTTGTTATTAACATATTGAGTTGTAAAACTATGCGTGTCTGAAATGTTCTTGAATGGAAAATTATTCCACCTTGGTACATATCACCCTGCGTATCGCGGATATCAGAAAATATTTTACAAATGTAATTGTCTCCACTAACCGAGACTAAAGATGAAACAACAATTTCCTTTGTTAAACAATAACCGGTACAATACTTTATCATCGTAAACAGCAGTGAGAATTGAAACACTTTCGCACATTATCCGGTGTCAAGATATCGCACTAGGTGAATTGACATACCGCCGCTTGATTAATACCTAATCCATTCGCGCCATTTCACATACTTTGATCATTACAAAAGTAAATTGGAATATGTTTGCTAGATGCATTCAATTCAGTTAGAAATGGCTGGTACACAACAATCGTAATATCAAGGAAGTACTTGCTACGCTGTAATTCACTTAACGTGTTTTGTATTGTTGTTCATTTGTAGTATTGATTGTTTTTGAACCCCCAAATAATAATTCCCGACATGAAACCAAACCGCCGAAAGTCGTTACCATCACAACGAAACAATCTGTACAATGTTTGCCAAATGTATCCTATAGTTAGGTGTACTAGAATTATTCGTCTAACACATACACCGACAATGCAACCGAAAATTTTTCCGTTATCATTCGCTAAAGTAAATGTCGTCACAATACTCATCAAGCTGTCATCTGTAAATCAAGATTACATCCAACTTGTAACTGTATCGTTTAACTACTGGGTTGCATCAGTTTGCTATTTTTGTCATTTAGTGACTGCTGAACATACCAAACGATACACATTCACTTACGAAATACTGTGTTGATCGTAATTTCAATCATCGTGATAATCGAAGTACATTTGTTTCGAGTTCATAACAACCGACTACTTCTCTATGACATGACGAATTTTTGAAAAGTTATGCTTAGAAGATTGGTTGCATATCGCGAAAAATAATATACCACTCATATTGATACTGTTACTCCATTGATCGATATTTTCAAACGAGTAAAATTTATTACTTGAGTTTCTCCGCTTAATGTAAATGAAAACTCAGCCGTCTTTTAACATCACAAAGACATTGATAAAAAGTAGGCAATCAAACACAACACTTTGTACGACACTAATTATTGTTCCACACATCTCATTTCATACTAAGTGTATACGAAAGATATTCACGACACATGAAAATATTCCCATGCTACAAACCTGTACAATGATTGGTGGTGCTTTCAAACTGTTTCGATATCACAAGAACTTTATTGTCTGAACGGGTGTTCATGTATCTTAATAATCAACACAGAACTAGTACTAACAGAAACATCAGAGTTGTTTACACAAAAGTTTGTATGTGTACAGTATGCGAATACCATGTGTAAGTCCAGCACAATTGCGGTATCCATCCGAGTTTAGTTAACACAAATTTATTACAACGGAACCACGTAAACTTTCGTGAAAGAAAAGCATACTCACTTCCAGAGGGTTATGTCAATACCATAGCAGTAAATCAGCTACTCCAACAAGAAAGTACATATGTTTTCTAGTCACGGTCCTTCCATCTTTCACATTGATCAATCTACTTTGCTAACGAAAAGTGCTGAGTCATCACATGATTGCCCTCACAACAAAACAGCTAGTAGATATTATCATACAAAAATATTCCTAACCCTTTGAGCACCTGTGACAAATCATACAACGAATATGTTTTGTGGGTCGAATTGTTGTTCAGTGTCAAGTCTACCTGTTGAAACGTACATTAAAACAACACAGTCACAATTCAATTAAAACCACGAATCTATTTTCATTTCGTCACATACAGAAAAATAAATTTTCTTTCCCAACACATACTTGTAACCAATCGCTTTCATTAAACACACAACTTCATAAAAGTATTTACTTTCTACAACATAGACATTCCGATGTAGTCAAGAAATATTTTTATTAATCAAAATCATCGATTTCTGTTTACGGCGTTAGTGTGTGCATGTCATATATGTGGGATCCGTATTAAAATGGACACGACGCGACTGAATGTAAGGAGATAGAAGTCTATCGCATAGATTTACATGTGGTCTTCGCTACGGTTTCAAAAAACTAATCATCGCTTTTGCATTGATCGAGACCGAGCAAGTTAGTTAATGGCCATGATTGTGTTTGTCATATGCGAATGATAGGGTTACTGTCAAATCTACATACAACAACCTTCTGGCACTCATAATAGCAATTTCATTCTCTCCTTTCGTAATTGTAGACTCACGACAAGTATATTGTACAACTCGACAGCTACGTTTAACAACACCAACGACACTAAACATACGATACCTACCCAAGTAAAATTACCATTTTCACCTAGAGGTCAGCCGTTACCTGAGTAAAAATACCATTATTCTTTGGAGATTTATCGTTTAATCAGAGTAACAAAACATTTTCACTTGGGGGTCCATCGTTTCCCAGAGTAACAAGCCCCCTTTCCTTTGGGAATCTATTTTGTTCCGTGGGTAACAAATCTTTTTCACTTGGAAATATCTTTTTTCCTCGGGTAACAAACCTTTTTCGCTTGGAAACATATTTTTTCCTTGAGCAACAGACCATTTTTACTTGGAAATATAATTTTTCCTTGAGCAACAGACCATTTTTACTTGGAAATATAATTTTTCCTTGAGCAACAGACCATTTTCACTTGGAAATATATTTTTTCCCTGAGCAACAAACCATTTCACTCGGCGGGTCGTCGTTTACCTGAGTAAAATATCATTTTTCTTTGGAGATCTGGCGTTTACCCATTGTAACAATACATTTTCACTTGGAAATCTGTCGTTTACCTGAGTACCAATACCGTTTTCACTTGGAAATCTATCTTTTCCCTGGGTAACAATACCCTTTTCGTTTTTGAAAACTGACAACCACACCGGTCAATTTGATATTTTTTGTATATTGTTACAACAGACAGCGACAAAATATACACCAACAACGACTCCGATACATGTGTCTAATCAAATATTCACTTGCTCTGATGCATCCCATCAAAATCATTGGTTACTCACATACAATAACAATGTGCTGTTGTACATCGACATGTATGTTTTCGGAATTGGTGAATAAAGGGGTTTCCGATATGTCCGTGATGTCCGGGTTTGTGCTTTGGATTTTCCAGAGTCAAAATGTCTGAATAAAACACCTCCTTGACGATGGTTGGTATGTGGATAATGGTGTTCGGAAAACGGATGAATTTATGTTCCCCATCGCGCTGACAGCATCGGGTTACTTGTGAGTTTCCTCGGGTCAGTTTACTATATTGTGTCTTTACTGGTCAATACATGTCGCTCCAGTCAGCTGAAACCGGATCACCAATATGAGAAAGTGTGGGGGCCGGATCCGGATATTCACTCATGACCCAACGACCGATATTCAAGTAAACATGTTACAGACCGTGTTTTGTCTCCATGAAAAATACCAATGCATACACCATCACATCAAGTACGTCACGATTGTTCACAAGTATTCGCGTAAACCAGGTGTACATACAAGGTGTCGGTGTACAAACATCACGGAAAACAAATTCATGTTCTCAAGTCTCATCATGCGACGACTCTGTACATTCAATATGGGCATAGATGACTTGGAGACAGGTAAGCAGCCATATTTGGACGTAACATGGTCTTAGTATGAACCGACCTCCACCCAACTTGTGAAAAATCAATCTCACACGAGTGCAACCCTTTCACGGGTTCACATCTTGATTTTGCAAGATTGTTCGGATTCTCAGGTAGACTTGCATCGTGATCAAGACCTCGATATAATCGTGTTGCGTAACTCACTCAATCCCTGCGCATTGTTGGTCATAACCTGCTAACTTTTTCGCCGAGACCGCAGTGTTTCACCCGACATAATGTATTTGTCGATCACCATCGTATCAATCTTTCACGCGATGAATATGTCAGATGTCGCTACTCCCACATAACGACTACAGATAAACATCGTGAGCAGTGACTCCGCATTGAAATCGTAAACATGGACTCTGTGTGTGTGTGAATCTCGAGTTCGATTACGATTTGATAATGTAATCCAAGGTGAATCTCTGCGAGTCGAAGACTGATTTCGTGTTAATCACGCCACAAGAGGGCGATGTCTCGTAATTCTACAGGTCAACATAAACCGCGGTTGGAAACTTTTGGTCTAGTTGATCCAGCTACGTATTGAAACGGTGTACCCACACAGACCATTGAGAAAACGTTGTCGTTACCTGACTATATCCACGAGTGAATATGGGACTATGCGTAACGTTCCACAGATTCCTCTGGCCCCACACCGTGGTTTTACGACACAGACAAGATGCAGCGGTGGAAATATTGAAAATGAAAAACGATACCTTGGTGACATTTGATTTGGATTTTACACCTGATGAACCATACACTCGATTGGTACATTGGGATGACAACTCTATCATCGAGGTCAAGGGAAAAGAAATGTACAGATTTGTTGGTGTTGTGGATATTCAGCGAAAATCAGGGTATATGGTTGTGTATGGTTCGCATATTTGACTGAGAATATATCGGTATGCATAATGCACTATCCATTGTATCATATCGTGTGTCATCTATGCCCACATTGAATGTCCAGAGTCGTCGCATGATGAGACTTGAGAACATGAATTTGTTTTCCGTGATGTTTGTACACCGACACATTGTATGTACACCTGGTTTACGCGAATACTTGTGAACAATCGTGACGTACTTGATGTGATGGTGTATGCATTGGTATTTTTCATGGAGACAAAACACGGTCTGTAACATGTTTACTTGAATATCGGTCGTTGGGTCATGAGTGAATATCCGGATCCGGCCCCCACACTTTCTCATATTGGTGATCCGGTTTCAGCTGACTGGAGCGACATGTATTGACCAGTAAAGACACAATATAGTAAACTGACCCGAGGAAACTCACAAGTAACCCGATGCTGTCAGCGCGATGGGGAACATAAATTCATCCGTTTTCCGAACACCATTATCCACATACCAACCATCGTCAAGGAGGTGTTTTATTCAGACATTTTGACTCTGGAAAATCCAAAGCACAAACCCGGACATCACGGACATATCGGAAACCCCTTTATTCACCAATTCCGAAAACATACATGTCGATGTACAACAGCACATTGTTATTGTATGTGAGTAACCAATGATTTTGATGGGATGCATCAGAGCAAGTGAATATTTGATTAGACACATGTATCGGAGTCGTTGTTGGTGTATATTTTGTCGCTGTCTGTTGTAACAATATACAAAAAATATCAAATTGACCGGTGTGGTTGTCAGTTTTCAAAAACGAAAAGGGTATTGTTACCCAGGGAAAAGATAGATTTCCAAGTGAAAACGGTATTGGTACTCAGGTAAACGACAGATTTCCAAGTGAAAATGTATTGTTACAATGGGTAAACGCCAGATCTCCAAAGAAAAATGATATTTTACTCAGGTAAACGACGACCCGCCGAGTGAAATGGTTTGTTGCTCAGGGAAAAAATATATTTCCAAGTGAAAATGGTCTGTTGCTCAAGGAAAAATTATATTTCCAAGTAAAAATGGTCTGTTGCTCAAGGAAAAATTATATTTCCAAGTAAAAATGGTCTGTTGCTCAAGGAAAAAATATGTTTCCAAGCGAAAAAGGTTTGTTACCCGAGGAAAAAAGATATTTCCAAGTGAAAAAGATTTGTTACCCACGGAACAAAATAGATTCCCAAAGGAAAGGGGGCTTGTTACTCTGGGAAACGATGGACCCCCAAGTGAAAATGTTTTGTTACTCTGATTAAACGATAAATCTCCAAAGAATAATGGTATTTTTACTCAGGTAACGGCTGACCTCTAGGTGAAAATGGTAATTTTACTTGGGTAGGTATCGTATGTTTAGTGTCGTTGGTGTTGTTAAACGTAGCTGTCGAGTTGTACAATATACTTGTCGTGAGTCTACAATTACGAAAGGAGAGAATGAAATTGCTATTATGAGTGCCAGAAGGTTGTTGTATGTAGATTTGACAGTAACCCTATCATTCGCATATGACAAACACAATCATGGCCATTAACTAACTTGCTCGGTCTCGATCAATGCAAAAGCGATGATTAGTTTTTTGAAACCGTAGCGAAGACCACATGTAAATCTATGCGATAGACTTCTATCTCCTTACATTCAGTCGCGTCGTGTCCATTTTAATACGGATCCCACATATATGACATGCACACACTAACGCCGTAAACAGAAATCGATGATTTTGATTAATAAAAATATTTCTTGACTACATCGGAATGTCTATGTTGTAGAAAGTAAATACTTTTATGAAGTTGTGTGTTTAATGAAAGCGATTGGTTACAAGTATGTGTTGGGAAAGAAAATTTATTTTTCTGTATGTGACGAAATGAAAATAGATTCGTGGTTTTAATTGAATTGTGACTGTGTTGTTTTAATGTACGTTTCAACAGGTAGACTTGACACTGAACAACAATTCGACCCACAAAACATATTCGTTGTATGATTTGTCACAGGTGCTCAAAGGGTTAGGAATATTTTTGTATGATAATATCTACTAGCTGTTTTGTTGTGAGGGCAATCATGTGATGACTCAGCACTTTTCGTTAGCAAAGTAGATTGATCAATGTGAAAGATGGAAGGACCGTGACTAGAAAACATATGTACTTTCTTGTTGGAGTAGCTGATTTACTGCTATGGTATTGACATAACCCTCTGGAAGTGAGTATGCTTTTCTTTCACGAAAGTTTACGTGGTTCCGTTGTAATAAATTTGTGTTAACTAAACTCGGATGGATACCGCAATTGTGCTGGACTTACACATGGTATTCGCATACTGTACACATACAAACTTTTGTGTAAACAACTCTGATGTTTCTGTTAGTACTAGTTCTGTGTTGATTATTAAGATACATGAACACCCGTTCAGACAATAAAGTTCTTGTGATATCGAAACAGTTTGAAAGCACCACCAATCATTGTACAGGTTTGTAGCATGGGAATATTTTCATGTGTCGTGAATATCTTTCGTATACACTTAGTATGAAATGAGATGTGTGGAACAATAATTAGTGTCGTACAAAGTGTTGTGTTTGATTGCCTACTTTTTATCAATGTCTTTGTGATGTTAAAAGACGGCTGAGTTTTCATTTACATTAAGCGGAGAAACTCAAGTAATAAATTTTACTCGTTTGAAAATATCGATCAATGGAGTAACAGTATCAATATGAGTGGTATATTATTTTTCGCGATATGCAACCAATCTTCTAAGCATAACTTTTCAAAAATTCGTCATGTCATAGAGAAGTAGTCGGTTGTTATGAACTCGAAACAAATGTACTTCGATTATCACGATGATTGAAATTACGATCAACACAGTATTTCGTAAGTGAATGTGTATCGTTTGGTATGTTCAGCAGTCACTAAATGACAAAAATAGCAAACTGATGCAACCCAGTAGTTAAACGATACAGTTACAAGTTGGATGTAATCTTGATTTACAGATGACAGCTTGATGAGTATTGTGACGACATTTACTTTAGCGAATGATAACGGAAAAATTTTCGGTTGCATTGTCGGTGTATGTGTTAGACAAATAATTCTAGTACACCTAACTATAGGATACATTTG
Organism: Botryllus schlosseri; assembly: GCF_051294905.1. Lineage (NCBI taxonomy): Eukaryota > Metazoa > Chordata > Ascidiacea > Stolidobranchia > Styelidae > Botryllus > Botryllus schlosseri. The sequence goes on along the minus strand of NC_137237.1, from coordinate 40,220,223 downwards.
GCAAACATTGTACAGATTGTTTCGTTGTGATGGTAACGACTTTCGGCGGTTTGGTTTCATGTCGGGAATTATTATTTGGGGGTTCAAAAACAATCAATACTACAAATGAACAACAATACAAAACACGTTAAGTGAATTACAGCGTAGCAAGTACTTCCTTGATATTACGATTGTTGTGTACCAGACATTTCTAACTGAATTGAATGCATCTAGCAAACATATTCCAATTTACTTTTGTAATGATCAAAGTATGTGAAATGGCGCGAATGGATTAGGTATTAATCAAGCGGCGGTATGTCAATTCACCTAGTGCGATATCTTGACACCGGATAATGTGCGAAAGTGTTTCAATTCTCACTGCTGTTTACGATGATAAAGTATTGTACCGGTTATTGTTTAACAAAGGAAATTGTTGTTTCATCTTTAGTCTCGGTTAGTGGAGACAATTACATTTGTAAAATATTTTCTGATATCCGCGATACGCAGGGTGATATGTACCAAGGTGGAATAATTTTCCATTCAAGAACATTTCAGACACGCATAGTTTTACAACTCAATATGTTAATAACAACGGTACTGAAAAGTTTGTTGCTGTCATAATAACCTTTACAACAACAACGCCGGGTCTAATTAACGCGAATAATTTAATAATCAAGTCATGATAGACCATTACAAAATCTCATATGTTAAATCGATGTGACAATCCTTATGTTTACATCACGATAATTTTCGATATAACACCTGCGTTCGATTGTAAGAAACTACGATGGCCATACTTTCAAATGTCGTATACTCAAATATATTATGTTAATCTCAAGTCGCCGACACCGAGAAGTAATTACTTTTGTCTTACAAAATATACCGCATAGTAATTTCTTGGTCTTGCGGCATAGTAACGACTTTTACAGTTGAACAAAAAAGACGAGTTGGTGGCATATGCCTAAAACCGAACTTGCTATGTTTGTGGGTTGTAGTGATTACTTGCGTAGTCTTGTCTACTTTTCGTATGGACACTTTTTGCTTTGGTTCGGTGAGTTACAAACGGATTGACTTGACAAGGTTTTTGTATTTTACTCTTTTGTTGATGGCAAGATGTTAAAATGTTGAGATGTCATAGTGATAATATTTCTGAAACTCTCTTTGACAAACGTAAAGACAGGTCGCGAATAGAGTTGTAATGTTTCATTACTTGTTTCGAATCAATGTGCGTATAATCTCTAAATATGACCGGGTTGAAAGTTGTTACTCATGTTTGTCAATCCTATTTCAATTCACACTATGTCAAAGTCAAAATATTTCATTCTGGATTATCTGAATTTACCTTTAGTACACCTCGCGAGTGGATTCCGACGTCGTGCTATAATACTCTTAATAATACAGGTTCAAGGATTTTCAATCAACAATACTGGAATTTTTTTGATAATGTTAGAGCTGGCGAATGATTAGTTGTGTGTTTTTGTTAAGAGTTTAAATTCATGTTTATAAAGATAATAACTGTATAATGCACATACTTGTGACTCTTGATTCTTGTTTAGTTAGTTGGTATTGATTCTATAGGTGTGAAAACAGCAGCGTGGAATGTGTGAATAATTCGATGCGACTGAAGTTGGAGTCAGCAATATTCAAGTTACGTTCGAATCAACTGATCGCGGTAAATGGATTTCTCAAAGGATTAGAGTTGTACCGGATCAACACATTCAAATATGAATCAACTTGGTTTGTGTAGTGAGTTTCATTTCAAGTTGACAAATTGACACATTGATTGAATATTCTCATGATTCGCATCACGCAACCAAAGTCAACGTGAAACATATAGCGATCGCGAAAAGTATCAAATCTTGGACATTCAAGTCACCGTCTGCGACGGTTCTGTTATTCGGTGCTTATTACTTAATAGGTAATATTCTTATTGTATCAGACTCGTGAAATCCAGTTCTGCACCAAACTACCAACATATTACATTGTAGCGATTGCGATGTATGTAACCACAAGTCACGAGAGATGGTTATGTCTTATAGGTGTTATCTTGTGAGCGATCGTAGGATTTTAGAATTATGTCGCACTTTTTTGAATAAGCGTACACTTCACAAAGGATTAGGGTTAGAGTAGAAATAAGTGACAATTTGTCGCTATTCAAGTTACCGACACTGGCGGTCTGTTATTCGTTACTTATTAAATCTTTACGAGTGAAATCAAGTTCTGTGACAAACTGCTTACGAGAATTTCACCGCGTGAGCGATCGATATGCCTGTAACATCAAGTCGCGTATGTCTGAGACATTATCTTGTCAGCGATCGCCGGGTTTGCAAACTATTTCACACCTATTTGGAGTGTTAATATGTGAACGCGGCTATTGTTGGTATTGGAATCGCCGTCTACGCCGGCTCCGTGGTAAACTAATTACCAAGCGACTGATTCCTAGATTTAGCAAACTATTTCACACCCTTTTTGTTGAAAGTATGACATGCCGCTAGCATTCTATCAACGAAAGTACGAATCATCGCCGCGCCCATAAGAATAACGATATATCGAAGTCGCACTCACCGTAAACGCTAGGATCAACTCGGACCGGTCATATATAATAATTTGGGATATACACATTAACTAAGGAGCAATCACGTGACTATTTACCATACCCGATACATATTCAACACCGTGCCGCCGCCGCCTATACCCGAAAGTACGATATGCCGACGCACCCATAAGAACACATGGCGAATCACCACCACTGCCTATACGCGAAATACGACATGCGAAAGTACGACGTGCGACAGATGCCTATACCTAAAAGTACGATGTGCCAACACGAGTTTTCAATACGATATGCGACAGATGCCTATACCTGAAAGTACGATGTGCGAGCGCACCCATAAGAACGCATTACGATGTGCGACCGAGAGGGGGGTCAAAAAGTACGATGTGCCACCACGAGTTTTCCATACGATGTGCGACCGCACCCATAAGAGCCCATAGCCCGTCACGACCGATCATACTAACTACTAATGGTTTTGTGATGGGCCTTAGGTAAATACAGATTCATAACAGAACCTCTTGTAAAATGAGAATGGTGTTCACTGATAGGTGTAAAGTAGTTCGAGAAAATGTCAGGTAGGGTGTTATTGTAGAACTTATGCATCAGAATGCCGACTTCAAATCTGTAAATATCATCAATTTTCAGGATTTTTAAATTATAATATAAAGGGTTAACGTGATCTCTACGATAGACAACTACGGTATAGAAAAGTTTCAGCTTTTCCAGGCTAGAATTAGAGCTAAACCGTTTTTCCCGAATTAGATTACAATTATATTGCTGGCATTTCGCTCTAATTTAGTGAAATTGGACCACTATAATTATCTAGTTTTCCAAGTCGCTTCAAACATCTGAATTACCGGTACCTATACCTACGGTATATCATAATATTTATGCTTGTATTTTCTATGTATATAAGTCATATAGATACATACCTGTAGAACACTGATTCGTGATTTTATACAAGTTGGTGCAAGAATGGACATTTTCAACTTGATGTTGATTAATGGAGCAAAATTTGGTATTTGAGTGCAATTATACCTCGAATATAGTGACAAGATTATTGATCGTTGAAACCAAACGCAGCTTGTTTATGTTGGCCCAGAGAATTTGGCTAGCCAGACCATATTGATAGAATATGGTCACAGTAAGATAATATTTTGCTACAGGGTTGGTTCGATTGGTTTGAAATAAGGACAGATTTGTTTGAAATGAGGAGAGTCTCATGTTTGAAATGAGGATAGTCATGTCAGAAATAAGGATAGTCATGTTTGAAATAAGGATAGTCGCTATATTCACTATAAAGTCAGTTGCAGTACCAGGCACGACTTCCCAGTGGTAACCCAGTCCGAATACATCCCAGACATGATGTCCGAACACGCCCCAGACACGATGTCCTAGCGTCAACACAGTCCTAACATACCCCAGACATGATGTCCGAACACGCCCCAGACACGATGTCCGAATAGCAGCACAGGCCGAACACACCCCAGACATGATGTTCAAACACGTGCAAGACACGATGTACGAGTGTCAATACAGGCCTAACATCACGCCCAAGACACCATGTCAGAATGGCAACACAGACCGAACAGGCCCCAGACACGATGTCCTAGTGTCAGCTCAGATCCGAAAACAACCCAGACACCATGTTTGAATGGCCAAACATGCCCCAGACAAGATTTCCGACTGGCAGCACAGGCCGAGCACACCCCAGACATGATGTCCAAACACGCCCCAGACACGATGTCCGATTATTGGCAACACAGGCCGAACACACCCTAGACATGATGTCCAAACACGCCCAAGACACGATGACCGATTGGCAGCACAGGCCGAACACACCCCAGACATGATGTTCAAACACGCGCCAGACACGATGTACGAGTGTCATTACAGGCCTAACACGCCCAAGACACTATTCTGAATGGCAACACAGACCGAACACTCCCCAGACACGATGTCCTAGAGTCAACTCATAGATCCGAAAACAACCCAGACACCATGTTTGAATGGCCGAACATGCCCCAGACACGATGTCCGATTGGCAGCACAGGCCGAACACACCCCAGACATGATGTCCAAACATGCCCCAGACACGATGTCCGAGTATCAACACAGGCCGAACACGCCCTAGACACCATGTCCGAATGACAATACAGACCGAACACGCCCCAGACACGATATCGGAGTGTCAACTCAGACCGAACACAACCCAGATACCATGTTTGAATGGCCGAACACGGCCCAGACACGAAGTCCGATTGGCAGCACAGGCCGAACATACTCCAGACATGATGTCCAAACACGCCTCAGACACGATGTCCGAGTATCAACACAGGCCGAACACGCCCAAGACACCATGTCCGAATGGCAACACAGGCCGAACACGCCCCAGACACCATGTTTGAATGGCAATAGCACAGGCTGAACACGCCCCAGACATGATGTCCGAACTCGCCGCAGACACGATGTCCGAGTGTCAACACAGACCGACACGCCCCAGACATAATGTCTGAATGGCAGCACATGCCGAACACGTCCCAGTCACGATGTGCGATTGGCAACACAGTCCCAACACCCCCCCCCCCAGACACGATGTTAACAAGGTTGGTCATGTTTGAAATACGGTCCTTGTCAAATGAGCCCAGCGGCAAACACAGGCGACCCGCAATAAATGCAAGGGACATTAGTATTGGCCGAACTCATACATTAACTTTGAAACCCCAATTTAACAATACCGATCTTGATCAAAAGCTATTCCGGAAATACAATTTTAAAGCTGGCAGGTCAACGGAACCACCCAGAAATATAGCCGTCCAAGTCTGAAATCTGAAAATCGGCATTGTTCCGAATGATCGCTCGATAAAATTCCCATTATCCTGGTCAATTATTCATTCGGACATGGTGTCTTGGGCGTGTTCGGCCTGTGTTGATACTCGGACATCGTGTCTGAGGCGTGTTTGGACATCATGTCTAGGGTGTGTTCGGCCTGTGCTGCCTATCGGACATGGTGTCTTGGGCGTGTTCGGCCTGTGTTGATACTCGGACATCGTGTCTGAGGCATGTTTGGACATCATGTCTGGGGTGTGTTCGGCCTGTGCTGCCTATCGGACATCGTGTCTGGGGCGTGTTCGGCCATTCAAACATGGTATCTGGGTTGTGTTCGGACTGAGTTGACACTCGGACATTGTGTCTGGAGCGTGCTCGGTCTGTGTTGCCATTCAGACATGGTGTCTTGGGCGTGTTAGGCCTGTCTTGACACTCGGACATCGTGTCTGGATCGTGTTCCGACATCATGTCCGGGGTTTGTTCGGCCTGTGTTGCCAATCAGACATCGTGTCTGGGGCGTGTTGGGTCTGTGTTGTCATTCGGACATGGTGTCTTCGGCGTGTCTGGGGCGTGGTCGGACATTATGTCAGGGGTGAGATCGGCCATTCAAACATGGTGTCTGGGTTGTGTTCGCACTGAGTTGACACTCATCGGACATCGTGTCTGGAGCGTGTTGGGTCTGTGTTGTCATTCGGACATGGTGTCTTCGGCGTGTCTGGTGCGTGGTCGGACATCATGTAACGGGGTGAGATCGGCCATTCAAACATGGTGTCTGGGTTGTGTTCGCACTGAGTTGACACTCATCGGACATCGTGTCTGGAGCGTGTTCGGTCTGTGTTGCCATTCAGACATGGTGTCTTGGGCGTGTTAGGCCTATGTTGACACTCGGACATCGTGTCTGGAGCGTGTTCGGACATCATGTCCGGGGTGTGTTCGGCCTGTGTTGCCAATCAGATATCGTGTGTGGGGCGTGTTCGGTCTGTGTTGTCATTCGGACATGGTGTCTTGGGCGTGTTCGGCCTGTGTTGATACTCGGACATCGTGTCTGGCGCGTGTTCGGATATCATGTCTGGGTCGAGATCTGCCATTCAAACATGGTGTCTGGGTTGTGTTCGGACTGGGTTGACACTCGGACATTGTGTCTGCGGCGAGTTCGGACATCATGTCTGGGATGTGTTCGGACAAGATCTGGGATGTGTTCGGACTGGGTTACCACTGGGAAATCGTGCCTGGTACTACAACTGACCTCATAGTGAATATATAGCGACTATCCTTATTTCAAACATGACTATCCTCATTTCTAACATGACTATCCTCATTTGAAACATGAGACTAACCTTATTTCAAACATGACTATCCTTATATCAAACATGACTATCCTCATTTCTAACATGACTATCCTTATTTCAAACACGACACTGACCTTATTTCAAACATGACCAACCTTATTATCATCGTGTCTGGGGGTTGGGGGGGGGGGTTGGGACTGTGTTGCCAATCGCACATCGTTTCTGGGCGTGTTCCGACATCATGTCTGGGTTGTGTTCGGCATGTGCTGCCATTCAGACATTATGTCTGGGGCGTGTCGGCCTGTGTTGACACTCGGACATCGTGTCTGGCGCGTGTTTGGACATCATGTCAGGGGTGTGTTCGGCCTGTGCTGGCAATTGGACATCGTGTCTGGGGCGTGTTTGGACATCATGTCTGGGGTGTGTTCGGCATGTGCTTCCAATCGGATATCGTGTCTGGGGCGGGTTCGGCCATTAAAACATGGTGTTTGGGTTGTGTTCGGACTGAGTTGACACTCGGATATCGTGTCTGGGGCGTGTTCGGTCTGTATTGTCATTCGGACATGGTGTCTTGGGCGTGTTTGGCCTGTGTTGATACTCGGACATCTTGTCTGAGGCGTGTTTGGACAACATGTCCGGGGTGTGTTCGGCCTGTGCTGCCAATCGGACATCGTGTCTGGAGCGTGTTCGGCCATTCAAACATGGTATCTGGGTTGTGTTCGGACAGAGTTGACACTCGGACATTGTGTCTCGGGCGTGCTCGGTCTGTGTTGTCATTCACACATGGTGTCTTGGGCGTGTTAGGCCAGTATTGACACTCGGACATCGTGGCTTGCGCGTGTTTGGACATTATGTCAGGGGTGTGTTCGGCCTGTGCTTCCAATCGGACATCGTGTCTGGGGTGTGTTCGGCCTGTGCTGCCAATCGGACATCGTGTCTGGGGCATGTTCGGTCATTCAAACACGGTGTCTGGGTGGTTTTCGGATCTGAGTTGACACTAAGACATGGTGTCTGAGGCGTGTTCGGTCTGTGTTGCCATTCAGACATGGTGTCTTGGGCGTGTTAGGCCTGTATCGACACTCGTACATCGTGTCTGGCGCGTGTTTGAACATCATGTCTGGGGTGTGTTCGGCCTGTGCTGCCAATCGGACTTCGTGTCTGGGACGTATTTGGACATCATGTCTGTGGTGTGTTCGGCCTGTGCTGCCAATCGGACATCGTGTCTGGGGCGTGTTCGGTCCGTGTTGCCATTCGGACATGGTGTCTTGGGCGTGTTCGGCCTGTGTTGATACTCGGGCATCGTGTCTGGGGTGTGTTTGGACATCATATCTGGGGTGTGTTCGGCCTGTGTTGCCATTCGGACATGGTGTCTGGGGCATGTTCGGCCATTCAAGCATGGTGTCCGGGTTGTTTTCGGATCTGAGTTGACACTCGGACATGGTGTCTGGGGCGTGTTCGGTCTGTGTTGCCCTTCATATATGGTGTCTTGGGCGTGTTGGGCCTGTATTGACACTGGTACATCGTGTCTGGCGCGTGTTTGAACATCATGTCTGGGGTGTGTTCGGCCTGTGCTGCCAATCGGACATCGTGTCTGGGGCGTGTTCTTACATCATGTCTGGGATGTGTTCGGACTGGGTTACCACTGGGAAGTCGTGCCTGGTACTGTAACTGACTTTATAGTGAATATAGCGACTATCCTCATTTCAAACATGACTATCCTTATTTCTGACATGACTATCCTCATTTCAAACATGAGACTCTCCTCATTTCAAACAAATCTGTCCTTATTTCAAACCAATCGAACCAACCTTCCTCATATTTTGGGCTAATTTACATGAACTATCCAACATTTGATTTGATATGTCCGCTAAAACAGCTGTTATTCTGCTTTCGAATAAGACCTAAATTGCTGATTTCAATGGTAACTGTGTTTGTCAGAGGCTGTAAAGGTAATTTCTTTTTCATGTTAGATGTTTGTTTGTTTGTGGTGTTCATGGTGGTGGTTCGACTACACTGGTCATTTTACACCAGGCCGGTTCTTATTATTATCATTCCGTATCTGCCCGATTACCAGTGAACTCGGTTCTTATTGAATTCGGCCGCACAAACTCGGCACTTGGTGAATTCGGCCGTGGTAGATCTCGTAGCGGTACCGGTCACCATGATTGGTAACTGGAATGTTTGCCGATGAACTTGGCACTTTGAGTGGTTGTCAATGTTGTACGGGGGTCAGGGCATGCGTAGATCACACAGTCACGGCGTGATTAGATCACAGATTGCGTAATCGCGGGAAATAACGCGACGCTCTTCACTTGGTGAACTCGGCCCTTGGAGGAATTGGCACTAGAACACCTTCGCATTAGAAATGCATTTAATATGAATGAACAGTATCAAAAAGGAAATTTAAACGTGTCGTGGCTCGCGTTAGATCTCGTAATCTTGGGATCCTTCAACCCTGTTATCGAGACACCCTCACCCCAGAGTGGAATCGTCTCTTCAAAGGCAAAAAATAAAATATTTTGACGTGATCATGCGAAACATTTGTTCATGAGGAACACTGGCTTGTCGTGATCGATAAACGAAGAAGCGCCGCTTGATCTTCCACAGTTTCGATCTCACATACAACGCCAAGATCCATCTTCTCAAAACTTACACGACACAGGCCCGTCACTCACGCCATCGATTCCAAGCAGACCGCGCGTGGTCGGTATATGAGCGTTGCGTTATTTCCCGCGGCTACGCAATCCGTGATCTAATCACGCCGTGACTGCGTGATCTACGGATTCCCTGACCTCCTTACAAGATTTACGAATCACTTGATAATACTATTATTAGTTTAATAATTCATATTAATAGCTGTTAATACACTTCATTACAAAATTTCCCGAGGGCCGAATTCACCAAGTGCCGAGTTCATCGGCAACCATCTGCCCACTTATAGCACGGCCCACTGCTAGGCTTTTTAAGACATGGCTATGCGGATCAGATGGCGAGGAGGAGCCTAGATAAACGGCCAACACTTCGGTAGGAATTATGGAGTCGACGTGTCAGGCTCGAACCCGCAATTCATTGGTGTTTAGCTATAATGGAGGGTACCACTACGTTACTTCGCCATACCTTGTAAAATGGGACCGTAGCATTTGGCATTTCGTGTGGCAATTGACTTTTGTGTGGAAAATTGTGTTCGCTTTAGAACTTATCCGAAACTTTTATTCCACCATAGATTGTATATGATAAAACGAAGCCACTCACCACAAAGGAGGATTTAAAGAAGTTTGATGACATATTGAATGAAAGCAAAAGCCTTTGCAAGAGATGTGGTATGTTGAATCTGTTTTGTTATTTTCAAATGCTTGCCGATAGCAGACGGTATATATAAACGTAAGATGTGGAAGCTATCAAGGTGTCATGTTTATTATTTTTAGAAATTCAGTCAGTCAAAGTGGACGATCGTATTGCTTGGATTATATTTAGGCTTATTTTAGCATCTTTGAAATGCAACTCTGAACGTGGACGGTCATGAACAGTCAACTAATTCTGTTCCTATATTGACATATCAGACATTTGCACTCGTACCGTTGGCGGCGACAATATTGGTCAGTCAGCGAAAAGCATCATGAAGAAGGTTGCCAGTCTGGTGAAATTATAGCAGAGTCGGAAAGAATGGGAAATACGCTTTCATCAACCTCCATTTGAACAAGATCACATATAGTAAGAGACATTCATGATATGCTGCAAATGTCACTGTGTTCTTTGTCTAGTCACCCCACTCAAGTAACTATTGAGGCTTCATGCCAGGGTTGTAACCAAGTCACAAGGCTCCGAGTCGCAAGTCAATCTCACTTTTATAGTTTTGACTCGAGTCATTTTTTATTCACCACTGAGTCAAGTCCGAGTCCAAGTCAGCGAGCAGAGGGCCGAGTCCGAGTTATGGTATTATGACTCGAGCCAGAGTCATTGTGTTAGCTGCTCAGTTTCCAATTTAAGTCTTGTTAAACCAAATTTTTATATATTTTTTGTGATATCGAGTGGGTCGCATTTTTAATATACGAATTTTCCTTGCTTTTAGCAGTTTCTGGCCGCATTTTCAAATACCAGTATCAATAGACGAAATCCCAATAGCGATTTGCTGTACTATTCTTTGAAATAATCATGAAATGTCGGTCTTGGCCGTCTGAGTCTCAAGTCATGCGCAATGAGTCGAGTCATTTCAGTACTTTGAGAAGATGACCTGAGTCAAGTCGAGTCAACAGAAAATCCTGACTCGAGTCTTACAACCCTGCTTCATGCAATGAGCATTTACTTTGAAGATAAATAGTAATTAAATAACTGGTTGGTGGTACAAAATTGTAATACTGCTTTCAAAAGTACGTTCATGATAAACGTTATTGAAACCCGAAGAACTTTTCGCGTGCCTATTAAAGAGCTACCGGCACGATAAAGGAAGCAAAACAGAGTTGAATTCAAAACCAGATGGAGAATTATGACGCATTAATGTCGAATTTAGAAATAACATCAATGGAGCCAGAACACAGCAACAATGCAGTGCATAACAACGGTTGCGTAAAACAGTATGACAGCGTGACACAATTCTTTAATTATTTATTATAGTGGTGCCCACCGTAAATACTATTTTATTAAAATCCGAATTTTTCGATGGCAATAACTCCGCTTCCACTTGTTTGAATCGAACCAAATTTGATGAACATCGTTTCTATACATAACCTAACACTTTCATGGGGTGAACAGAAAATTTTCAAATTTTCTCTATTTATTTTTATATAATAAATAGAAAGTTTCTTTTCCTGTAGCAATGCGGTTACTGGTTGGAATTGAACCAAATTTGGTGTGTAGGCTTGAATTAGGTAACCTAACAATTTTATCAAGTAGCCAGAACGATTTGAGAAAAAAAGTCATTTTTTAAGAGCCTTAATGTCCATGTCAGAAACGTTTTAGGGTAGGCCTACTCACATGTCTCGCAGCGTTCTCTACATAATTGTCAATTGCGATACAAACTGTTCGCTTGTATTGGTTAAGCCATCCAACTTCGAATTGTAAAATGTTGGGAGTCTTGATATCAAATTTTTGAAAGGTGCACTTTGAGAAGAATTCGGAATCTGTCAAATTATACAAAAAAATTTAGCAAATTCTTTGACATATTTCATCCATTTGGGACTCGATCAACGTAAAAGAATTAGTAATTATTTTATACAATATATTGTATTTGTAGTTGAAGTATAGTAATAATTCTTATGGTTACCGCACTTGTAACGATTCACGGCCATAACTGGAATAATTAGAATGATGTAACTTTCAAATTGTCATGCATTTTGCAACAACATTGTTCTCAGTTTTCAAGGTGCTGACCATTGGAGGAAGAATCACCCTTAAGCCGGGAATTCACGATCCGTAAACGCGGCCGACTGTTTCTCTCCTCAAGAGGAAGGAAGAGAAAAAGGGAGCAGAAATAGCAAGAGTGTGACAAGTCGCGTCCATTCGCTTTAATGCGTATTTCCATCCGCGAAGCGCGAAGTAGTAGGTGGGAAAACTAATGGGCGTTTGGTTAGCGCTTTATAAGGTTGACTCCAGCGCTGTATTTGCTAAATGTTGCGGTGAAATAGGAGTGGTGTCATTTGGTATCAATATTGACTATTAAAAGACCATTTGTTAGTGGTCATGGATTTGTTCGGCCAGTATGCAGTAATTTCTGATGGTCACTTCCCGGGCTTCTGTTCTCTAACCCCTCATGATTGTTATTCTGCTTCTAGTAAGACTGTCGATTCTAATGTTTTATCGTATTATTTGTCGGAGGTTTCGCTCGCTTTTTTTTACAACGTTTTGCTCTCTGCTAGGTCAATTACTGGCTGAGTATCACTACAGCCTAAGAAACTGCACTAATTCTCATTTTAATGTCTTGCTGGTTATCTTGCTGTCAATTCTGATAATTTGTTAATATCTATACCAGTGCCGCCACTCAAATGTTTTGTTCTCTGTACACAATATTGTTAGGTCTTCAGCTTTCCAGGCAGAGTATCATTCCACTTTCTAGACTTGAGTATGTATCTCTCCAACTAGCTGCCAAATAACTGATTCATTTGGATTGTTGAATTGATCATTTCTGACAGAATGTGAAGAAATTTTAGTCAAGAATTCTTTTTGTGTTAGTGGCTGTTTTCAAAGATTGCTGAAGTAGTCATCGTTGATCTTGATAATCAAGTAGAAGTGGCGATTGAAGTCAGTTCTCTAGTCAAGAATTCTTTTTGTGTTAGTGGCTGTTTTCAAAGATTGCTGAAGTAGTCATCGTTGATCTTGATAAACAAGTAGAAGTGGCGATTGAAGTCAGTTCTCTAGTCAAGAATTCTTTTTGTGTTAGTGGCTGTTTTCAAAGAGTGCTGAAGTAGTCATCGTTGATCTTGATAATCAAGTAGAAGTGGCGATTGAAGTCAGTTCTCTAGTCATATAATATTAAAAAATATAATAATAAAACTTGAAAACTTGAGTGGAAATAGTTCAGAATCAAATCCATTTTAGTAAGTATGGGCGAAGAAAATGTAGGAGTCATTCGTTACTCGCTACCTCTGCCATTTTCGCAGTACGAATGTCTTAGCTATTAATCGTCATTTTCATTTTATTTCTGCAGGATGTTGAAAAGAAAAGGCCGCAGGGTTATTTATCCAGCTCATCAGAAGATGAAACCTGATGATACGGACTGTTTTCAGTTTCTTTCTTCGGGCATTCATTCGTTTGTTCATTTCATTTTTTACAATGGCATTATTGCCAATTCGTTTACAATTAAATTAACACAAATGTGATTATTATGTAGTAGATAATGTGGTGTGTGTACGCAGCCGTGATCAGGTTATGCCCAGTGGTAGAAAACAGGTTATTATATCAGGATCTTCTTCTAATGTAGGATCTACATTCTACTCACCATGTTTAAAGGCTGTAGCATCTGCATAATATTTACATTATTGAAGAACATGGAAAAGACATTGAATTGAGTCGACACAAAATCCCCCTTTCTACGACCTGCCGAGATCTAATATCTACTATATCGGGCTCGGCTTTCTACATCTTTGGTCTGTACTGTGTTTACTGGGTTGTTTCTCTCATTCAATGAACTCATTCAGTCACTTCTGCAGAAATCACTACCCTGTCGCTACACATAGCAGACATATCTTTACTTTCTCTTTTTTGGATTTATTTAAATACACTGAAACAATGAAGACGTAGAATAACCACAATGGCATTCAATTGATTTCAGCAGTGCCTTCTGATATGTCCCATGATGCTGAATTTTCTCCATCAGCAATATTCACAGCCACCACGTAGCTGGCAGTTACAGCATTCACATCAGCTGCATTGCAGTATGAAGATTTTGAATCCAGGATAGGTAATTCCGAGGCACGCTCCGATAATAACTTCAAGCTGGCAATCGTAAATGCTCTTACTTCCTATAGATACATATATCTGAAAGATAACTGAACTGGCATTATACATCTTTTGACAGCTTGGTTATTTCTGCACACGTAAAATATGCCAGTTTGTTGCTATCCAACATTAGTAATAAAAGCAAACTGCAATGTGTATTTGTATCATTGCATATACGGTGACCTGAAACTGAAGGTAAGGAGTAAGAAGACAGCATCAGAAAACTCCCTCAGGATAAACGGTGTCATACCCAAGTCAAATTGTCAATGCCATGGCAATCACCTTATCCAAGTAATTGTGATAAAGGCACTGAACGACCATAGCAATTTCTGAACATAAGTACGTTTATTTAGCTGCATACAACGAGTAAAGCAATCTACATCAGGAATATAACCACAAATAAATACATACGATGACACATAGACAACATTATTTTACCACGAACAATCGAAACCACTTATATCTTCGACATGTCGAACTGCACAGATAACACCGATATAAACACGAGATGTTGGGCTGAAACAAATCCTGAATGTTACGATGATTATTCATTCAAAGCTCCATTCGTATAAAATACTACAGACCCATTATGAATCAAATATATTTAAACACTGTATGCTTTTCCATGAGCACCTGTACTAAACAAGCCCCGAACTACTGCCATCTCCGGCTAAGCAAATTTGCGTTGTCACCATGTTACAGTTGCATTGTGGGGGATAGGCTGGACGACTTAGTACAGGCGCTTATGGAAAAACGTCCAGTTTTAAAATATATTTGATTCGTATTGGGTTTGTAGTATTTTATACGAATGGAGCTTTGAATGAATAATCATCGTAACATTCAGGATTTGTTTCAGCCCAATATCTCGTGTTTATATCTGTGTTATCTGTGTATTTCGACATGTCGAAGACATCTCGTTTTGGTGGTAGCGTTTGTTGCGCCTATGGGTGCAGTAAAAGGCAGAAAAAGATATCCACGGAGTCATATATGAGAAGTAATAGCGATGGTAGTAGCGATGAAGAGTCTTTGGTAAAGCGTCGGCATCCAAGAACATTTCACCGGTGAGTGAATGGCAGAATATGCAGGGCAGCAAGACTATCTTTGAAGAATCAGTTTCTATTTTTAATATTTCCTGACCATCACAGTTAATCAATGTCCAGAGAAGCCACAGCATTAATGAATAGGCCATGTTAAAGTGTCATTATACCAGAACATTTTGTCACAAGTATAATGATGTTGGTATGATCAGAGCAGACTATATCAGCAGTCTCAGCACCATGTCAGTTCATCAGTATACCTGTAATAGCATGACCAGCCAGGTCACTGTTTGTATTCTGTATGGGCAGTTCAGCCAATAACTAGCTTAGTACTCAATCCTTGCTTAAAATTGTCGTGAAGGTTGGAGGTAGGACTAGAAGGAAAGGTATAATTGAGGGCCACACGGTTTTGTCCAGCATAGTTGAGTAATAACTCTATATTTCTGGTGCCAGATGCTCACACTAAAGTTCAAATTGCTAATTCCGTGGTCGAGTTCATTATAGCTTTGTGCGTACGAGACGTTCGATTTGTCTTGTAAGATGTTTTTTTTAGGTTAACCTTTGGCTTTGGATTTAAAAGGTTACCTAATAGTTTATCCTTCTGGGGTAGAAAGTAACAGATATATCTAAATCAAACAAGATAATTTCACATATGTTCCTGCTACTTTTATCATCGTTCATAACAAAAAATGGTCAATTTGGTGTGCTTCGTATCATAGAATTACTTGTGAACTGATACAATGTTCTCTACAACGCAGCTTTCCTACCAATGATTCCCTGAAAGAAAGATGGATAGAATGTATTAGAAGAAAAGACTGGGAGCCAGCAAGATCGTCGGTCATCTGTTCTGATCATTTTTCAGAAAGTGATATTTACCGTGTCGGCGGGAGAATTCGTTTAAGGACGAATGCGGTGCCGACAAGATTTCTGAATTTTCCAAAATATATGAGGCCAAAGGTACGGTAGACACTAGACAGTGACTATATATTTATGAAGTTTGAGTTCCAATTACTTACCTTTATTTTAGCCCTAGTTAACATAAAATTCACAAATTTCAGGCTTCAAACAACCGACGAGTGAGACCTTCTGCAGTTCCAGATAAGAAACGGCATTATGAAACACAAACCGCTGAACCTGAAGTAGTTCTTCGCGACCACAGCTACTGTGCGCACACGTCTCCTCGAAAAGTCGTTCAACAGCAACGCCGTAGGGTCGCAGAAATTAAAAAGAGGTTGGTTGCAGCCAGAATGAGAACATACCGTCTGCAAAAAAAAGTGAAATCTCTGGATGAGGTCATTGCATCTCTTAAGAACAATTTGATAAGCGATTCGTGTGTGGAGGTAATGTCACAAAAATTCAGTGGTCTACCAAGTGAGCTCTTGCAACGTATGAAGCTACAAGCTGGTGGAAGAGGAGTCAAATACTCTAAGGAACTGCAATCATTTGCAATGATGCTTCAGTATTATTCCACTAAGGCATACAATTTTGTGCGTCGGAATTTTCAACTTGCTCTTCCCCATCCAAGTGTGATAAGACGCTGGCATGGAAAACTTCCCGCTGAGCCTGGCTTTACTAGTATTGCCTTTTCTGCCATCAGAGGAAAAGTAGAGGCATCAGCAAATCCTGTAATATGCTCCATAATGATGGATGAAATGTCGATCCGCAAACAGGTTTTTTGGGATGGAAAACGATACCGAGGATATGTAGACATGGGTACTGACTGTGAGGATGATGATTCTTTGCCTCTTGCTAAAGATGCATTAGTTTTTATGGCTGTTTGTATCAATTCATCCTGGAAGATCCCGCTTGGATACTTTTTCATTAATGGTTTAACAGGATCGGAACGAGCAAATTTGGTCAGAATTTGCATAAACAAGCTTAATGAAGTGGGTGCAACTGTTGCTTCATTGACATGTGACGGACCCTCATGTCACTTCGCAATGCTTTCTGCATTAGGGGCAAATATATCCTACAGGAACATTGTGTCTAGTTTTACTAATCCGTATTTACCCGATCATCAAATCCAAGTAATTCTATCAATGTGTCTTCAGGTGAACAATTTCTCATATGTTAGTTCATTTATCTTGAACAGTGCCCCAAAACGACGTCGTCGTCGTAGGACCCGTAGTGGGGTGGCCTTCAATGTGACTGTGCCTGTGCCGCGTAAGAAGAGAAGAAATTCCATTAAATTGGAACTAAGATCAGAATCGGTTCGTTTATTATACCTCGTTCGCAGATATTAAGCCCTAACTTATCCCACATTTGACTTTGAGATCACCGTTAATTACGCCGAAGGCGACGTAAAGTCGATAACAATTAATTTATTTCTGTTTTTATTTTTTATGTTGTTATTTTAATAGAAAAATTCGTTTCTCATAACCGAAGCTGGTGTTTCTGAAAACGAGAGTTCAGCATTTTGGTACGAGACAGTACAGCGCGGTATTTCGTGTGACGAGGCAGTACAGTTCACATCTCCAGTTTAGTTTTGAATCCAAACTAATTTCTGGTTTCATGAAAGTGCAAAACGAGCCAAGCTTCATGTACACACGTATATGGGTAGCTATAGGTGTAATTATGATAAAATACATGTACGCCGTTTAGATTGTATCTTGTGCCGTTTTGATTCGATAAAATTAATATTTATTATGAACTCCCAAAGTGCACAGATTGCTGTTACAACCAACATAGCCCCAATTTCACTGTGAATTGGGCAATTCTAGCTACATCTGAATAAGGACCCATGCATTTCTTGTTTCTCTCATTCAGTCACTTCTACAGAAATCACTACCCCATCGCCACACATAGCAGACATATCTTTACTTTCTCTTTTTTGGATTTATTTAAATACGCTGAACCAATAAATACGTAGAATAACCACAATGGCATTCAGTTGATTTCAGCAGTGCCTTTTGATATGTCCCATGATGCTGAATTTTCTCCATCAGCAATATTCACAGCTGGCAGTTATAGCATTCACATCAGCTCCATTGAAGTATGAAGATTTTGAATCCAGGATAGGTAATTCCGAGGCACGCTCCGATAATAACTTCAAGCTGACAATCGTAGATGCTTTTACTTCCTATAGATACATATATCTGAAAGATAACTGAACTGGCATTATACATCTTTTGACAGCTTGGTTATTTCTGTACACGTAAAATATGCTGGATACAACGAGTAAAGCAATCTACATCAGGAATATAACCACAAAAAAATACATACGATGACACATAGACAACCTTATTTTACCACGAACAGTCGAAACCACTTATATCTTCGACATGTCGAAATACACCGATAACACAGATATAAACACGAGATATTGGGCTGAAATAAATCCTGAATGTTACGATGATTATTCATTCAAAGCTCCATTCGTATAAAATACTACAAACCCAATACGAATCAAATATATTTTAGAACTGGACGTTTTTCCATAAGCTCCTGCACTAAATCGTCCAGCCTATCCCCCACAATGCAACTGTTTCTAGTGACAACGTAAATATCGCGAGTAGCGCACTCCAGTGTTTATATAGCTCAGTGGTACTAAATCGTCCAGCCTACTACCCACAATGCAACTATTTCTAGTGACAACGTAAATATCGCGAGTAGCGCACTCCAGTGTTTATATAGCTCAGTGCCATATACTTGCAAAAAACGGCTTCATACTCTACATTTTGGGTTGATTTCAATTGCTGAAAGTCCACCAGTCCGTCAAATATTTTTTGAAATTTTACCGGTCCGCGAGGTGAAAAAGGATGAGAACCACTGTTCTAGTCTGCAATTGCAGAAAGATAGTTGGCGATAAAATATTTGCGCAAAATGATAGACGCATATTTGCCGAAGCCCGAAATATTCGATATTAATATGCCGAACCGATTAATCAGGTCCTTGCCAAATGAGCCTAGCCCTATCTGTATCCTGTTCATGATATCGCATTGTGTATTATTGCATTGTACATTGTGTGTGACTTGTTCAGATGAAAAATATAACCCAATGATGTTATGTTATGTCCGAATCCAGTAAAACACCAAGGTATTTGGCATTTTTATTCCAGTCCAGCTACATAAAAACGATCGATTAAGTCCTGCACCTATTCCAGTCCTGATCTCCTGGACCGGAGCTTGGGATTCTTGGCCACCTCTGCTCAGTGGCCTCACCCCTGATCCGTACTCCGTAGTCCCAACCAGTCCCAACGGGTCCACCGTTTACTAGCATAAGTTCCGCTGGTCCGAGATCTGTGGTTTAGTGTTTGTCAAATATTTGCTCAATAATAGATTTATATTTTACCACTGTGATGCTAATAGCACATCAGCAGAAATATCATGACCGGGTGAATCATTGTGAATGTACATGGAAATAACGTATTTTTTCCGTATATAAAATTTAGGAATAACTGGAACATGGGTTGCCAGATCTCAAAATTCTCTGGAAAACCAGTTGCCAGTTCTTGATGTTAAGAAACGAGAAATTTCAAAAATCAGATTTACCCCCTTGCAGTCTCAAAGGAAGAACTACACCGTGCTGCAAGTCGAGATGACTATCCCAACATTACCCAAAAAAATATTTAAATCTTCGGAACACAATAGATTACAGCTTTCAATACAACATCCATTGTAGCAGTATATTTATTAAACTCAAAGACTTTTCGGGTGCCTCTTTTCAAGAGTTATCGGCACACTGAAGCCAAAAAGGCACAGTATGACGCAACAATCAAAATCACAGACCATAGACAATAGATTACCCACCAAAGTCCAATGAAAATGGATCATTTATCAGGAAATAGAAATTCCCGCACTGATATTATAACGGAAATTTGAAAAATCATATTCACTACCCTGCGGCGTCAAAGGCGTGACTACATATTGCTAAAAGTCAAGAGGAGTATCCAAACATTACTCTAAAAAATATTTCAACCTTCGGAACACAATAGGGGACCCACCAGAATCCAATGAAAATGGATCATTTTTGGGAAATAGATATGCCAGTACGGATATTATAACGGAATTCCAAAAATCATTTTCACTACCCTGCGGCGTCAAAGGCGTAACTACATATTGCTACAAGTCGAGAGGAGTATCCCAACATTACCCCCAAAAATATTTCAGCCTTCGGAACACAATAGGGGACCCACCAGAATCCGATGAAATGGATCATTTTTCAGGAAATAGACATACCAGTATTTATATTATAACGGAAGTTAGAAACATCATATTCATCCTCATCTCCTGCGGCCTCACAGACAGAACGGAATTACAAATAAAATCATTTCTAATCTAGTAAACCGCAAGGAGAGTACGGATCAGGAAATTGAAAATGCCGTCAGGGAATCTGCTGAGGCTTGTAAGTTTCCAGAGGGACAACAGCAAGATGCCATGGAATTTTTCGAGCTCAGCAATATTCCCACAATTTTGGAAAAGGTTAAACTGAATTGTGACACGCATATTGAATTACGAGGAGCTTGCCAATCCTGTGGCTTCATAAATCAATCGACCACAAACAAAACAGTCATTCGTCTTGTTGTCGGGGATAATGCACCTGAGTCACTGGAGGACAATATCCGAAAACAATTCGATGATTCGACGACAGAACATTGTTTGAAATGTAACTCTATGGTGAATATGCATCGTCAGATCTTGTCGACTCCGACTTTATTGGTCGTTCATGCACCAAGGAACGATCGCAGCAATATTCTTTCCTACAGTCTCGCAGCAGCGGAAAACATTAAATATGGAGTCAAGTGCTTTAATTTATGCGCCGTAGTTTCAAGGCTTGGTGAATCGGTCAACGCGGGGCACTACGTCACCAACGTATTCAAAAAGGATGGTACCGCAGTTGTTTATGATGACAAAACCGTTTATCGAGAAAGCCGTGACGTTTCATCTACTGTGAAGACTCAGAATGGATACATATTTTTTTATGTAAGACGCCCAGATAAGCGTCTGATTATAAGCGACGATGATTCTACCGCCGACGAAGATGAGACTCCAAAACCAAAAATTGTGAAGAGAAAAAGAATGAGACCAATTGAAAATGTGGAAATCAGGATGGAAAATGTAACGGAGTTCCAAATGATAATATTTAAAATACCACAAGAATTTGACGAAATCTTTGCTGACGGTTTAGTTTCGTACTTCACAGCTTTGTGTGAAAGGCCTCGAAACGCGTGCCAGGAGCCAAATCATCAAACTCACAGATCTTTTCTTATCAACAAGAAATTGATGATGATGCAATCCAGATTGGCTCAGCGTACTCCGTCCAAAGCGCCGGCAGACTTATTACCAGAAGATCAAATTGGAAACTTGTATTGGTATTTGATGTCGAAGTTATGCCTGCATAAAAAACTCTTCAGAAAATGTGTCAATTCGACTGTCACTGTGCACGCGTACTCAGCACCACGTATCACGAATGTGTTCAATCCATCGGTCATCAAAAAAGATTGTGAACTGATGAAAGTGTTGGAGCCCGATTTTCGTGCAGATGAATACTTCCGACACGTTATACTCACAGAGGTCTGCATTAAATATGTAATGCACACACGCAACCTCAACTACATTGCAGCTAAAGCGATGATGGACTCGTAATATGATATTTTTGTATTTATACTATGAACGAATACTGATTTCGAATGAAATTGCTTTTATAATTATAATTGATCGCCGATTTTTACATGTATCCTATATATTTGCGACGAACTCTATATAACCCTGGTTTGCATTCGCATTTACGATCTAACGTGAATGTTTGACTTTAGTCGAACATCAACGAACATGACATGACTCGACATTATTCCTGTTTTTTTTTCGGAAAAGTTTATGATTGGGATAGTCATTTCGACCTGTAGCACAGTGTAGTTCTGCCTGTGAGGCCGCAGGAGAAGGGGGTAAATATGATGGTAGCAATATGTAGTTACGCCGTTGACGCCGCAGGGTATAGTGAAAATTATGTTTGTAATTCCGTTATAATATCAATACTGGTATGTCTATTTCCTGAAAATGATCCATTTTCATCGGATTCTGGTGGGTGTTCCGAAGGCTGAAATATTTTTGGGGGTAATGTTGGGATACTCGTCTCGACTTGTAGCATTATGTAGTTACGCCTTTGACGCCGCAGGGTAGTGAAAATGATTTTTGGAATTCCGTTATAATACCAATATTGGTATGTCTATTTCCTGAGAAATGATCCATTTTCATCGGATTCTGGTGGGTCCCCTATTGTGTTCCGAAGGCTGAAATATTTTTGGGGGTAATGTTGGGATACTCCTCTCGACTTTTAACAATATGTAGTTACGCCTTTGACGCCGCAGGGTAGTGAAAATTATGTTTGTAATTCCGTTATAATATCAATACTGGTATGTCTATTTCCTGAAACTGATCCATTTTCATTGGATTCTGGTGGGTCCCCTATTGTGTTCCGAAGGCTGAAATATTTTTTGGGGTAATGTTGGGATACTCCTCTCGACTTGTAGCAATATGTACTTACGCCTTTGACGCCGCAGGGTAGTGAAAATGATTTTTAAAATTTCCGTTATAATATCAATGCCAGCATGTTTATATCCCGAACAATGATCCAGCCAATTTCATTGGATTCTGGTGGGTCCCCTATTGTGTTCCGATGGCTGAAATATTTTTAGGGGTAATGTTGGGATACTCCTCTCGACTTGTAGCAATATGTAGTTACGCCTTTGACGCCGCAGGGTAGTGAAAATAATGATTTTTGGAATTCCGTTATAATACCAATACTGGTATGTCTATTTCCTGAAAAGTGATCCATTTTCATCAGATTTTGGTGGGTCCCCTATTGTGTTCCGAAGGCTGAAATATTTTGGGGGGTAATGTTGGGATACTCCTCTCGACTTGTAGCAATATGTACTTACGCCTTTGACGCCGCAGGGTAGTGAAAATGATTTTTAAAATTTCCGTTATAATATCAATGCGAGCATGTTTATATCCTGAACAATGATCCAGCCAATTTCATTGGATTCTGGTGGGTCCCCTATTTTGTTCCGATGGCTGAAATATTTTTAGGGGTAATGTTGGGATACTCCTCTCGACTTGTAGCAATATGTAGTTACGCCTTTGACGCCGCAGGGTAGTGAAAATAATGATTTTTGGAATTCCGTTATAATACCAATACTGGTATGTCTATTTCCTGAAAAATGATCCATTTTCATCGGATTCTGGTGGGTCCCCTATTGTGTTCCGAAGGCTGAAATATTTTGGGGGGTAATGTTGGGATACTCCTCTCGACTTGTAGCAATATGTACTTACGCCTTTGACGCCGCAGGGTAGTGAAAATGATTTTTAAAATTTCCGTTATAATATCAATGCGAGCATGTTTATATCCTGAACAATGATCCAGCCAATTTCATTTGATTCTGGTGGGCATCCCCTATTGTGTTCCGAAGGTTGAAATATTTTTTAGAGTAATGTTTGGATACTCCTCTTGACTTGTAGCAATATGTAGTCACGCCTTTGACGCCGCAGATCATATTCAAATTTCCGTTATAATATCAGTGCGGGAATTTCTATTTCCTGATAAATGATCCATTTTCATTGGACTTTGGTGGGTAATCTATTGTCTATGGTCTGTGATTTTGATTGTTGCGTCACTGTGCCTTTTTGGCTTCAGTGTGCCGATAACTCTTGAAAAGAGGCACCCGAAAAGTCTTTGAGTTTAATGAATATACTGCTACAATGGATGTTGTATTGAAAGCTGTAATCTATTGTGTTCCGAAGATTTAAATATTTTTTTGGGTAATGTTGGGATAGTCATCTCGACTTGCAGCACGGTGTAGTTCTTCCTTTGAGACTGCAAGGGGGTAAATCTGATTTTTGAAATTTCTCGTTTCTTAACATCAAGAACTGGCAACTGGTTTTCCAGAGAATTTTGAGATCTGGCAACCCATGTTCCAGTTATTCCTAAATTTTATATACGGAAAAAATACGTTATTTCCATGTACATTCACAATGATTCACCCGGTCATGATATTTCTGCTGATGTGCTATTAGCATCACAGTGGTTATATTTTCTAGCATCCCGGTGCGGATGGATATAGGTAGGGCTGGGCACGATGATTCGAGTACTCGAATCTGAATCGAGTATTCATTTTAACAATTCAAGTCGAGTAGTAAAAGACGATTTTTTCGAGTACTGAAATTGTACGCTTATCGCCACTGAAAGTTAATTTATCAACGACAATTATAGTTTCGATACTAATTTTCACTGTTGAAGCCTTGGAAACCTTGATTGGCGGTATCGTAGCATACGAAACATATAGTACAAAGCTACAAAGGTTACTGGACGTAGCATATTTCCGAAGGCATGATCATCCCACAGCATTGTCACCAAGTGGAATGAAATCGGTATGGTCGAAAAAATACCAAAGTATCATTTATGAGATGGATAACAGACATTATATTCTTTGTGGTGGCCTAAACAGTACGTGTTTGAACTTTGACGTATTACATTCTGTTATGACGTCATAATGAGTGATACTCGATTACTCGACTCGAAGAATATTACGTGATTCAGAATCGAATCACTCAGGTACTCGATTTTGCCCAGCCCTAGATATAGGTTTCTACCTTCCGTCATAGGTCAGTCATAGATGACCGTTACTAATCTATTTAGTCTATGACGATGCTGCATAGCATGTTAATGAACAATGAACCTGAAAATCATTATGCATTGTCGCAGATCACGCTCAACTCGGGCGATTAATGCGAGCCTTTCACCTATATTCAGGGTTGCCGTACCGTCCTTATTTCTAAGATTTGTCCTTATTTTGAAGGGCCACGTCTTAGAAAACTCAACTGTCCTTATTTCTAAGAAATGTCCTTATTTTCGACTTGCGTCCTTATTTCGTCTTATTTTCAACCACTACTGAACTTCAATCGTTTTCCTCAGGTATCTGGGATGCATAATATTCTAAAATTATGCTTTTTCGTCGAGATTTTATGATATTATAACTGAAAGGAACTCTCGTGACGTACACACACACAACAAGATTTGACTTCTAAGTGGTGAGATAGCTAGGGCAGTGAGTGGTTGTATAGCAATTTCGTCTGTACCAAGCTACCACACCGGACGTCATTTTAGCAGTAAACAGCAGTGCCAGGTTCCTGCGGTTTGGTCTGCGGCAGAGTAAGCTCAAGCTGTGGGGAAAGCAGCATTTATTGTGTAGTGAAAAAGGGCGCAGTGCAGTCGACACATTGGTTAAAAAGTAGTAAAGCTATAAATCATTGATCAATTTATCTAAATTATATTGTACTTGCGCATATAGATTTAGCTACTGATGCTTAATCTGATTAGTTAAAATGAGCAGCCGTAAAAACGTTTTTCGTGACGATTATGAGAGAGCATCCTGAAGTATCTAACAAAGCTTGAAGGGCGAGTGTTTCCCACTTTGCAATATCTGCAATTGTGTCAATAACCTGGAGGGAGGCCATAGGAAAGACCGCTATTTCAACTCACATTTATTGCCCAAAACACAAGAAGTGTAATTTGAGCTAGTCAATGAATAATTTTTCCACAAGTCGATCAGCACCAACGACCGCAGACTACAAGGTAGCTGCTGCAGTGGGTACCTGGGCATTCCATACTGTCAAAACCGTGGTGTACGGCCTTTTTCCATCTTGGGTGACGCCACTAATTACAACGAGGTGAAGAAGTTTGGTTTATCACCGTATGAGGGGGGGCAAGACCAACGTAGGCATATGTTTTTTTTTGGGGTGGGGGGGCTGACGAAGTTCTGTTTCGGCCCTGAGTATAGGTAAATCTAGACCTGAGCTGTCGTGACATCCATAAAGAACTTTTTAATAACAAGGATTTGCTAGAGCAGATTGTTTCTGGCGAAAAGTATGGAATGTGATGTGCCACGGCTCGTATAAATACAATGTATATGTACAAAAATGCTTTTTCATGCTAATCTTATTTTTCGAGTGTCCTTATTTTTGGGTCCATGTCGATGGCAACCCTGCCCATATGGGATAGGGATAGGCTAATAACTAGGGCCATTTTTATATGACCTTAAAAATCAATTATATGACTTTATTTTTGGGAAAATATGACTTTATGTGACTTTATGCGAAAATCGTGTATTTTTACATGTAACCAACGTCACTCATGGAACTGACGAGTAAAACATGAACAACATAACAGTAATACACGTCCATTTTTATTTTAAACCACTTTTGTAGTACAGTTTCATGTAGTGTGGAATGTTGGAGTCTTTAAAGTTACTATTTGGACGTAAAAATGACTTTGATAAGGAAAATGAGCGCTCTACAGACGCAGATGTTTGTTGACACTTCTGCAGTTTTGCATACGGCGTTGGTGAAATGTCTTGTCTTTGTAGCTCCATAATTTGTTTCACATCATGTTTGTCCAATCGCTTCTTAATGTAATTTTTGAGCTCAAGCCGTTCTTTTCCGAAATCAAGGCCATTTAGATCAGCATGAGCCTCTTTGATAGTGTACGTACAACTCCATTTTCAGTATCAAGTTTGGAATATTGTAGCGGAGGCATATTTCTGTTAACTGACTCGTCAACTTTGGATCGTTCACTGAATCTTTGACGCTCTTTACAATAACTCCTTCAGCTTCCCATGCGCCATGCGTTGACTATTTCTTTCACTTGTGGAAGTCTCTGAACTTTAAATTACGTCCCACTTCAGTGCACAGAAGTAAAACAGATTGTGTGGCAACACAATGCAATGTGTGACCTCATAGGTCTGCGACTGTAATGTTATGTAGGCTAACCTTACAGTTGGCCTTCGTTCAATCAGAAATTGCCTTACTTTCTTAGTGCGTAATTTGCTTCAATTGACACATTTTATTTAAAGTATACAACAATATGACTTTATAACTCATATATGACCTAACAAGAAAAATATGACGTTATATGACTTTATAACTTTCTTAATATAGCCTGTAGACCCCATATGGATGCGATTTTTGCGTTAAAATTGATTTCACGACTTACTGATGCATAGAAAAAAATATGACTTTAATGACTTTAAATGGCCCTATAACACTGCAGCAATGACCGCAGAGTTACCGGTAAAATATCGGTTCGTTAAGGACCGACTTATCCAGCCTACCAATTTTTGTAAAAAACTATCTGCTACAGCTGGAATTCTTGCCATGCCAGACATAGAAATTCTCTCCCTAGATTGGCCTTGGAAACCATATATTTCTCATTATTTCGTCTCAAAATTAAGTCCGAAATTGCTTGAAAATAAGACTTTTTTTAAATAAATGTCACTTTGAAAACTTTGAGACTTGTAAAATCTAAAACAACTATAGAAATAATGCAAGCTCCCCCCTGTATTCTTCAACAGGCTATACATAGGTCTATATATTTATCTGCTTACGATGGCTAATTATGACCCCACCGAGGGCCGGGGGGATCGCAAAGACGTTTGGAAACTCAATCTTCCTCCAGATTTGAGAAAAGGAAGCGATTCGTTCTTCTCCGAAAATCCAGAGCTGCTATGCGGGACTTCAAGTCATTTCTATGCAGAACCAAAGATGGGCGAGGTAAGTTGCAATGTTGTCAAGTCAATACCATGTGAGTCTTTTCAGATTAGCCTATTTTTTTTCTTGTGGTATCAGATTCA
Organism: Botryllus schlosseri; assembly: GCF_051294905.1. Lineage (NCBI taxonomy): Eukaryota > Metazoa > Chordata > Ascidiacea > Stolidobranchia > Styelidae > Botryllus > Botryllus schlosseri. Next base: position 40,192,482 of record NC_137237.1, on the reverse strand, counting down.
GTTCATTGATAATTTCATTGTTTCAAAACACCACAAGACTGCGATACGGTACAATCACTATAACAATGAAAGGATGCAAGGAGTTAAATGAAACAACTTGAAATAGTCTTTTAATGGTTGCTTAGACCAGTGCTCTCAAACTGTTTGGCTGTCAGTAGAGATTATGCACGCAAAAATTTGGCTCAATTCCAACCACTAGAAGCGAAGTTACTGCTGTAGAAAAATTTGGATTTGAATAAAATAGCATTTATGGTGCCCAACTCTTCAATTAACACTGTGCTGCATTTGAAAATTAATTTTCGAAGGTGAAAAATGTTTTTGAGTCAATATTTTGCGCTGAACTCAACAATGCAACCAGTTTTTTCTCAATCAGGTCAATTTTTTTCTCTGCGGCATATTCAATTATGCTAGCCTTTGGTCGTTATTCTACACAAAGAAACTAATTTCTGTGGTAGCTTAATTGGTCATGCATGTTGTCAATTTTTGCAAGACGATATTTTTGTCTGAATTCAAGATTTTGCATTCACAGCCATTTTAAATACCGTACTAGCCTACTAAAATATAATAACAAAGTTGAAATGAAGGCGCTTACAAGTTACAACCAACCAAGAAATTATAATTTTGTTCAATGGCGCTCAACCTAATAAAAGAAGGTAGGCTAGAAGTTAATATGTAACATATATTCCAACGATAAATACAATAACAATATAAGATACAAATGATTTATGCTGACTATAAATGTCGCTTCAAAGATTCTCTTTCGTGTTTGGCGTCATGTGGGGATCACTCTTTAAGCACCAACGGTTATCTACAAACATGTTTCCTGTATCCTTAATACTCTTCTTCCCTCTGGCGAAGGTCTTGGGGGAATCTCTCTCCTTGTTGTTCGCTGTAATCACCGCAGTTGACGGCAAAGTAACCCTAATGAGAAGTCAGAAAGTGCATTTTCACAGACATCAGGGCTCAAAGGGATTGAAAGCTTTCAAGCAGCTCTTGACCTGTGCTTCGTAATCAAGACTTCTATGCTTTCCATGCAATTTTGAAGAACTGTCAATATTTTAGTAACCTCAAAATTAACGCAGCACAGTGTTATTTATTATGAAATCGTGGAATTAAAATTTTTTTTACTGCAATAACTTCGCTTCTAGTGGTTGGAATTGAGCCAAAATTTGGTGTGCATCATCTCTACTGACGGCCTAACTATTTTATTGGGTCGTCCGAAAAATTTCGAATTTTTTCTATTTATTTGTTAATGACAAATTAAAAACTTTCTACTGCAGGAATTTCGCTTTTACTGGTTGGAATTGAGCCAAAGTTGGCGTGCAACGTTTTTTTTAACCAACCTAACAGTTTTATCATGGAAGCCAGCGAAATCTGAAGGAGAAGTTTTTTTTTTTGTACAGCCCTAATGTATGCTAATCTTTACTGGGGCTATTTTATTATGCCTGAAGAGCTACCTGATAACTACAAAAAACTGTCTCATTAACCCAATATCCGCTGCCCGAAAACTAGAACTAAGACTACTCAATCATCAGACCCAGAAATAGAACTACTCAAAAAGCAGTAGTTACTTCATAGTTCACCGTCATCTAACTCGAACTATTGGGTTCTCAAGGTCCGCCACGAGAATTAGAACTAGCCTACTGACTTTTGAAAATGCGCTACTAGAACCACAACTCATTTTTCAAAATGCACAACTAGAACTGCTGATACGGGCAGTATGGTTGTTAAAACCAGCTTCCCAGAAAGCTATCCTACCTAACGACTAAAACATCAAATACCGTAGTCACTTCTGTGGACCCGGTTTAAAAACCCTGACATATTTAAACTGCTTCACGTGTACCTCTTTCTTGCAGGTCGATTTTGACCTGACAATGGAGACACCGGCCCTAGTCTGCGGTGATTTCATTTTCACTCACGAAGACCCAGAGATCAACTTCGGCCGGACGTCGCTCTCATTGCAAGACCCGGTCATTTTCAACCGACCCGAAAAGTTTTCGATCAAATCGCCTACTCCCGCCATTATAAATGACGCCGGTCACGTTCTATTCTTCAAAACAGAACCGCGAATTTCTACCGGTTCTGACACTCTCCTTTTCGAAGATTCAACCCCCAAGTTTTCGGAAAAGGCCGAATCGCGTGAATTCACAAACAACTATCCGAGAATGATCGACTCGGCCGAAACGGAATTGAGGCACAACGAGCCTCGGATGGTTTTGAAAACCGAAGCTATTCTGGATAAGAGGGAACCGTTGATGGCTGTAGGAGAGAATGTAACCGAGCTCGAAAAAAACGAATGTCTCATTGTGACAGGTGAATCGAGTTTAGAGATTGCCGTGCCTATAATGAGCGAGAATTTCGACGAAGTCGTGCTACAGGAGAACAACCCGTTAATCAACTGCGGAGAATCGTCTTTACTTGAAAGCATTCCGATGATTAACGTCGGAAAATCCATTCTGGAATGGAATCGCGCCCTCTTAAAGGCCGGAACACTCTCCCTAAAACACAACGTTCCGATTCTGGCAAAACTGAGACAGACGTTAGCTCATAATTTGCCCAAAATGGGGTCCACTTCCGATGAACTGCAACTTAATCTTCCAAAGTTCTCTACGGGAATGTCGTCCGAATTGCAGCACAACGAACCTGACGTCAATTATGGCGAAATGATTTTGGAGCATAATCAGCCAGTTTTGATTGAGTAACATTTTCAAGGCCGATCACCAAAGCTGGGCAAAATCGAGCACCTGAGTGCTTCCATTCGGAAATCGAGTATCACCGATTATCACACCACAACCACAACAGTATGATGTGGAGAGTTCAAGGTGATTTGGTATTTTTTCGAGCAAGCCTATTTCATTGCACTTTGTGATGATGCTGTGGGTTGATCGCTACTTCACAGATGTATCATGACCACTAATGCGTGTAGCTTCGTAAACTGCATGTTTCGTATGATGCGATGTAAGCAATCTAGGTTTATAGATATCATCAAAACTCTGTGGCAAGGAACATGTAATTTGAGTACTCCAAAAAATCATCTTTCACTTCTATACTTGAATCATTAGAATGAATCCGCAATTCAAATGCGAACACTCGCATCACTGTATCCTGTCCGCAAGTCATATCATGGTGCTTGGTGTATCTATTTTGTCAATGTCGCCAACTATTCTACTTGAGTAGTATCAATGTCAGGATCTACCACGAAATACTTCATTCTACTACTTCTAACTTGTCAATGTCGCTAAATATACCCGAGTAGCATCGATATCAACAACTATGTCGATCCTACCTGGATCTATTTCACTGTTCTACTTCAGACCCAATGTGGGTTACTATCTCGTTTCCTTCACAAACTATATCATTGTTTTACTTGAGTAGCGTCAATGTCATCATTTATCTCAACTAGGACTGAGAAAAATGATATGCCCGACTGAATCGAGTATAAAGTTTGGAGTCGAGCATTTGACTTGAGTATCACTCATGAATAGGGCTGGGCACAATGATTCGAGTACTCGAATCTGAATCGAGTATTAATTTTAATGATTCGAGTCGAGTAGTAAAAGACTATTTTTTCGAGTAGTGAAATTATACGCTGAATGTTAATTTATGAACGAAAATTATAGTTCCAATACTATTTTTACTGTGGAAGCCTCGAAACCGTGATTAACCGTATTGCAGCATACGAAACATACAGTACAAACCTACGAACGTTATGGAAATAACGCATTTCCGAAGTCATTATCATCCCACAACATTGTCACAAAGTGCAATGAAATCGGTATGGTCGAAAAAATACCAAAGTGTCCTTTATGTGACCTAAAAGAGGCAATATATTCTTTGTGGCGGTATAAAGGGTACATGTTTGAAATCTGACATACTAGAATATGTTATTACGTCATAATGAGTGAGACTCGAATACTCGACTCGACTCGAAGCATATTACGTGATTCAGAATCGAATCACTCGGGTACTCGATTTTGCCCAGCCCTACTCATGAATCATGATGACGTCATAACAGTATGGATGGTGCGGAAAGTTCAATTATGAACATTTTATACGACTACAAATACGATAATGCCAATTCTACATCGCATTAAAGATGATTTGGTATTTTCGACCAAACAAATTCCATTGCACTCTGTGTGACATTGATGAAATTGATACAGCCATGGTGCTGATGGCCACGACGTTTTTAAATTCAAACCGCACTTCGTAGAGGCTGGTTTTCTTGTGTGGCTCTTATGAGATATTAATTACCTAATTTATGGTCTTTGTAGCATGAGATTCTCTGAAGATTGTCACTAGAGAGTCATTACAACCTTGAATTGGTGTAGATTGATGAAGATTCAACCGGCGGCCGGTTTCATGCGAAGTACTGACAAAGCCAAAAAACAACGACAAACATTTATTGTTGATATACAATGTTCTTTCCAATTCTCTACTAGTTGCTGACGATTACCCCTGACGAGTGTCAGCCGAAAATATTCGGGTTCATTTCAATATCAATATACTATTTAATTGTACAAACATTTATATATCCCATTGTGATATGTTGCTACTCAAGTCAAAGTAGAAGTAATGCCGGAATTTCTACTCGAGTAGAAGTAGTAGTGCTGGTTCACAAGTAAGCAAGTAGGCAGGCAATCTACACCTACTTTTGCCTGTAAAACTGGAAACTGTCAAGTAGAAGTAGAAGTACCGTAAACCAGGGTAACTTTGGACAATTTTCAACAATTCCGCTTTGTATCATGGAAATGCTAGGGTGAAGGGGACGCAAGTTTTGTGTTTTTCAGGAGTCATGGAGCAAAGATTAGAATTAACTAATCCAAAATCTTCATGGTCACAAATCAGTACCTTATTTTTGTAAATTATCCGTGTCCAAAGTTACCCCGGCATGTGGGGTAACTTTGGGCAATGTTGTCTTTTGTATGCCTTTACACTCTATTGTTTATGAAACCTTGTAAATGAGGCTTATTTGGTAAGTGTTGATGAGAGCAGTGGCTAAAACTGAAACAAAATAGGAAATGTCTGGCCTATTGCATGATTTTTACCTAATCCCCACCAAAAAAAAATAGGTAGTTTATGAAGGCTAATGCCCCCTTCTTCATCCCTTATCTCAATTTTCCCTCATGCCTTCACCAATTGGGACTTATAAATAAGACATTGTGATAAGGGGTGTCCCACTGGCAGTGACAGCAATCGACACCAAACATTAAGCATGTTTCCGTGATTTATTGCCTATTTCAAATATACTACTGTTCTTTAAAAGATACATTTTGCCTTTGCTATGTCCTCTGACGGATATATTTGCCGTAATTTACGATATCCCATATTCAGCAGGCACATCTTTATGAGTATGTGATAAGTTTTTGAAGTAGCTGACACCCGATTACAATCTCTCGGCTTATTGTGCCTACCCATTTTTCATATTTTGGCAAACTCTTAATTTATTAACCTTCTCGTTCCATTTTAAAAAGCCATCAGGCCGGTCATAAGGAATATAGTTGACGATACACTTTGACACAGATGAAGCAGCCACTTTCCAGAGCTCTAAATATCACATTTACAACTGTCCAAAGTTACCCCGTTCTGATAAAATTTGACGGGGTAACTTTGGACATCACATTTTCTTGTATTGATCTAAGGGTGAGCCTACTGAGATTTTTGCCATGGATTAAGACTACTTGAAGGTATCTGCTGCCAAGTTTTGAATCTATGAAACACATGTTATCTATGTTTGGTTGTAAGAAGTTTAATGGCCATCAATCTTGATGAAATTGACCCCTGCCATTAATTTATCAATGCTGGGGCAAGTTTATCTGGTAGTGAAATGAATCCACCTTTTATTGAGACTACTTGTGGTACTGTTGCCTCGTGAAAAAGATTTGGACATCCAGCGGCCACCCTTTTCCATCAATAACCATGTAAATCTTTTACTGCTTAGTGTCCAAAGTTACCGTTAAGTCCAAAGTCACCCTGGTTTACGGTACTTCGTTATTGACCACCTCTGTGAGCAAGTATGTACATTAAGGCTGTTCAAAAATAACTTTTTTTCCCGGGTTCAAGCCATTCACTGATTGAATTGTCAGGTTACCCAAAAAAACGCTGCATACCAAATTTGATTCAAGTCTAAAAATTATACGACTCCACAGATCTAATTTAAATTTTTAATTTAATAGGAAAAATTTTGAACAAAATTTTTCTGTCGACCCCACGAAATTGTTGAGCTGTCCTCAAAATCGATACGAAACAAATTTGAGTCAATTTCAACGAATAGAAGCGGAATTATTTGAGTTTTTCGTTAATAATCCAACGATCAAGGATAATCTGAGAATTATCAACGAAAAACTGGAATAAGTCCGCTCGTTTGAATTGACTCAAATTTGTTTTACATCGTCTTTGAAGACAGCTCAACAATTTCGTGGGGTCGACAGAAAAATTTTTCCTGATTGGATCTGCCGAGTCGTATATTTGTTAGCATTGAATCAAATTTGGTGTGCAGCGTTTTTTTAAGTAACCTGACAATTTAATCAGTGAATGGCTGAAATCCGGGAGAAAACTTATTTTTGAACAGCCCTAATGTGCATATCCAAGAGCTGGCTAATGTAGGCACCATTGTAAAAGTAACATGATGAATATATGCTCAATAACAAGTAGCAATTTCTACGACATGTCAAAACTACTCGTGGAGTTGCATAGTATTAGCAGGTAATCATAGGTCTCCACTTTCAAAATTGACAGATGTATATTCACACTATGAATAGATGAAATTTTATAATACATATTCAGTTAGCGTGATACTATGGTTGGCGATATAACTGCCTTGTAGTTTTCAAAACTTCAAGTTATTTTGCCTACAAACTGTCGAGTGGAAGTGGTGTCAAAACATATATAAGCACTTGAGTGAGTAGTGCAACAAGGCAGAACTGGAAAAACGTACAAGCACTTCGTTGCTCGGCTGTCTTGACCTACCATAGCAACAACAACCCCATAGATTTGGGATTTGCTCAGATTCAAACTGCAATTCATAAAGGCTGTTATTGTGGAAGCCTTCCATGCGATCCATGATCCACGTATATTTCAGGGTTTTGTGATTTTATTCTGCCCATGCCTCAAACGCTTCTGAAATTTGCTGCGATCCTTATGTAAAAACTTACTGCTCTGCTGTATCTAACATATGCACGATCTATATTTTTGAATGCACTACGGTCTCATTGTGAGATGTACTGATAATATATCGGGGTAACCACTTTTCACCTTTTCTAATTCAATAAAAATCTTTAAAACTGGTGTGAAAGTTTCGCGTTATCTTTGTGACATTTTATGGTGGTCGTCGGCATTTTCTGATTATTCAACTGATTTAAAATGCTTTTAAGACTGGTGCGAACTGCCGATCCAGTTGGTTGGCGGTCACCTGACTCACCTCACTACTGGTTTTTGAGTGGTTATAGTTACAGATTTTGAAAAGTGAGTGGTTCTAGTTCTACTTGCGCATAAAAAATATATTAGTTGTCCAACAAATATAAAACGTGCGTCCTTGTTTGACGTGAATCGTAATACCGATTCTCTGATGTGTAATGTTCTTGCAGCCATCGCTAGCTCAGAGTTACCGCTACTAACAGTGGCATACCGAAGGAGTGGGTTTGAGCTTGAAACGACTTCCCCATCAAATTTGTACCGACTTTCATGTGGAATGCCGATTACGATAAAATAAAGATTAAAAGTTGCTTCAGAATTGAATCCAATTAATTGTAGATTTTTAAAGTCATCAGTTCTAGTTGCGAGATTTTAAAAGTGAGTAGTTATTGAAAAGTAAATAGTCCTAGTGAGTTATGAATGAAAATCCAGTAGCCCACCTTGAACAAGTGTAATGGAAATAGCAGGAGTTAACCAACCAGCGCGGTGACCAGATAGCTGTCCCGCCTTCGAGTTTATTTCTAAATTTCCTTCATTCTAATGGAGACGTCTGCCATGTACCCAGTGTTAACAATGACACTAATCAGCTTTGGTAACCCCACGCACGAAATAGGCGTGTCAGTCAGAAATGATTGAAATTTGAGTAGTCATCACACTGGTACTGCTGATTTGAAATTTTAGAGTTGTAAATTTAACGGTAAATAATTTTGGCAAGCGCAACATGAACATGAATAGTTTGATGCACAAATCGCACATGCTAATAACGGAAAAAGCTGTGATGCACTATGCAATGGAAGATTCTTCACATCACCTTAACTCACTCAAGTATGTAGTTACGGTACTGGTATTGGCACAACAAATCTTTTTCAAAACTCTTGCACATCATAGATCCGGGGCGGATATTAGACCGCTCTTTGCAAGTTAATTGCGCATGATTGGAATTTTTGCAACAAACAACACATTCACATTGCCAAATTTACTACACTCGATGATTTTCGAGTTTACTCGTGTGAAGAACATCGATTTTAGGGTATGACGAGGCTTGAACCATGTGCTATATACAGGGTTGCCATCGACATGGACCCAAAAATAAGGACACTCGAAAAATGAGATTAGCATGAAAAAGCATTTTTGTACATATACATTGTATTTATACGAGCCGTGGCATATCACATTCCATACTTTTCGCCAGAAACAATCTGCTCTAGCAAATCCTTGTTATTAGAAAGTTCTTTATGGATGTCACGACAGCTCAGGTCTAGATTTACCTATACTCAGGGCTGAAACAGCACTTCGTCAGCCCCCCCCCAAAAAAAAACAACAACATATGCCTACGTTGGTCTTGCCCCCCCTCATACGGTGATAAACCAAACTTCTTCACCTCGTTGTAATTAGTGGCGTCAACCAAGATGGAAAAAGGCCGTACACCACCGGTTTTGACAGTATGGAATGCCCAGGTACCCACTGCAGCAGCTGCCTTGTAGTCTGCGGTCGTTGGTGCTGATCGACTTGTGGAAAAATTATTCATCGACTAGCTCAAATTACACTTCTTGTGTTTTGGGCAATAAATGTGAGTTGAAATAGCGGTCTTTCCTATGGCCTCCCTCCAGGTTATTGACACAATTGCAGATATTGCAAAGTGGGAAACACTCGCCCTTCAAGCTTTGTTAGATACTTCAGGATGCTCTCTCATAATCGTCACGAAAAACGTTTTTACGGCTGCTCATTTTAACTAATCAGATTTAGCATCAGTAGCTAAAACTATATGCGCAAGTGCAATATAATTTAGATAAATTGATCAATGATTTATAGCTTTACTACTTTTTAACCAATGTGTCGACTGCACTGCGCCCTTTTTCACTACACAATAAATGCTGCTTTCCCCACAGCTTGAGCTTACTCTGCCGCAGAACAAACCGCAGGAACCTGGCACTGCTGTTTACTGCTAAAATGACGTCCGGTGTGGTAGCTTGGTACAGACGAAATTGCTATACCACCACTCACTGCCCTAGCTATCTCACCACTTAGAAGTCAAATCTTGTGGTGTGTGTGTACGTCACAAGAGTTCCTTTCAGTTATAATATCATAAAATCTCGACGAAAAAGCATAATTTTAGAATATTATGCATCCCAGATACCAGAGGAAAACGATTGAAGTTCAGTAGTGGTTGAAAATAAGACAAAATAAGGACGCAAGTCGAAAATAAGGACATTTCTTAGAAATAAGGACAGTTGAGTTTTCTAAGACGTGGCCCTTCAAAATAAGGACAAATCTTAGAAATAAGGACGGTATGGCAACCCTGGCTATATATATAGACTGTCTGGTGACAGTATTGACGGGCCGAAATCAATTTATAGCATTTGCGGTGGACAGACGATTTTTATTAGGCAGTCAACACTGCATGCTGATTGTGTGCAATATTACAGGAATCCACAACCTTTTTTGCTCTATGGACCGCTCTTCAAAAAACACAATTGTCAACGTTGAAAATTGATTGGACCTATAATACCAGATAAGGTCAGTAAAGCGTTTCCCAGTAAGGCAGTAACAATTAACTGTTTTGGCTGACGAGTTTAACTTCATTTTTCAATTTTTATCTATTGATTCTGGCCACTATGCAAAAGTATACATACTTTTTGCGGACCACAAAATCCTGGCAACCGTAATTGCCAACTATGTCGGGATGACTGCGTGCCAAGGACACCAGACGATTAGGAAATATAGACAGCAAATCGTGATTGATCAAATGTAAAATGCAGCTTCTTCGGTATTGTCAAGATATAGTTGTCTAGGACATCAGGTCACAAGTTGTTGAAAACAAAAGTATAACTGGACTCGACTAAAAACATACAGGTGTTCAAGGAAAAACCTCTGCCATCTCACAGCATGGAAAGCGATGCAGCTCCAAGTCACTTCTAGCAGCTGCCTAACCACAACTATTGGTGCATTACACTGAAAACTGCTTGTGAAATAATGGAGTAGCAAATTTTGAAAACTAAGCATTTTTAATAACATGATCAAAACTCACGAAATCAACAGGTGCAGTCATTTGTATAACGCGTTTAAAGTCGAGAATTGACCCAATTAGTTTGCATCATTTGTCTCAATATCCACCCCCGTATCCTCCAAATCCACGACCCATGCCGGGTGGCGGGCCCATTCCAGGAGGCGGCCCTCTCATACCAGGCGGTCCAAACCCTCCAGGCCCTCTCTGAGGCATCATGGAACCCTGTGCGGGCCCACCAACGCCCTGTACTGGACCCCGTAAGCCAGGCGCCGGACCTCCTGGTCCTGCCATACCTCTGCCCGCAACACGACTTTGACCGGGGCCGTGATCTCCTCCAGCCATTGGGTTGCCCACAAAGCCTTTTTCTTGAGGTGGGGGCCCTTCAACAGACATAGAAACCAAATGTTCGCCGCGTAGCAGTACGAGACCTAGAGTTCGCTTCTCTTCTCTGTCAGTCGAACCTTTCTTGGGTCGGATCCTTCGGAACTCGTCGCAATCCACGAGGATGAGGTTCATGTGCTTATCGAATGCTTTAAACGTGCCGATGAAGGTTCTGCCGTCTTGGAGAATGCATCGCATGCGAAAATTAATGTGGTTGTTGAGCTTCGAGCCTCCCTTGGGCGGCATTTTGGTGTTTTCCGAGTAAACGGCTGAGCAAAATTTCGCGACTATACGCGACTGTGAGCAAGCGACGAATGAAGATCGAACTTTTCGCGACGCATGCGCGCCAATCGATGTTTTTTAAAGCGACGCCGCGCGGCCGCGATACTCAGCTTCTTGTCACCGTTAGGTGCAAAGCTATGAAGTAAGCTCAGTGAGTAAGACACAAAATAATAGTCAGCAGCATTTCCGTCGTCAGTGATCAGACTTTATACAAACTATAGACGATTTCCACTGGCTGCGCAAATGCGCATGGTTTCGAAAGGCTGGCCAGTTGTCGGAGCGGACTGTTGAAGCTTTCTGCTTGGTGGGCGCTTATCGTAACCCCTACACTGTCTCTCCCGCTGTTATTTTTAACATTTATTTCCATTCACTTCCAACATTATATTATTATGACGACCAGCGTATTTTTATCGCCTCGACTGCCAGTTTAGTTATATAGGCCGTGGTGTTTTTCTTATGTCATCTCTAATGGTTGCAGTCAGGGCGTCGGAGCCGGAGCCGGAGCCCCGGAGCCGTGCATTTTTACCGGAGCTGGAGCCGGAGCTCTACATAAAATTCAGCCGGAGCCGGAGCTGGAGCCAGTTATTTGAGGGGTGGCTCCGGCTCCGACCTATTTCATAAGATGCTATTATATGTGCAACAACCATATCTGCTGAGTTCACATAATTCAACAGCAGGCCTTCGCGAAATTAAGAATCTTTTCCTCTTTGGCGCTTCCTTTTCGGACTAACCATGTTCCTGGGGATTTAACAGCAGAGCAGTGGTATGTTCATTGTTCAATGTTCAATTTTCATACATTAGTGCCGAACCTCGGTATGCGAAATATGCCTGTGAATATTGTGGGTATTCGGCATATCCGCAATTTCATCATCAGCATAACCTTGTTGGTATACGGTTCGGAAATAATGGTCACTATGTATTACGGGAAATGAGAGATAGGATAAAAACGTGATTTCGTTGCACATGTCGATATGACGAGCACGAGCCGAGAAATTCCATCTCATCGTTGCTATGAATCGGATGAGCAAACACTCGTTCTTTTGTGATAGTTCTTCAATCGGGACGCGAAATTGGACAGTGTTATTGAGTATGCAATTATGCATGCTAATTGGAATTCATTACTGCGCATCATCGTCATTCACTCCAGTAAGGATGTTCGAGCGTAAATAGGGGATGGCAGAAGAGTAGCCCAAAACACCATGGTATTTTATGTTGGAGACAAATTATTGATTTGATATGCGATCTCCAATTTGTAATCATCTGTTTCGTAAACTTGTAAATGTGCAATGTGTATACTGTATAGTTTAATTCGTTATGGGCAAGGCGCAATGTGCATGGCGCAGTGTTTAATTCGATTGTTCGATTCGTTTTAACGGGAAGATATGATATTCAGATAAACTTGAGCGACACCGGATGGACTGGTAACGAGTGCACCAATGTTGAACGTCAAACCATTGGCCATTTGTACAAATCGAATTTCTATTGATCACGTCGTTATATCCGCCCATATTGCTCTTACTACAGTTCATCATCATCATCATTGGTTTATTAGCAATTTTATCAGTTCAATACACCACAAAATGCGATACAATGAAAAGACAGGAAGATGTCGAAGCGACAAGGAGTAGTCTATGGAATCTGACACCCACCTTGGCCTAGGCGATGTAAAGAGGAGGCATGCACACTGAATGAAAGTAAAGAAGATAGTATAGAAAAAGAATGCGACAAGAAATAGGGCGGCATGTCATGGAAAGCGAGATCGATAGGTCAGTCGTGGTCCGGTAATCTTGAGGATGGACTGTATTTATTTAGTAGTAATTGCTTGTATTTCGACTTGAACGTGGACATGCTCGTCGACTGTCGTATGGCCGGCGGGATACTGTTCCACACATCAGGTCCGGCATATTTGATGGAGCGATGATCTTTTCGGTCGATCATATGATATTTGGACGACGTGGACGCACGTGTGTTGTACTTGTGCGCTTTTGATTCAGAGGTAAAGAAGTCATTGAAATATTCGGGGCAACGACCGCAGTGAAACTGATACATAAACTAGGCGATTTCTAGTTTCCGCATATCTTCTATGTTCAGGACGCCGAATCTCTTCAGCAGCGACTTATTGGATGGGCAGCCAGGCCCCTTTGGGGCCCTAGCTATGATTCGGAGTACTTTATGCTGTAGTTTCTGAAGTGGCTTGAGTGCAGTTTTACTGGCAGCCCCCCAGAGGGCAGCCCCCAGAGGATGCCATAATGTAACTTCGATTGGATTAAGGATTTAAAGAGTATCAGAAGAACCCATGCTGGCATGAAGCGCCCAAGGCTGTAGAACAGGCCGCACTTCGGTGATAATTTAG